>NC_054469.1:71121811-71430457 GCF_017639515.1 Carcharodon carcharias | reverse complement strand
ATCTATCCTGGTTGTTACCTCCTGAAAGAATTCTAATAAATTTGTTAGGCATGATTTCCCCATCATGAAGCCATGCTGACTCTGCTTAATTAGATTATGTATTTCTAAATGCTCGGCTATATAATAGACTCCAATATTTTCCAATGACATACATGCTCTAGGCAGTGTATGGTTGCCACCTCATCTTTCTCTCCTGTAGGCCAAGCTATGGTGGAGGCCCTGTTTGGGATCTGAAGCTAGCCAAGAAAATGTGAATGAGGCCTGAACTGCTGCCATTCCACCCTCAACCCAGAAGTCTTCCCTGTGATTTAATATTTTAATTGCTTGCTCGTTTTTATAAAAGTTGGGTGGCGTGGAAAGAAATGAATGGAAAAATTGAGCTGAAATAAAACCCAATGTTGAGGCATTAGGTCTGTTGATGGGTGTACGGTGGATGTACAGTTTCATGGGGCAGAATTTTCATGTTGGTGTGCAGATGGCATGCGATAATATCGGCTGCACGCCCCCAATTAACTAACTTAAGGCCCTTGACTCACCAATCAATGCTGATTTTTCGGTGCCTGTGCAATCTTCAGGTTGGCGCATGGGCAGGTGGGTAGAACACATTTGTATAAACCTCATCCACGGGCGAGATAAGAGGGCTCACTGGGGTTGCGAGTGTGCCCTCTCAAGTATTGATTTTTCAAAGTTATTGAAACTTGCCTGTGTGATCTGCAATACTTCAAATTGCATACCAGCTGCTTGGTCTGGACTCTTAACCTTCAGGTCAGCACTCTGCAGTGAGGAATCTTTTTTGGGCCTGCAGGTTTCAGGAAGCCTTCCCTTAGCCTGGGAATGGGAGGTGAATTGTCCACTGGAGGCACCTCCTGTGAGGAGGAAGGGAAGGCTAGAAGGGGGAGGACGCCGGGAGTGCACATTCAGCCTCCAGGGGAGCCACCTTTGGGAGGACAGGCGCAGGCAGAAGGGGTGCAGGGCCAAGAGGTATTCCAAGGCGGAAGGGGCCGCAGAAGATGTCACTATCCTGCTGCCAGGGTATACAGGCAGTGAAGCAGCTACCTCAATATGTCTGAGTTGAAGTGCCAAAGGAGGTTCCGTCTCTCAAGGGAGACAGTCAACTATATCTGTCAGATGCCTGGGCCTGAGATCTCCACTAACTGTACGGGTGGACACCACATGCCAGTGGCTCTAAGGGTCACAATTGCCCTCAAATTCTGTGCCTCAGGCTCCTTCTAGGGGTCAGTGGGTGATCTTTGCAGTGTCTCCCAATCAGCTGTCCACAGTTGTGTCAAGCAGGCTACAGACGCTCTGTTTAGACGGGCATTGATCTTCATCCACTTCCACTGGGATCTGGCAAGCCAGACACAGCGAGCCAGAGGCTTCGCAGCCATTGCTGGCTTCCCCCACATCCAGGGTGCAATAGACTGCACACATGTGGCCATCAAGGTGTCAGCATGTGAGCCCGGTGACTTTGTCAACAGGAAGAGCTTCCACTCCCTGAATGTGTAAATAGTGTGTGATCACAAGATGCAGATTTTACAAGTCTGTGCAAGGTACCTAGGCAGCTCCCACAACGCCAATATCCTCAGATACAGGTCCCGGTGCTCTTCAGTGCTCCAGCCCGCCTTGATGGATGGCTGCTGGGTGACAAGGGTAATCCCTCAGAAGGTGGCTCATGACATCTCCCCGCCATCCAAGGACAGAAGCTGAGCAGCGGTACAATAAGAGTCACACCTCCACAAGGGCTGTGGTGGAGAGAAACATCGGTCTTCTCAAGTTGCGCTTCCAATGCCTGGACTGCTCAGGGGGCGCACTCCAGTACCCCCCCGGATCGTGTATCGGTGATAGTGGTTGCATGCTGTGCTCTCCAAAATCTTGCGCTGGAAAAGGGGGACACAGTGGACGATGAAGATATCGATGCAGTGGCTGCGGCTGCACACGATGTGTCCAGCAGTGAGTCCGAGGATGAGCATGCCAGGGAAATGCTGAGAGGGTAGGCGCTGACCCGGGCACACTGCAGGGAGGCAGGGACACCCGGGAGGCTTTAATCCAATAATCCTTCAGCTAGCACACCACAGGTGGACCTCTAGAACAAGCCTGGGCTGTAGGCTCCACACTCGATACCTAAGTACCAAATATGCCAGGTTAGGAACAGTAAATAAGGGCCTTGTTAATAAAACTGAATTTCCCACAAAGCCCTCATAACATTTTTGGAAACCGTGCACATGCAGAAGAAAAGAGGCACCCTCAGCCATGGTCACATGTCTGAATTTAATATCATAAGCAAAGAAACTTAAGCCAAAAAAATGGCAATGGTGTTCCAATTCAAAGCAAACCATAAATACCTAATTTCAAGCCAACACAAAAGCACCAGTGATAAACCCGTGGTGTTCCTAAGGGCCTTATGTTTATGTTTCCGGGTGCTACATCTTGGTGCTGCCCCATTGCTGGGAGTGGCATCTGAGAGAGCCTGCTGACTCTGCTGTCCGTTTGGCCTCGATGACCTTGGCAGTCGTCCTCTGGTCCTTGGAGCTTGTGCTGGCCCCGCTTGGGAGGAATCTGCCAGTTCCAGCTGGCATCTCCCCAATCGTCGCAGCCTCACCGGATGCGACGGTCACTGGCAGAGGGACGGAGGAGCTGCCGCCCTCATCTGGAGCACCCTGAGAGGTGCCCATAGAGAGAACAAGCAACTGTTGCATGGACGTGAAGTTGCTTCGGACTTCACTGCTCACCATGGATAGATGGGCACCGAGCTGAGAAACTTGGTGCCCAGACCATCTCCCACACTGGCACTGACCAGCTGAGGTCAATCCTGATGTGACAGCTTGCTGGTCAGAGCACATCCCCAGGAAGCCTTGATGGGTTTCCTGGAGGAGCGTCTCCACGAGAGTCGCACCATCTCTGCCAGGCAGGCACCAGCGCAGATACTAGCGCCTCGGTGGGAGTTAGAGCATTGGCTAGTGTCCCAGGGAACAGCGGTGAGGGCAATTCACAGTCATTAGAAGAGCTGGCAGAGATGAGCATGCCAGGGAAATGCTGAGAGGGTAGGCGCTGACCTGGGCACACCTGCTCCGCTGATGCTGAAAGGAAGAACAAGGATCAGTCAATATGGAGACAATGACAACGGGCATCCCCGTCTCCCAGATCATTATGCGCTCATCCTTCCATGAGCAATGGTCAAGCCATGTTGCAAAATTAAGTCAGTTAACAATCAGCACTACTATGGCTGTTGGGAGAAAAATGCTGACCTCACTGCTGGCCATACATACCTGGCCGTGGCACCCCAGCCTCACCGACACCAGTGGACCTGGGCAGATGGTGCCTCTCCAAATCCCGGGCCTCCTGCTCAAACCGACTGAGAATGGTTAACCGCACCTGGCCTTCACCAGTCCCCACACGCTCTGCACCATTATGAGCATTCTTCTCCTGAAAATGAGAGAAGAGCATTGATTTGTGCATGGACTCTCTTCATGAATGACCCACCCCAACCAGAGTGGGACATATCAGGGCTCCAGTGCCTCCTCACCCCATTGCTGCCAAACACTGACACAAAGGTGCTTAGCCGGTTCTGCAACCCCCCCATCGCTTGCGCCTACCCCCCCCCACCCCCGCAACCTTGGTGATATGCTGCTTACATCACATTAGGCACCACATGGTATATCCTTTCATAACGAGGAGATGCAAGCACGTGGAGTGCAGAGAGCAGCAATGGTTCGTTGCCACGCCACCTTGAAGCTCCCTATCCCAGTAAGATATCATCCTGACTTGGACATGCCCTGGAGTTCAAGCGCAGCACCTAGGTGCAGCTCCTCCAGGTTGCCCCCAAAACAGTCATGTGGGTCTCAGTGTACCAAATGCTGCGGGCGCAGAACCCATCTCTTCACCATCCTCTCAGGCTGACCTCGGCGTGGGCAATATCTGCTGGCCCACCCAGCAAAGGATACGTGCCGTCAATAATTCAATGCAGTCACTACACTCAGGCTTGGGGGCATGGTAATGCAGCAGGGGGGAAAGCCGACCTGCTGGATTAAATGACCAATGCCAACAATGCCCTCACCCTTCCTGAGCGCAACAAGTTGTTGAAGTGCTTGCAACACTGGATCCAGGTGTGCCGCACCATGTCGTGGGAGCTCACCACCTCCACCTACTCCTCCGAGGCATGTATCGTCAAGTCAGGGGTCTCCTGGCCTGGCCTGCCCCACTGGCCTACCCTCTGGATTTGCATCACCACCATTGACCCTCTGCAGAGCTCTTCGCCCAGCCATTGCGAACAGCCTTTACAAGGCTGCCAGGCCACCGGGTTGCCATTGGACCTGCCGCCGCCCGCCCACTCCCGCTATGCATGGGAGTTGGAAAGCACGCTGGGGGGGCCTTAATTAGCCCGCCCGCAAAAAATGGCGGTGCATACCCGATCGTGAACGGCAATCAGGTCCGTGCCCGCTCTCGCTCTGTTCCCGCTCCCGCTCCGCCGCTCCGCCAGCCAGAAAACTCAGCCCCATGAGCTGGGTGTGAGGAATGTTGCCTTCCTCAACATACCAAACAGCTCCCTGGAGGACAGCAATGTAAAATGCTTGTCAGGGAGTGGTGGCCAGGTGCAACAATCTGTATTGTACAATTAGGACATTTGTGAGAACTGAAGAGTGCAGGAGAGACAAACATGGGATGGACAGAGTTAAAAAGGCAGGGAGGCACAGGAAGCAGCAAATCAGAAAGACTCCAAGACGCTCTACAGGATCGTATGATATTGACTCGTGCAAGAAGCAGCACCACTATACCAATCAAGGGCAAGGATGGCAGGACGTTATTGATGGGCAAGGAGCAGGAAAAGAGGTGGGTGGAACACTTTTTGGAGATCTCAACCAGTCCAATCCCCGCTCCACTTTTGAGTTTGATGACAACACCGCACCTCAATAGCTGAACGTTAACTTGTGAGAAATTGTCATATCAGAGGTCCAAAGAACCATCAAAACCCTGAAGAACATAAGGCATATGAGATTGATGCAATACCAGCAGAGCTATTGAAGCATGGAAAGAACATCTTCATCACAGAGCTCACGGACATTCTCAACAAGATCTGGTCTGTGGAAGACATCCTGGATGACTGGAGGCAAGGAGTAATCGTCAAGCTGCTGAAGAAAGGGAACTTCAGCAACTGCAATAATTGGAGGGGCATAACATTGCTTTCAGTAACTGGCAAGGTCTACAGTGTGGTGCTACTCAACAGATTGAAAGCAGAAGTAGAAAGTATCCTTCGTGGAGGATAGGCAGGTTTTCAGGGTGGCAGATCATGCTGTGAGCAGATATTTATGCTCAGTAATGTCATGGAGCAGAGCCTAGAGTATCAACTTCATTGAATTCAAGAAGGCTTTAGATAGCATCCATCAGCAGTCACTTTGGTACATCACTAGACAATACAGCATCCCAGAGCAATGTATTAACATCTCCAAAACCTTATACCGCAACTCTAATTGCTGTGTCTAGACCAGCATGGGCACCATGGCCTCTTTCATCACCATAACAGGAGTACAGCAAGGCTGCATACTCTCCCAATTCTTTTTCTCTTGGTTATAAATTTTATGTGGAAGGCAATGATGAGTGCAGACTTTGGCATCCCATGTCAACATCATTAGTTGATGGACCTGGAATTCACAGATGACATTGCCTTGCTGGTCAAAGAATTGCACGCACCAAGACAATTTTTAGAGTAGTGACGCCAAGGTTGGTCTATGTATCAGCTGCGAGAAAACTAAGACAATGATAATTGGCCAGCAACATGACCCTCCATCACCATCAGGCAACAGAACATCGAGGACATTGACCACTTCCCCTACCTTGGAAGCAACATCCCCAGAGAGGATGATGTAGGGATCAATGTCCACACAAAAATCAGCAAAGTAGCATTGGTCTTCCAACAGCTCTACACAGCCTGGTCATACAATACGATCAGCACAGCCATGAAGCTGCGACTCTATATGTCTATAATAGTGCCAACTACAATCCATGCCAGCGAGACATGGAAGAGATCAGCAAAGGTGTCACAGAAGTTGGATGTCTTTCACCAGCACTGGCTAGATAAGATCCTGGCATCACATGGAGAGGCAGCATCACAAATGAAGAAGTACTACAGAGGACTGGACAGAGGCACCTGCCGGACATTGTGACAGAGAGATGACTGAGGGTGGCAGAGCACTTATTTTGCCTCGCAGACATAGGCCAGAGTGGCAGTAAAATGGGCACCACAAGATGGAAAAAGAAGATGGGGCCAGTCAAAGAGGACCTGGCCAAGTACACTTAAGGAGAACCTTCAAGAACAGCACACCACCAGGGCTGGAGCAAAATAGATTGCGATGGACAGGGGACAGTGGTGGAGTCTTGCTGCCCATTACCCCTATGGGACCAAAGGAACCAAGTCTAAGTAAGTAAGCTAACCAATACATCCACTATTTCTCCAGCCACTTCTTTTAAGGGCTTAGGATACTGGCCGTCGGGTTCAGATAATTTTCTTAGCTTTTAACCTAATTGGTTTCCTAGTCTTTTCCTCTAAGGCAGGCTAAGTTCTTTCTTTCTTGCAGTTTAGACAGGGTAAACTCATTCTCAGCTGTAGGAGCTGAGTAGTTAATCAGCTAACTATTTGAACCTGGTTACTGTAGCCCCAGTTCAGTTTACTATAAATAAAGGGTTCTATTGTGCAGCCTTGGCAAACGGAGTGCAGCTGACAAACTGAGTGAAGAATTTGTTGAGAGGGAAGTTGTTCGTTTCCTCTTTCTATATTTCTTACCCCGTAAAAATTGGCTCTACTACAGCGAAAGGAGCTAACTGTTTGGTAAGTATCTGGTAAGTGGGTAAGTTCTATTATATACCCCTAAGGTATAAGATAATGCACAACTTAGTGGTAAAAATAATCAAATATATAAGAAAGCAACATTAAATAAGTAATTAATATAATTAAGTAATTATTGAAAACAAATTAAGGATGGCAGGACAGGTGATATGTCAAGGCTGCAGTATGTGGGAGCTCCTGGATAACGTTGTCATCTAGGGCAAATACGCCTGCGGTAAGTGTTTGCGGCTTCAGGAAATTTGGCTCAGAGTCATTGAGCTGGAGGCTGAGCTACAGATTCTGTGACACATCATGGAGGGAGAAAATTACCTGGGTGCTTTATACCAGGAAGCAATCACCCCACTTAGGATAGGATCTTCTGATTTGGTCAGTGGCCAGGGACAAGAGGGTGTGACTGCAAGTGAGGTAGGTAAGGGACCCAGATAGCAGGATTGCAGGCGTGAGAGCCCCTGCAATTGTCTAACAGTTTTGAGGTTCCCTCAGCTTTTTTGGATGAGAGTGGGGGTTGCAGAATGGATGAAAAAACTGACTATGGCACAGGAAGCCATCTAAGTGGCGTGAGGAAAAAGGAATGTATTGGTAGTGGGGAACACTATAGTAAGGGGGATTGACACAGTTCTCTGTAGCAAAGAGCTTGAGTCCAGACAGCTTTGTTGCCTGCCCGGTGCCAGGGTTCGGGACATATGCTTAGGGCTGGAGAGAAACTTGCAGTGGGAAGGGGAGGATCCAGTGGTTGTGGTCCATGTAGGTACCAATGACATAGGGAGGATGAAGAAGGAGGCTCTGAATAGTCAATATGATGAGCTAGGCACCAAATTAAGAAGCAGAGCCTCAAAGGTAATAATTTCTGGATTATTACCTGAGCCTTGTTTAGATTGGCATAGGACAAATAAAATTAGAGAAATTAATGCATGGCTCAAAGACTGGTGTGGGAGAAGTGGGTTCTAGTTTGTGGGGCACTGGCCCATGATCTGATAGCCATTACAGACATTGGCTACAGGATGACATAGATTGAGACCTGAATATTGAAGGGTACATGACTTTTAGAAAGGACAGGAAGTTAAGAAAAGATGGAGGGATGGCTCCATTAATTAATGATGGTATTAGCATATTAGAGAGGGATGTAGAAGTGGTTTGGATTGAAATTAGGAAGGATAAAGGCAAGAAGTACAGGCCTCCTAATTGTAACTACACAGTAGGACAGATTATAAAAGAAAAGATAGCGAGGCATGCCAGAAGGGTACAGCAATAATCATGGGAAATGTTAATCTATGTATAGACTGGAAAAAATAAATGGGCAAAAATGGCGTGGATGAGCAGTTCATAGAATATTTTTGGGATAGTTTCTTAGAACAGCACATTCTGGAGCCAACCAGAGAACAGGTTATACTAGAGCTGGTATTGAATAATGAGATAGGATTAATTAATAACCTCCTAGTGAAGGCACCCCTAGGTTGCAGCAATCATGATATTGAATTTTACGTTCACTTTGAGGGAGAAACGAGGGAGAAATGACTAGTATTTTAAAATTAAATAAGGGCAATTATGAGGGCATGAAAGCAGAGATAGCTAAAGTGAACAGGCAAATGAGGTTAAGGGATATGTCGATAAAAGTTCAGTGGCAGACATTTAAAGAGATATTTGAGAATACATAGAATATATACATTCCAATGAGAAAGAAAAATTCCAAGGGGAGGGCCCACCATCCGTGGTTAATTAAAAAAGTTAAAGACAGTATCAAACTTAAAGAAAAAGCATATAATTATACAAAGACTGTTTGCAGGTCAGAAGATTGGAAAGAATATAAAGAACCAGCAAAGAATGACAAAAAGATTAATGAGGAAGGAAAAAATAGAATATGAGAGAAAGCTAGCTAATATCAAGATGGATAGTAAGAGTTCCTAAAGAAATTTAATAAGAATACAGTTAACAAAGTGAGCGTCTGTCCTATAGAGAGTGTGTCTGGGGAATTGATAATGGAAAGTAGGGAGATGGCGGATGAATTTAAACAAGTATTTTGCTTTGGTCTTCACTATAGAGGACACAAGTAACATCCTGGAAATAGCTGCAAAGCAGGAAATGGAAGGGAGGGAGGCACTCGGAAAAATTACAATCACCAGGGAAGTGGTATTGAGGAAATTGTTGGGGCTGCGGGCTGACAAATCCCCAGGTCAGGATGGACTTCACCCTAATGCCTTGAAAGAAGTGGCTAGTGAGATGGTTGATGCACTGGTTTTAATTTTCCAAAATTCCCTCAATTTAGGAATGCTCCATTAGATTGGAAAATAGCAAATATAACTCCTTTATTCAAAAAGGTGGGAGACAGAAAGCAGGAAACTATAGACCAACTAGCCTAACATCTGTCATAGGGAAAATGTTAGAAGCAATTATTAAAGATGTTATAACAGGGCACTTAGAAAAATTCAAGGCAGAGTCAACATGGTTTTGTAAGAGGGAAATCATGTTTAACCAATTTATTGGAATTCTTTGAAGGAGTCACATGTGCTGTGGATAAAGGGGAACCAGTGGATGTGCTGGTTATACATCCAGAAAGCATTTGATAAAGTGCCACATCAAAGTTTATTGCAGAAAATAAAAGTTCATGATATAGGGGTTAACATATTGGCATGAATGGAAGATTGGCTAGCTAACAGGAAGCAGAGAGTTGGCATAAATGGGTCTTTTTCTGGTTGGCAGGATGTGATGAGTGGTGTACCACAGATATCAGTGCTGGGACCTCAATTTTTACAATTTATATAAATGACTTGGATGAAGGGACTGATGGAATTGTGGTTAAATTTGCTAATGACATAAAGGTAGATAGGAAAGGAAATTGTGAAGAGGACGTAAGAAGACTACAAAGTGACATAGACTGGTTAAGTGAGTAGGCAAAGATCTAGCAAATGGAGTATATTGTGGGAAAATGCGAAATCATTCATTTTGGCAGGAAGAATTAAAAAATGCTTATTACCTAAATGGTGAGAGATTTCAGAGTTCTGAGATTCAGAGGGACCTGGGTGTACTAGTGCATGAATCACAAAAGGTTAGCATGCAGGTACAGCAGACAATTAAGAAAGTTAATAAAACGTTAACATTTATTGTGAGGGTAATCGATTACAAAAGTAGGGAGGTTATGCTTCAATTGTACAGGGCATTGATGAGACCACATCTGGAATGTTGTGTATAGTACTGGTCTTCTTATTTAAAGAAAGATGTAAATGCGTTATAAGTAGTTCAAAGAAGTTTTACTGGAGTAACATAGGGAATGGGCGGGCTGTCTTATGAGGAAAGTCTGGGCAGACTAGGCTTGCATCTGCTGGAATTTAGAAGAGTAGGAGGCAACTTAATTGAAACCTTTAGGATCCTGAGGGGTCTTGACAGGGTGGATGTTGGGAGGATGTTTCCTCTTGTGGGAGAATCTAGAACTAAGGGGTTGCTCATTTGAGACAGAAATGAGGAGTACTTTATCTCCCCTGCGGCTGCAATCTTCCTGGTTTATGGGGTCATGTCTTGACTGGAGCAGTCCTGGGCTACAAGCATTGAGAAGTGTCTGCACAGCTGCATTTTAAATGTCGTGCCCAGTCTGAGGAAGCGGCGAGGTAACTTTGTGCCGGCCAATCAGAGGCCACCCACCAGTGATCTGGTGTGTTTCTGATGACTACATAACTTATGAGGTGGAAAGGGGATGATATGGCACGAAAGCCAGGCACTGCGGCCGGCAGGTAGAGTGACTTTTTTCATGCTTGCTACCACACTTTGTGCAAATCTGTGATGATTCCACCCAAAATTACAGCTATTAAACCATCCTACAGGCTTTGCCAAGCTAACAGAAAGCATCTCCCATAGTTTGGTAATAATTTATCAAAATAAGTCCAATCAGTTGTGTCAAATCATTAAATTACCCATTCCTTGCACTTTTACTTAGAATCTTAGAATGATACAGAATGAAATGGAACCATTCAGCCCATTGAGCCTGTGCTAGAATTTTGAAACTTGTATCTAATTAGCTTCATATCCCTGCTCTTTCCCCATAGCTCAACAACAATTTCATTATCAAGCTCCTATCCAATTCTGTTTTGAAAGTTACTACTGAATGAGCTTTCACAACGCTTTCAGGCAATGCAACCCAGATAGTAACAAGCTGCTGTGTGTTTTTTTTCCCCTCATGCTACTTCTGGCTCTTTTGCCTTAAATGTGTACCCTGGTCACTGTCCCTTCTGCCACTGAAAACATTTTCTCCTTAATTGCTCCATGGGAACTTTTCATAATTTTGAACACCTTTATCAAATCTCCTCTTAACCTCCTTTGAATTGAATACAATAATCCAGCTGGGGCCGAACAAGCATTTTATAAAGGACTAATCTCCTTTCTTTTGAAACCTTTGGATGTGAATTTATATCACCACCACTGGCCTTGCTGCAGTGGTAGCGCCAAGGTGGCGCAACTTGGGCTCAGCTGTACTGGCCTTCAAGGTACGTGCAGCACCAGTATCTAAGCTGGTGGTACAAGTGTCAGAACAAATGACAGGGCCTCTTCATCAGTGCTGTGCTGATGCTCTCTTTTTTTGCCTGGGGCTCCTGTGGCTGAACAGGTAGCAGCTCTTGCGTGTCTGAAAGCAGGAACTCAGAAGGGGAAGGTTGGTGTGAGAGACTAAAATAGGGTGGAAACAAGAGATGCATGGGCACACGATCAGCAGCTTGGCTATTATGCCAGATAACAGGATAAAGTGAGCTGAGAGGTGTAAAGGGGAATAAGGCAGGGATGTTCTAAGCATTGTCTGATGCTACACATCACCCACAGCCAGCCTCATGATGTAAATAATTATCTCCTCTGTAAGTTTCAGAAGATGCAAGCTTCCTTGTTCTCGGTTGGTTCTGCTCTGCTCCCCTCTAGTGGGGCAGTAGCTGACAGTAGCTACATTTTAGAGTATACAAAAATAAAGAATGATGTGGGCTTGTAAGAAAGAAACTGCAATAATTGTGAGTGATTTTAATCTTCATACAGTTTTGAAGAATCAAATTGGGAAAAGTAGCCTAGCTGATGAGTTCATAGATTGCATTCAGGACAGTTTCTTGAATGATACATTCTGGAACCAACTAAGGAACAGACCCTTTTAGACATTGTAATGTGTAATGAGGCAGGGTTACTTAATTACCTCACAGCAAAGCATCTTCTTAGTAAGAATGATCATAACGTAATAGAATTTCACATTCAGTTTGAGGTTAAGAAACGTGAGTCTGAAACTAATCTTAAACTTAAATAAATGCAATTACAAGTGTATGAAGACAGAGTGAGCTAGACCGATTGGGAAAATAGGTTAAAAGCTAAGTCGGTAGAGAAGCAGTGGCAGACATTTAAGATGTTTCATTACTCTCAACAAAGGTATATCATTAAGAAAGAAACATTCTACAAGAAGGGTGCACCATCCATGGATAACTAAGGAAGGTAAGGATGTGTTATGGATAGGGAGAGGTGGTGGAATATCTTTCCTCCTTTCTTCTCATCTCCCGGTTGCCAGCAACAAGATGTGTTTTAGAGGGAGTGTTTTTAAATCCTTTTGAGATGTAATTTTCAATAATAAACACAAAGGAGGCTTTCGGGTAAATTTAAATCAAAAGAAAGGATAATGTTTACTTACACAACACCCTGAAATGTAAACACAACAAAACACACTCATTCCCTCATGTACACAGACATACAGACAAGTAAAGATGGACTTGAGAGATAAAGCATGTGTTAAAGTTATTAGTAAAAGAAAATACAGAAGTAAATCATGTGTCCAAATTTCAGTCCTTTAAAAATGCATATGTAGCAGGCCTGGAAGAGCTTTCGTTCATGGTTCTTCGGATGAATGGAAATTGAAAACCTCTGGGTCTCCAGCCAAAGCTGTGCCTATTTTATAGAGGCAAAGCTTTACAGGTTAAAATGAATTAGTCCCTCACTCTCACTGCCTTGGTTGACTGGTTGTTAGGCAGTGTTCTGTTCATCTCACTGGAGGATGGTCCATCTGGTCCTGTAGGCTTGAAGAGTGAGCTGTCCCTCCCTGGTTCTTGGAGTAAAAGAATTTGTGATCTAAGGTCAGTTTCGATCATGTGACCCCCATGATCAACACCTTTAAAAGAGCCATACGGACCCGAAACATTAACTCTGTTTCTCTCTTCACATATGCTGCCAGATCTGTTGACTTTTTCCATCATTTTCTGTTTTTATTCCATTGTCGATTTAACTGGTTCGAAGTTAGAAGCCACTGCTACATAATGGGGTTTTAATGGTATCTAATGTTTTTGAGTTTCGGTAGAAAACAGTGTGCAGTTTTGTTCTCACATTTAAGAAAGGCAATTGAGGCAGTTCAGTGAAGGTTCACTAAATTGATCCTGGGATGAGGGGGTTGTCGTATGATGCATGGCAAAGTAAATTTATATTCTCTGGAATTTAGAAGAATGAGAGATGACCTCATTGAAATCTACAAAATTCAGAGAGGGTTTGATAGGGTAGACGCTGAGAGATTGTTTCCGCCGGTTGGAGAATCTAAAACACGGAGGCAGTCTCAGGATAAGGGACCATTTATTTAGGACTGAGATGAGGAGAAATTACTTCACTTCTAGGGTCGAGAGTCTTTGGAATTCTCTACCCCAGAGGGTTATGAATGCTACATCATTGACTACATTTAAGGCTAGGACAGACACAGTTTTTGTCTCGCAGGGAATTATGAGATATGGGGAACGGTGGAAAATGAATTAGTAGCCCAAGGTCAGCTATGATAGTAGATGGACCCATGGTGATTTAGATTTTAAGAACTTTCCGGAAGCATGTTCAGACATGAGTTAGTCCTTTATGTAGAAATCACAGGAGAAGATACTAGAAGCATCCCATTATTAGAAGAA
The DNA here is from genome assembly GCF_017639515.1 of Carcharodon carcharias. Classification (NCBI taxonomy): domain Eukaryota; kingdom Metazoa; phylum Chordata; class Chondrichthyes; order Lamniformes; family Lamnidae; genus Carcharodon; species Carcharodon carcharias. The sequence goes on along the minus strand of NC_054469.1, from coordinate 71,416,735 downwards.
GATCAAGCTGTAAAAGGGAGGGAGGAAATTAAAACTATCACTAGAACATACAAACATACAAATTAGGAGCAGGAATAGGCCACTTGCCCCTTTAAGCCTGCTCCGCCATTCAATAAGATCATGGCTGACCTAATTGTAACCTCAATCCCACATTTCTGCCTACCCCCGATAACCTTTCACTCCCTTGTTAATCAAGAAATCTATCTAGCTCTGCTTTAAAATTATTCAAAGCCTCTGCTTCCACTGCCTTTTGAGGAAGAGAGTTCCAAGGACTCACAACCTTCCCTGGGACACCTTCTGGATGCTGTGGAGGCCTGCTGCAAAGTCCTTTACACCGCTCTGGCCATAGGAGGCCCATCAGTTTGAACACTTTGGCTTGGGAGGCGATGGCAGAGGTGGTCAGTGCCAATGCTACACACAAGAGGATGAGCATCCAGTGCAGAAAACTGATGAATGATCTCATCTGTAGCGCCAGGGTAAGTCAACCAACTCATCAATCTCAACTCACTGACTCACAAGCCCATCGCACATTCATCGGCATCTCACTCACTGCCAGCTCAAGGGACATCACTACTCACTCTTTCACACATACCCTCACATCTCCATCTGGCCTCATCCCCTCTGGGGACTGCCTCCTCAGCCCATCCATAGCACAAGCACACTCCTGCCAACCTTCTCATTTGGCCTGGCATGTGCCTTGCTCGCACTCTTCTCCATTTGTCTTTATGCAAGATCAGATCGTGCACAATCGCCGGGCGAGATCCCAGACTGGGGGTGAAATGCCGGGAATCAAGGTCCTCATTCCATTTGAGACTCGAGCCGTGGAGCTGGCCAGACAGGACATTGACTGTTCCTGCAGCAATGATGAGGTCGGTGGCAAACATCCAGGTGAGGATCATGCACCACATGATATCTCTCTCAATGCTACTCTGAGTCCACTGTTCTGTGTCCAACGCAGCTGCCAAGCACTAATAATCTCCACTTTCTCCCCTAGGTGTATCTGCCTCATCGTCCCAAGGCAACCTTGACCCTGACTCCAGTGCCAAGAGCACCTTGGATTAGGACCCTGAGGGCAGCACCCTGAGGCGCTTATCCACACCATCCACCAGCGCAGCGACAGACACCCGGTGGGACCTGGATGTAGAGTAGCCTTGGGATCACAATCTGGTGAGTACACCATGCAATATATTCCACAGCAAGCAAAGGCAGGCACATCCTTGGTCACCAGCACTTGGTGGGACTACTGGAGGCAAGGAATCTGCTGAGTCCAAGCCAGATGATGAGCTTCTGGATTCAGTCCTCAATCAGTTGTTGGAGCAACAAAGGCAATCATGGGAACATCAGGAAGGTATATCTGGTGCACTCCGCAGATTGCAAGGAACAAAGGAGGAATCTGTCCACCTTTAGTCCGAGGTGTTAGCGCTGGCATGCCAACACATCTCGGTCAAAACTGGCAGGATGGCAGCCGCCATGGAGACCTTGGTCCAGGACATCGCGGTCCTGCACTGCTGCGTGGGCTGACCTCCAACGTTGGTACCATAGTTGAACTCCAACAGTGTCAAAGCGAGAGGGGTTCGGGGCAGCTCAAACTCACTCCAGTTTCCACTTCTCCTCAAGGAGTCAGTCAGGGGCTGTCGGGCACCATAGAAAAGAGGACCAACAGCTCAACACCCCGGGGCCTTCTATCCAGATGACTCCTGGAATGTCTAGATGATCCAAATCCCCTCCTCCTGTGACCTCTGCAGCTCCAGCTGAACAGTCCGAGGAGGGTGCAGCTGGCCTCAGCAGGACACCCAAAGCATATCGGAGCCCTCCAGATCTCGGCCCTCCAGAGGATGACCGCCAAGGTTATCACAGGCAACAGGGGATAGCAGTCAGCAGGCTGCATCCACGTCCGCTTCGGATGTCAGGGAAGCACCAAGATACGCAGCAGAGTTAGGAAGGTTAAAAAGATGTAACTCTTTCGATTACAAACCCGTTTCCATCTGTTTCAGATGAAGTTACATTGTTTCGTAGTTTGCCATTGTGAGATTTGAACTCTTGATCTTGGGGTTATAAACCCAATACCATAACCACTTGGCTACAGCCTGAGCACGGTTGTTAATCACTACTGTAAATAAACTCCCAAGAATGTCCCTTTGCCTATGGCTTCTTGTTATGATGAGCAGTGTTCAAGTCACTCAAATGTGAAACCTTGCTTTCGGCACAAGATACAGGCAGGTGTCTCAGCCCAGGGCCTCTTCCCTATGTAGTGTGTAACCTTCAGACCAAAGTTATGGTCTGACTTCACACTCACTGGTCACATTAGAGATGTCTGCACCTCGAAGGTGCTTGTCATTGCTGCCAGAATGTCGTGGGCAGGTGTCACAGAGTTCCGTCATTCCCCTCCGTATGCTCTCAGCACCTTTGAGGTGGGACTGCACCCCCACCCCCACCACCCCCACCTCTTCAGCCTCTGTGATGCTGTGTTCCTGAAGGGGTCAGGTGCTAAAGGCTGACATCGGATCAAGTGCATTTAAAGTTTCATGGTTGCATCTCTATAATATGTCCCTGAACACAGATCGCAAGCGAGCTGCCCCCAGCCAGACAGGAGTCAGACATTCACAGAGACAATGTGTAGATCAATGGAGTGTCTTCACTACATGTTGTCATCATCCTCCTGGAATCTAGCGATATTTAGGACCTCCACCGCATCTCCATGACATGACCATGACATGAGCACTGAAGGCATGTGCGCTGCCATCAGCCACACAGGAGTGAAATGTTCACAGATGCAAGGTGTGGATGTCAGGACTGTCCTCACTGCATCTTGGCATCATCCTCCATGAATCTTGTAGCTATGAGGGCCTCTTGAGTATGCCTGCCTCGTCTGGCCAGCTCGATGGCCTCATCGTCAGCATCCTCGCCTTTGAGGACCTTACCACAGTCATCCCCTTATATGTTCTCCTCATTGGAGGAGACGGCAGCTCTTCCACCTCCTCCTCAGCCTGGTCTTCCCCGCTTTGCAGCACCAGGTTGTGCAGCATGCAGCAAGCCATGGTGATGCATGACACTCTCTGGGGACTGTATTGCAGTGTTCCAGTGGACCTGATGAGGCACTGGAATCTCATTTTCAAAATGCTATTGTTTGCTCCACCAAAGTTCAGGTCTCGGCATGAGTCTCGTTATACCATTGCTCTGTTACAGTCTGAGGCCGCTGCACAGGTGTCATAAGCCACATCCTCTGTGGGTAGCCCTTGTCCCCGAAGAGCCAACCCTGCAGCCTCTGTGGACCCTGGAAGATGTCAGGGAACTGTGACCTGCTAAGGATCTAGGAGCCATGGACACTTCCTGGGAATAGTGCGCAGACCTGTAGGATGCGTTTGTGGTGGTTGCACATCAGCCAAATATTCAGCAAGTGGAAGCCCTTGCGGCTGATGTAGTTGACTGCTTGTTGCCATGCGGATCTAAGTGCCGCATGAGTACACCTGTGGAAAATCAGAGATCTGTGAAAATCCCAGGGCTCTTGCTTCCTGGCTTTCCTGATCTCGGTTGAAATGCACAAAGTTCTGTGCCTTCACGAAGGTGGCATCTGTGACCTCCTGGATACACTTGTGCATGGAGGCTTGCGAGACCCCACACAGGTCACTTGTGGAGCCCTGGAAGGAGCCACTGGCATAAAAATTGAGTGCTGCAGTCATTTTTATGATCTCTGGCAGTGGATGCCCTCCATGACCCTGTGGCGTCAAATCCTGCAGCTGGTGGCATATATGACCAACCAGTTATCTGGACATGCGCAGTCTATGGCAACACTGGTTCTCAGTCATCTGCAGGAATGACAAGCGCCATCTATAGACCCCGGATCTGGCGAAGCATCTATGAGCAACAGCTCTCTGTGGATCTTCAGCTGCGTACACAGCAAGCCCTGCCACCCCTTCATTTTGAGGAAGGTGCTCATCCCTTTGCCAAGCGAAGCACCTCCACTGCTCTCTTCTTCTTCTTCTCTAGTCCCTGTTAGCCATGAGGCATAATGGTAATTCACCAGGCTCCATGATCCCGATGTTCCCCTCCTGCAGGATCAAAGAGAGAGGCTAACAGAGTTAGCATCTGTGCCCTAAGAACCTCTCTTGGTTAAATCTGAAGGTCCTTCATGTACACAGAAGAGTGCTGGCCATCACTTGGATGGCCAATGTGTAGTGCGCTTCATGGCTGTCGGAAACCCCACCCACCTCCTCGCCACTCCACTTGACCATTTGGTGGCAGCTTCAGCTACTGGACTGCATCTGTGCTCTCAGCTCAGGCACAGGCATTCTCCTAACCAGCATTGCAAGGTCTGTGCCCAAGAGGTGAAAAGTTCTGGAGCATTTGGTGCAATTTCATGCTTTTGCATTGCTTGAGCAGGCAGAAAAGCTTCTAACTCCAAGCCTGTCAATGGGACTGCTACTGCATGCGCTAAGCTGCAGAAGAATGCTCACTTTTGACAAGCTTTTCTAAGTGTGTGGCGGCTTCCCTCACCCTGCCAAAACCACCCCCCCCCCCCCCCCCCCCTGCCTCCGCTCCCCTCGACCTTACCTGCACTGGAGCCCTTGTCCTGGCACCAGACTGAAGGCCAGCTGGGAAAAAGCCACTTGCCTGTGCAAACATGAATTGAATGTGTGGTGCCTCTTCCTTGATGTCCTACAGGGAATGCTCATGAGCATTGTGCAAGGTTGTGTGCACCCCACCTTTGAGTTCCAGTTGAAGTTCAGGTCGCCAGGGCACGCCTATTAAATGTAGTCATGAAGCGCGCTGTTCTGAAGTCATGCTGACGTGAGTGGTAAATTTGACATGGCGGGATAATTCTATTGTGATATGTGGCAGCAGTAGACGTGACCTGCCATTGGACGGGCAGAGCGGACAATCGCAAACTGGCTTCATGATGGTGTAAAACGAGTTTTGGCCTTTTCGCCATATTGTCCGCTCAGGCCCGCATTGACACCTATCGCCAATGAATCTGGACAATTCCCCTTATGTTTCTGAGTCAGTAGAATGCAGGTTTAACATCCATGCCAGAGGCTTGAGCATAACATCAAGGCTGATACTTCAACTTAGTACTGAGCGAGTGCTGCACTTTTAGTGGTGCCATCTTTCAGATGAGATGTTAAACCAGTGCCCCATCTGCCCTTGCAGGTGGATAAAAGATCCCATGATGTAGATCTTCCAGTGTTGTGGCCAATATTTATCCTTCAACCAACATCACTAAGGAAACAGATCACTTTGCCATTTGTGGGATCATTCTGTGTACAAATTGGTGTACATTTCCTACATTACAACAGTGACTACACTTCAAAATGTACTCAATTGGCTGTAAAGTGCTTTGAAATGTCCTGAGACTATGAAAAGTGCTGTTTAATTTTAATATGAATGTTTTTTTTTCTGCCTGGCTATCATAAGTTTAGTTTAAAAGTCAAAGTTTGTATGGGCTAGATTGGATAAGGGATGCAATGCCAAAAAATCACCAGCACTACAGATGCTTGCATGTTAGTTCAGTGAGTAGCTGATATTACAGCTCAAACATCCTAAATCTCTGGGGAAGTTTAGTGCTCTGGATTAGGAAGGTGACTAATTTTTCAAAGATGTTATGAGCTTTCCTCTATCTATATGTTTGGCTGTTCTCAAAAACAATATTATTTTTGCTGGTCAATGTTATTAATGTGGGTTTCATCGATATATTTTGTAGGCTTTTGATCAGAATTATAAAAGCTGGATTGGTTGGAAAGTGTGCTAACATGAATTGATAAATTGGGAAATGAGCTTTAAAATTAAAAATGTTGCTTCTTGTCTATCATTCCTTATTCCACTTAATATTGCATGTTGGTCTATAAATCCAGCTGTGCAAAGGCGCTAAATGGTTTTGTTAGCCTCCATTATGGCAAGTAAAGAGATTATGTTAATTAAGAGCAGGAAGTACTCTGCTCACAATGTTGATAAAGGCCAAAAAAATTGAGTACAGTCTCCATGCCTAAAACAGGTGTTAGAACCTTTGCATGTATTTTTATTCTATCATGGGACGTGGGCATCACTGGCAGGACTAGTATTTATTACTCATCCCCAATTGCCCTTGAGAAGGTGGTGATGAGCCGGCTTCTTGACCTGCTGCACTCCATCCAGTGTGGGTGCACCCATAGTACTGTCGGGAAGGGAGGTCCAGGATTTTGATCCAGCAACAATGAAGGAATGGCAATATAGTTCCACATCAGGATAGTGTGTGGCTTGGAGGGGAACATGCTCATGGTGGTGTTCCCATGCGTCTGCTGCCCTTGTCCTTCTAGGCGGTAGAGGTTCTTGGTTTGAAAGTTGCTGTCGAAGGAGCCTTGGTGATTTGCTGCAGCGCGTATGCAAATAAGAGATCTAATGCCTGTGTAAGTCCATGACTGTAACAATGATTTGCCCTAAGGTAGCTGGCACCAGGGCCAACTGCACTCAGAAACAACAGGCTACAAACAACTAGGTAGGTTGATAAAATATACTTCCCTGAACGTGGAGCTGGAGGAGCAGGAGTGCTGTCAGCCACCAGGCTTCCACCTATTGGTGCCACCACAACTCCAACCACTGTTGCCTCCTGATCCATATCTCTTTCCCCACCACTCCTCTGCTTATCTGAAGGTTGCTGTGATGTCAGCAGCGGTCCAATCATCAATCAAACTTTGTTGGCTGGTAAATGTTCCTTCAGGGAAATGAGGCCTGAGCATGCCCAAATTTGTATCTTTTAGGAAGTGTTCGATATATATGAGCTGAAGAAATGTTCCAATGCAAAATGTGGACAATAAACTTGAAATGTAGTGTGATAAAAAATGATACTTTTTATAAATTGCAATGATGTAATCCAATTGAAGGGTTGTTTGAAGGGTTGATGACTTTGCATAATGGAGGAATGAAGCTGAAATAGTCTGTTACTTATCAGAAGTCTGAGGTGGAATATTGAATTCAATTTATATTATTGTTCAGATTTTCAAGTTGGTGAGCTCCTCATCACAATTTTTTCATTACCATTGTGGTCCTAGTTTTCAATTCCCTTCGCAAAGTACTTCATGACATAACATCTAAATAAATATTGCTTTTATAATATTGGACCCAAAAGGAACATTGGATTTCTAATTTAGGATTTACAGTGTTACCAGGTCACTTGTAATACTGAATTACAAGGAAACTCATTAGCTTGCGTACATTAGAGAATTGATTTTATGAATGTCCTGTCACCTCATTATGCACCTATTATTGCCATAAAGTGCGTTCTCTTACCCACATGTTTAGAAAGTTTTCGCAAGACCATTTGCCCACACTTTACCACTAACCACGTCCTTCAGTAGTGCCCTAAGCAGTGCAAATCCCTGCCAACTTCTTTTGTGGACAACAGCTGACTGCTGAATATTTCCTCTTAATACCTATCGATACCGCAATATTTGAATGCTGATTTTAATTTGGCTCACCTGACAGAAATGGAGAGGTGGCAGCTCTGAAATAACTGCTGCAGTTAGCTCCTTGAACCGAGGCCATTTTTGCTGGACCCTTCCCCTGGCCTGACCAGGCAGATGCCTGAACCAGGCAGGTGTTTAATTATTGCCTGCAAGTTGGGTTCCTGTGATGTACTTAGGGCCCTGATGAAATGTCAGGTGACAACTGGGCAGAGCGCACAGTGGATGGTGAAGCAGTAAAGATCTCTAAAGCACAGAATTATTTTTCTGGGCTAGGAGCTGCCCAGTAGCATTGTGGCTGAATAAAAGAGATGTCAGGTGGTCAGAATAACATTGAAAAGTTTTAATTCGCAGAGGATGTAATTAAAATATTATAATAAACTTTCTGCCTATGGAAATCAAGATTCTTTAGGAAGGGAATGACATAACTGCTTCAAAAAAAGAAATATTAAAAGTTATGAAGAGTAAACAAAAGACAGACTTGGGGAGAATTTTCCCAGAATCTTTGAGGCAGGTTTCGAGGTGGGGGTTGGGGGTGGGGTGAGGCCTAGGGAGGGCTGGAAAAATGGCAAAAAAAAAATCCGTCATGCCTGCTCCCTGAAATGTTCCTGCCTCTTAACGCTTTTATCCAAGGAGCTTCAGAGTGGTCATGGCAACCTACCCGTCTCTTGTGAGAAGCTCTTTAAGGTAATTATGGAGGTAATTATTCAGCATTTTTGGAAGGCTATGAAATATTGCCAGCAGTGCACAGGACCCCTGCTGTGTCTGCAGCTCATCTACTCAAAGGAGGTGAGAGCAAAGTAGGAGGTCAAGAGGACATGAGATTCATATGCAGTGTTCAAGAACAAAATTGGCAATCCTCAGGGCAACTGCAAGCAAATGGAAGAGGCGATGGCATAGTGGTATTGTCACTGGACTAGTAATTCAGAGACCCAGTTAAAAGTTGAATGATGCCCATGAAGCCATTGTTGATTGTCGTAAAAATCCACCTGGTTCTCTAATGCCCTCCAGGGAAGGAAATTTGCTGCCGTTACTGGTCTGGCCTACGTACGACTCCAGATCCACAGCAATGTAGTTGACTCTTAAATGCCCTGCGAAAGGCCTAGCAAGCCACCCAGCTGTATCAAATCGCTATGAAGTCTATAAGGAATGAAACTGGATGGACCACTCGCCCTTGACTTAGGCACCGGAAACGACAACGGCAAACGCAGTCATGTCGACCCTCCTTACTAACATCTGGGGCCTTATGCCAAAATTGGAAGAGCTGTCCAACAGGCTAGTCAAGCAACAGCATGACATAGTCATACTCACAGAACCATACCTTACAGATAATGTCCCAAACACTACCATCACCATCCTTGAGTGTGTACCGTCCCAACAGCAGGACAGACCCAGCAGAGGTGGCAGCACAGTGGTATACAGCTGGGAGGGAGTTGCCCTGGGAGTCCTCAACAACGACTCCGGACCCCATTAAGTCTCATGGCATCAGGTCAAAAATGGGCAAAGAAACTCCCTGCTGATTACCACATACCACCCTCCCTCAACTTATGAGTCAGTGCTCCTCCATGTTGAACATCACTTGGAGGAAACACTGAAGGCAGCAAGGGTGCAAAATACACTTTGGGTGGAACACTTCAATGGCCATCACCAAGAGTGGCTCGGTAGCACTACTACTGGCCGAGCTGGCCATGTCCTAAAGGATATAGCTGCAAGACTGGGTCTGCAGCAGGTGGTGAGGAAACCAACAAGAGGGAAAAACATACTTGACCTCATCCTCACCAACCTGCCTGCCGCAGATTCATCTGTCCATGACAGTATCGGTAGGAGTGACCACCGCATAGTCCTTGTGGAGACCAAGTCCCACCTTCATATTGAGGATACCCTCCATTGTGTTGTGTGACACTACCACCGTGCTAAATGGGCTAGATTTCGTACAGATCTAGCAACTCAAGACTGGGCATCCATGAGGCGCTGTGGGCCATCAGCAGCAGAATTGTACCCGATCACAATCTGTAACCTCATGGCCTGGCATTTCCCCCACTCTAGCATTACCATCAAGCCAGGGGATCAACCCTGTTTCAATGAAGCGTGCAGGAGGGCATGCCAGGAGCAGCACCAGGCATATCTAAAAATGAGTTGTCAACCTGGTGAAGCTATAACACACGACTACTTGCATGCCAAACAACATAAGCAGCAAGTGATTGACAGAGCTAAGCGATCCCATAACCAATGGATCAGATCTAAGCTTGCAGTCCTGCCACATCCAGTCGTGAATGGTGGTGGACAATTAAGCAACTCATTGGAGGTTGAGGGTCCAGAATATCCCCATCCTATATGATGGGGGAGCCCAGCACATCAGTTCAAAAGATAAGGCTGAAGACAACAATCAAGAAGCTCGACATTGTCCGGGACAAAGCAGTCTGTTTGACTGCACCCCATCCACAAGTATTCACCCCCTCCACCATTGATGCACAATGGCAGCAGTGTGTACCATCTACAAGATGCACTACAGGAGCTCACCAAGGCTCCTTAGACAGCACTTCCTACCCACAATTGCTACCATCTAGAAGGACAAGGGCAGCAGACCTTTGGGAACACCACCACCTGGAAGTTCCCCTCTAAATCTCTCACCACCCCGCCTTGGAAATATATCATCTCTCCTTCACTGTCGCTGAGTCAAAATCCTGGAACTCCCTTCCCTTCACCACATGGACTGCAGCGGTTCAAGAAGGCAGCTCACTATTACCTCCCTAAGGGCAATTAGGGATGGATAATAAACGTTGACCTAGTCAGTGAAGCCCTCTTCCCAAAACTGAATTTTAAAAAGTGCTTGCAAGTGTTTGCTTGTCAATAGTGCTGGGTGTGAGGAATTGGCTGTCAGTCCCATCAGCAGTATGGCACCTTCTCATATTGTGCTGCTCTTACCCCCATTCACCTCAGCTGCACACAGCATTCACAATAGGTCTGTTGGCTGTCATTCCCTTCAGGCACTCTGACTCTCACATGTCCTAAGGCAATTCCTAATTGGCCAATGCTCCTGGAGTTTGCTTCTGAATTGACCTGCTCTTGGAAATTCCCACCCTGCAATTTGGAAATCAGCCTGATGTTGTATGATGTTAGATACCATTTGGTAGGTGTTAATGAAGTCCCCATAGTCTTAAGTAGGTTAACTCTATGTATTTATTAATTGCAAGAACTATACACATATATATATATATTAAAGGGTTCAAGCAAGGAGCTGTCTTCATGCTTGCTTGTGCACACAGCTCTGTCCAAAACGAGACTGACCTCCAGGTGCAGGTCATGTATTCTCTTACATGTGGGCGGTATTATACTCAGTCCCATGTTAAACCTTTATTTGCCAGATCCTTTTTTTACACCGCCTCCAAATCTTTGTTCAATACATTTCAGCTTATTGTAATTTACCCCATGTATTTGCATCCTTATTACTACCCAATCTCCCTCCTTTAAGTCTTTGAGTTCATAGGTTCAAGCGGTCTGGAGGCCTTCTAACCCCTCTATATCTTGTTCGCACTACTGTCGGAGGAATGGTAGGCTCTGTCGCTGCTGGTAAACTCTTGATTTGTAGGTGGTTCTGGCATTTGGGTACCTTTCTCAATGTCTGTCCACTGCACTGTGAGAATAGATGGTCTAGGGATGAGGAGGAGACTCCTCCTGTTTCTCCTGACTGTTCCCTTTGCGGTGCCAACCAGGTAGGACCGAGGTTGGGCATTGCCTTTCCTGATGATAGTATCCTCCCTTTTGAGGTCTCTTATCCAGTTCGTAGTTGTGGCAAGTGTCTGGTGCGGTACCTTTTTTTGTAAACAAAAGCCTGCTTCTACCTGTAGGATTGCTCTCTTGTTTGGATGTCCTGGTAATCCTTGGCTACCGACTCTGGTATTAGCTTTTTTGTCAGGATTGGAAGTTGTGTTTGGATTTTTCTGCTCATCAGGAGTTCGGATGGGGCCAAGCTGCATTGTAACGGTGTGAATCTCTAGGTTATCATTACTGCGAGAAAGCATTCATTATTTTTTAGGAGGGCTTTTCACAGTGTGGATCCCAACTTGGCCTCAATATTTGACTGTGAGTGTCTCGAAGAGCTGGCATATTGGTGGAAGCCAGGTGTGTGGCAAAGTGTGCAACGTATTCCTTTGAAAATTGTAGGCTGTTATTGGACAGGATCTTATTCACATACATCTCTTTCAGTGCCTTAGTTACTGCTTCTGTGGCAGTTGTATATAGTTGCTTCACCTCAACCCACCTGGAAAAGTAATCCACCACTATAAGGAATGATTTACTGTTGAAGACAAATAGGTCGATGCCCAGCCTTTCTCAGGCAGGGCAGCGAACTCGGTTTGGGAATGAGAGGCTCTCTTTGGTCCTGCCTGTGCAGCGCACACAACAAACAGTTTGCTATGATGTCTTCAGTGCCTGGCTACCAGACAGCTGATTGGATCTGTGCCCTGCACTTGGTGATGCCCATGTGACCCAGGTGTAATTTTTTGAATGATCTCTGGCTGAAGGGAAATTAGGTTGACCAACTGCTCATTGTAGACCAGGAGATCTTCAATGACAGTAAAGTGTTTTTGTTGTTTGAATCAAGCTTTCGTGGTACCACCGCACAGTCTCTGTTGTGACCACCCTTGTTGGCAATAACGGCGGAAGGGGGCACACTCCTCATCAGACATTTGTTCCTGGTGAATCTGTTTACTTGTGGCCGCTGGCACGTGTCTTTTTGTTAACTGAGAGTCCTTTTCAAGCTCTTTGATGAGATTGACTCCCTGTTTTGTCAGAAGTCCCATAGTGGCCCCGGAAAGTGTCTGCCATTGTCTGGTTTTTACCCAGGATGTAAACTGTCACATAAGGCAAACATCATGAGGCATAGGCAGAACCTCTGGATTCTGGGAGACATCTTTGCTAGCTCTTTCTCATACAGTAATGAGACTAATGGTTTATGGTCTGTTTCGATTGTGACCTTGAGACCAGTGATATAGTCTGAAAGCTTCTCGCATGTCCATGTGGCTGCAAGGGTTTCTGTTTCTATGATGGCATATCTCGCCTTTGTGTCTGACAGCCCTCTGGAAGTTAGTACACCGGTTGGTGACTTCCACCCAGTTGTTCCTGGAATTGGATGGCTCCAAGGCCTATGGATGAAGCATCCACTGCTATGGTCATGGGAAGGGATGGTTCATGGTAGGCCAGAATGTCAGTGGAGAGCAACATCACTTTGATGCGAATGAATGCTTGTTCTTAACGTTAGCCCCAGCAACATTCCTGGTTTTCTTAAGCAGATACCTCAAAGGTTCTGTGACCTGTGTCAAATTTGGTAATAATTTTGCCAGCTGTTTCACTATCATCAGGAATCTCTGGGAGCCTGGAATCGAGGATAGGGTTGGGAACACACTAATAGCTTTAGCTTTTTTTAGTCTGCCATGATGCCTTTATTGCTGATGATGTGGCCCAGGAACCAAGTCAATGGTTTGGAGAACTCATTCAGCATCAGCCCTGCTTCCTGCAAGCGCTCTAAGACTGCTGTGAGTCTCTTGTCATGTTTCTCCAACATTGTACCATGAACCAATACATCGTCCATGTGGCAAATGACCCCCTGTAGGCCCTGCAAAATGGCCAACATAATATATTGAAATACTTCTGGCGCTGCAGTGATTCCAAACAGTAGGCACTTAAAGCAGAATCTGCAGAAGCAGGTAACGAATGTGGTCAGCAGCCTTGGGGAAGATGCCAAAAGCTGCTGTTGGTGTCCAGCTTTAAAAACACCATGCTGTTTGAGAGTTTGGCCAGTCTTTCATCCACTGAGGACATGGGATGTACTCTTTTGCTAAGGCTTTATTGAGCTGTGTTAGGCCAATGCATCTATGGATGAGCCCATTCAATTTTGGGACTGGGACCATCCTAGAACAGCATGCAGCTGGCTGTGTGACCTGGGAGATGACTCCCATGTTTGTCCTCTCATCCAACTGCTGCACTTGTTTCATGAGTGGATGAGGAATCTTTTGTGATGTGACTAGGTACATGGATTTAGCATCCTCCCTCAGTGTGATTTTGTATGCATTTTTCAGTCACATCAGTCCTGTAAAAAGCTTCAGGAACTCGATTTTATACTTGGCACCAGGGCCTTGTTGATTGACCTCGTCAATATTTTGTAGAATTTGTGGCTTAGTAGTGAACAGTCCTGTGGCCCATGAACAGAATCTCTCAGGTTCCTTTATCCTTGTGCCTCAGTGTCACCTGCAGTGTGCCTTTCACTGGGGGCTTTATGCTGTGAGTGGCGTCAGCTTTGGGTCACCGGTCATGGTTCTCTGTCCAACAGGACCGCAACACTGGCTCCCGTGTCCAATTTAAAGTTTGTGAGATGGCCATTAACTGAAACATCCGCATTCCAAAGGAAAATCCAGGATCTTTGATATCAACCAAGAAACATGGCTGTGTGTCCTCTTGGTGTGCAGTCTCAACCTCATGGATTATCTTTGTGCCCTCTGTGCGTTTAGATGATTTGGCTTTGCACAGTTTGCCGAAGTGTCCAATTCTGTTACATTGAAAGCATTGGACTGAAATTGCAGGATATTGATCTTGCCTGTTGAGGTGCTTTGCCTACAGTACTGGCATGGTTGTTCTACTGGTCAGTTAGGGTATTGCTTCCCTTGGCCTGGAGTCTCCCTGTTTCTGTGATGTTTACCAATTGGATTAGGGAATTTCTTTTCTACCACGGTTTACTTTCTCCTCTTGAAATGGACCTGTGCTACATGGAGTTCAGACTGCCTAACAATCTGGATAGCTTTCTTGAGGGTTTAATTTTCCTTCACTTGCAGCCTGTTTGAAATTGCGTCGCCCGCTACTCATACAACTATTCTATTCCTGATAAGTTCAGATTTTAGGTCTCCATATTTGCAGCCTTCAGCCATTCTGTAGAGATCATTAATGAATGAGTTGGCAGGTTCTCCTGGCTGCTGGACACACAATAAATTTAGCCCTTTTGAGGATTTTGTTACTTATTAGGTTAAAGCAAACATCGAATGATTTTAGTATTTCTTCAAATTTAGCAGATGATTCATTAATTCCTTGTCTAGCAGAAATGTAGTCTGCTATGGGGCCTACTGAATAAAGTAGTGTGTTAACTTGTCCAGATTCTGGGCAGAATCTTACATTCGGCGTGCGGGTGTGCACCCAACACACCAGAATGTAAAATGACAGGCGATGACGTCAGGCGTGCGTCCCAACGTCATCACAAAGTCGTGCGATATTTCGTTCAGCGGGCACGTGTCGGAGCCGGCTGCACACCCGCTGATAATTGAAAGGCCTATTAAGGCCATTAACCAGGTAAGTAACCTGAATTTTACGCTGCCCGTCCAACCTTATGGTTGGTTGGCAGGCGAAAAGGCCAAGCGGCCTTTACGTTTTTTAGGAAACCTCATCCACAAGCGGGATGAGGTTTCCTGAAGCTATTACAAATTAAATAAAAAGTTTAATTGGAACTTAAAAACATGTCTCATCTTATGTGATACAGTCACATGAGGGAACATGTTTCATTGAGTTTTTCCGCTCTTTATTAATTTTTTCAAAAAGCCCTTCAATCTCCCTGAGGCAGCTCCATGTGCAAACTGCGCGCTAGGCTAAGCTCTCCCTCCTTCCCCCACCCACACAGGTGGCACTCAGCACTACTGCTCATGATCCACGCTGGGTGGGCCTTAATTGATCCACCCGCATGAAATCGCAGTGCAGAGCCGATTGCAGGTGGTGGTCGGCTCCACGACTGCTCCTGCCGAGCCCACCCGACCAATATAAAATCCTGGCTTCTGTCTTTTTATCCAGTCCTGAAGAGATTGTGTATCTAAGGAATCTTTTTCCTGAAAGACCCCCAGTTATGAGATTGATCTGGGCCCTGGATAAGTCCAAATTGTTCTGGAAAAGTGGATTTCTGATCTATGGATAAAAATTTTAAAATTTAGGTTCAGCTTTAAAAAGTTGAGTCACCATTCGTTTGAAGACAAAGGATTTACGCCTGCCTGCTGGCCCTGGCGAGTTCCCATTTCCATGGCGTTTGGCTCAACCTTGAAGAAATATTAAACAATGACTGCTTGGATCAATTGGCTGTAGACTTCTCCGTTTCAGCACTTTGCTTTAGGGTTGCGAAAGCATCAAATCCAGGATTTTTCTGGTTTTTAGAGCTGGTTCTTTCATTCTGATTCTTCCAAATTAATTATTTGTTTTTTCTTTTCAGAGTGAGCTCGAACACCAAGTTTTCAGGGCCGTCTCGGGAATCTGGTTTTTCCGACTGAATTTTTAAACAGTAATTTCTGACCACTGAACTATTTAAAAGGTTTCTCAGGATTTGCTGTAACCTGGAACTTAACGTTTTAGCTCACCACTGCTAGGTCTTCTGACTCTGCGCTCTCTGGGTATTGAAGGTGGACTTCCATGGAATTCAATGGAGCCTTCTGATGCAGTGAGAAATTTAATTTCTGCAAGACTTGAAAGCTTTTCTCTGGTGATTCCCTTTTGCATCTTCGCTTCTTGAGCTTTTCTTCAGGTCAGAATGCTTCTTTGATTTTTCCTTCTGTTTACCAGGATATCAATTTTCTTCTGCAGCCTCTGTGAGGTTTTGAGTTTTTCCATTAGCTGCTACCATGTTGGGAGCTGTCTCCATGCTTGTGTATGCACATAACTTTGCCCAACACTAGGCTAACAAATGGATACGAGTCATGTGTTTTCTTACATCACTGTGTGGGCAGTACTGTACTCAGTCCCACATTAACCCTATATGTGCCAGGTCCTTATGCTACACCTGACATCGGGCATGCAACTCGACTGGGAAAGCTCAGCCCTTGATGAGCCCAGTGGGCTATTTCTATGCATGAAAATCAATATTAATTCTCTCTGTTTGGCAGAATATGGTGAGGCAGTTATCCACACCTTTTCTTCCCCAAGCTGGCTGATTCCAATATTAATATTGCCAGCTATCTCGGTGCTGGTCATGACCTCTTTTAATATACTGGGGCCAGATCTGCTATTTTAACTGGAGACCTGAGCAGGGACTAGCTTTTCCATCAGACCCAAGCTGTCGAATACAATTGTCAAAGGTGGAAGGGGTGAGAAATGCAAGTTTTTATATTTTTCGTCATTTCCTTTTGAGTCTTGTGGTTCCACGAGCCCCACAATGAAATCTTGGGCTTTCGTTTCCCAGGTTTTCCCCCTCCTATATGGGAAAACCAACAATGGCACAACTATAAAGAAAGCATGCTTCACAGGATGTCTTCGTGCAGGTGGTAAAGAGGAGATGTGAGGTCCTCTATCTATAGAGGAGCAGGAGACACTGTGAAAGCATTGGGAGAGGATAGCTGTAATGGTCAAAACCAGCAATTTAGACCTTGTGATGAATATGTAGTTCATGGTTCATGTTAATATTTCAGAGGCAATGTTTAGTTCTGGGAAGATTAAAGTTTATCTGTAGATAATAGGATAAATGCAACTAAAGTAGTTTGGAGTCAATGATATTTAAAAAGTTGGGGGTGATGTTGACTTAAGGGGTTAATGGATGGAAACATAAGAGCCATAAAATAGCAGGTGGGCTTACTTAGCTGAAGAGCTGGAGACATGATGTCTTCCCTTCTCGCAACGAAGTGCAGTCCAGGAAAATGTTTTGTTTTAGAATGTTAGAGCTAAATTAGTTTGAAAGCATTCAGTGAACCCTGAAAGGCTACATTGTCATGGAGATGGGTCGAGCTTAAGGTTCTCTGGTTTCAATTTATCTGAGTGTTCTGCAGTAGGGTAAGAGACTATACCAAAAGAGTGCTGCTGTTAACAGTCTCCAGGTAATCAGGGCTCAAAGAAGCCCTGGGAGCTATTATACCTCGTGCAGCCATGAAACTAGAGTTCAGACAAGCCCAGGGACAGTGCCAGCTTAGAGAATCTAATGGTTTGCAAAAGAGTTGTAATGTGCTGTTAATTAGAGGAAGAATCCTGTGGAACCCAGTCTCAGGAGGAGAGATTGAACTATTGGAAGGTGAGCAGTCATTAGTTGGCATAGCTTTTGAAGGAATTCAAAGGCTAGATCTTTGAAAGTGAAGCTTTGAAATCCCTGATGAGGGAGACAGAGTTTTAATGAGATTTCGCACTCACAGTGGTTACTGACATCTGGGCGGGTCACTGAGAAATCCATGGAATCTGCCTTGGTTGCTTCAGCCATTTATTGTGCAGTGTGATATGTTTGACCACATTTCCCCTATTAATTCATATTTACCTCACTAATTCTTGTTATGATCCCAGCTGATGTTACTACTGAGAAAGTCTGATCCTAGGGTGGAACCTGGTTTGTTGATCCTAACTTTTATTTTTTTTTTAGATACATGAATAGTGGCTACTGAACGGAGTCACCGGAGTCAGCTAATGAGCTTTTAACAAAAAAGAACATTTACTAAACAATAAAAGATTAACTATATTGCAGTACTCCTTCATCCACAGCTATGCCTTTACAGGTATGTACAGATTTGTAAGGGTAACACAGGTTACAATAGCTATCTTATACTCTAATTTTCACAATCAGTACACAGTCCATGTAAACCAATAGGTGACCTGTGGTCAGACACACCACATCCTGAAACCAAGTGACAGATGCCACCCTAGACAGATGCTATGGATCTCTCATCAACTCCATCCAGCACTTGTCCTGCTATGAGTCAACCAGTCTCACTGAACTCCATCTTTCACATGAGGGTTTCCAATCTCCACTCTCCAAGAACTCGCTTTGGAATCTTCTTCCAAACCAATGTTTTCTCTCAGATGCCTTTTGCAAGGGTCCACCTCCAGGGTTTTGAATTCTCTTCCGATGTTCATCTCCCCTGGGTCGCCACATGCATTCAAGCTTTCTTCCACACACTGTCTCTCACTGACTCAGCTGTCAACAGTACACCACCGCTTCACATGCCCGTAACAAAGAGTTACAGACCTTCAGCCATCTCTTTGGACCTTCTAGCCTCTTGCTTTAAATCTGCTTCCTGTAGCTTTTCTTCCTTTAAGCCTGAAGCTTGGAGCCTTCCCTTGCTCTTCACTCTTAACTCTACTTAATAGGATCTTTTCCAGGTTCCTGTCCTTCCTTTGACTAGAAGGTTTTCTTGGGACTTTCTCCTGTTTCTGCCTCACTTCTTTGGCCTTGGGACCTTTCAGTTCTTTTGGGAAATCTGCTCTCACTCTGCAGCTCCCTCTCCCAGTGTCAAGTCTCTCTGGAGCCCTGGCTTCAACTTCAGTTTGGGACTTGCTATCTGCCCCTCTGCTCCAGTCTCTCCCTGGCAGCTGTTTTCAACTCAAGCTGTGTGTGGGTGGGTGGGTGGGGCCTGCAGGTTTATAAGCAGCTTTAGACCTGCTGTCTCCACTCAAAAATGAAACTACATCCCAGGTTTCATCTTTTCAAGTGAAGCTAAAACTCAACTTGACCTTTTCTTAACATATAAATACAGAAATACAAATCAAACTTTAAAGCTAAAACTTATTCATAACGTCCACAAATACAAATATAATTTACTCAAATGGTCTCTATTTCCTAACATTCTGATTGTTAGAGGATTAGATAGATATTGTAGATTGCTTTGTTTTTGTGAATTTTATAGTAAAGTTTATTTTGCTTATTTATTCTCTTAGTAAGTAACCAGGATTTCGAACTTTGCCTACTTTTAACAAACGGTTACTACTCCTGACCAGATTGTAGCATAAACTGAGGGTTTATATGCGATTTTGAATCCACAGCCAAATATGGGTGCTGGGGTTTGCAGAGGTCAAGGCTATTAGGATTTTCATGATGAATAGTACTATACATATTGAAAAGCAAAATGGCTTTTTCAGTTGCTATAATTTTTCTGGAGAGGGAATATTTATCCCTGAGTGATTTGCAACAATTAGCCAAGGTTAGGTTAATCGCATCAGCAGAAATGTTGAAGTTAGAGTTAAAACTAGGGGCTAAGAAGGCAGACATAGTTGAGGTAATAGCACAGCATTTGGAATTAGAAGAAAAGTCTGACACAGGTATAAAACAGCTTGAGTTAGCTAGAATTCAGTTGCAGATGAAGCAACTTGAACTTGAGAAAGAAAATGAAATGAAAAGGCGCAAACTTGAAAAAGAGGAAAGAGAAAAAGAAACATGAAAGCTTGAGCTTGAACTCCAGAGAGGAAAGTTCGCAAAGGAAGAAAGAGATAAGGAAAGAGAGAGAATTTCAAAGAGAGAGAGAAGTCAGGCAGCATGAACTGGCTAAAGAAAAGCTTAGGTTACAAGGTGAAAGACAGTCTAGTAGTTATGACGATTCCAATCCAACACCAAACATCAATATGACAGAGTTTTTGCCTAATGCCTAAATTCACTGAATTTGCCAAGGAGAAATATATATTGTGGGATCAGTAGTTTTAGGCATTGAAATTTGAACAAATTTTGAGAATGTGAGAGAGCTAATGATAATAGCCATTAGGTCACACCTGGAAGACCACAAGGTTTCTAATGTGAGGAAAACGGCAGTTCTGGCAGATGGGTATGATACATCACATAGTCAACTAGCAGGCAGTAAATCTCCATTTGTAAATCCACAGGGAAGCTAAAGGAATAGAAAAGAGTTTGGCTTTGGGGAGAAGGCTGGAGCAATGCCAGTCAATAGAAAATGATAGTATAAAGTGTAAAAGCGATGTAAAACATTGTACATCTTTGCTACCTTAAGACAGGGCATGTAAAAGCAACTTGTTGGAAGCTGAATGGTAACATAGTAGCAATGGTACAATTGAAAAGTGTTTCCTCAGAACCCACTAAAATGGGGGATATGGCTCAGGATAGTCAGGGGAATTCTTCCTTGAATACTGATAAAGTGAGTCAGGATATTAGATGTTTTGTCTCTCAGGGATAAGCATTCCCTTACTCCCCTGATGAAACAAGTAAACAGATTGCTATTTTAAGGGGCACTGTCATTGATGATGGCTGATGGTATGATTTATGTTCCAGATGGTTCGATGAAAGATGAAGTATTAATAGGGAGTATTCATGGCATTTATGAGCCTTGTACAATGTTAAGTTACAAAGTGACTTAGTAAATGGAGTTGTTACCATGGGAATGTTTCTAGTTTACCTATTGAAGGAATAATTTTTATATTGGGAAATGATATAATGGACAATGTTGTTTTTCCACAATCTGGGACAGTATGCCACAATTCAGGAATGGTTCCTGTGAGTAAAAACTCCTTGCTTATCTGTGACCCAGTTAAGAAACAAACTGATGCAGAAAATATATTGATGGAATAATTCTAGCAATGATTAGTACAGAGATAGCAAAAGTGTTTGCAGAATTTCCAAACCAAACTTCTGTCACAGAAAGGACTAGGACTTCAGAGTGTGCCTAAAGGGTTAATGATAGTGTTAACCTACCAGTGCTGAGACAGCACAAGAGTTAACCATGTCTGTCAGTGTTGAGATACAAGATACAGCTGGAAAAATCCAAGCAACTGGACTGAGTTCAAAAGACTCAGAATGTTTGGAATAAAGTAACTCATGATCACATGGAAGCCTCAAGGTCTTAGAAAGAAGATTCAAGAACCAAAATGTTGAGGCTGTTGATATTGCTCAGAAAGAATTGACCAAATGAGATCAGGAGAAACTGAAAGATTACAAATTGTTTAAAGATCAGATCAAACAGGAAAATCATACCTTTCTGCTCGAGCATAAAAAGCATCTGAATGATATTCTTAAAGTGGCTAAGGAAGATTTTGATCGAAGAAAGAACGAGTTGTTGTCTCAAAAAGAAGCCATTTTGAGCTTGTTATCTCAAAAGAGAATTTTAAAATGTTTGAATCTGGAAAATGAACTTAACTGGAATTATGACTGCAGGTATTCAAGTCGGTAACAAATGGACTTTAAAATGAACTTTACTGAGACCTTTTTTGTGGAGTTTAAAGATGAGAAAGCTACAGACATGGAGGACAATGGGGTTTAAAAGCTGAAATCAGTGCAGATTGTTGTAAAGACTGAACTTGAAAATTCACCTGTTCATAACAATGAGGAATATTCTTTTGCAGATGAACCTTTGGACTATAATTATTGTTAGAAGAAAATGTTCAGAAAACCTCAAAAAAATATTTTCATCTGAAACAAGGCATGGAATTCAGCAGATACTGATGACCTTGTGAATTTTGTTGGACAGTGAGGGGATGATTATTGGGTGTATTCCATGCATAGGTGTCATGAAGCTATTTATGTATATAATATTATTGGAAACTATTTTTCTTTCAAAATAGAGGTTTAGTTTGTGGGTGTGTATTAGTTGGATTAAAACCAGCTAGCCTTGGTGCTTTGATGTGTACTAGATTTGATATGTAAGAGAGATAGCATGCATTTGCATTTTTTGACTAGAGCTTTCAAGAAATGGGATGAAAACTGACATCTATCTAGCAGATACCAAGCAATATGTTTATATTACTAAAAAAATTGTTACTATGCAAGTTTTATTGTTAGAGAGGTTTAGTTCAGAAGTTGGTGATGCATTGAGAATTAACATTCAATGGGGGTGGTAGGTATAACTTAAACAGTGTTGTGTGTGCAGAGCAGAGGCGAAGTGAGATCTAAAGGCACGGGAACCAAAGTGAAAAGAACCTTATTTAGAACTTGTAAGATGAAAATGCTTTGCCTGGTGTTTGGTTAAGTCTATGGGTTGCTGTTGCCTTAATGGAGATTATTTGAGAATTTGTTAAAAGTTATGATAGTAATTTTAAGCCATGTGTATATATATTTTAATCTGTGTAAATTAATAAAATGTTTAATTTAGTTTAAAGTAAAACCTTGAGAATGGGTGATCTGATCCTTGAACTTAGAGTCGTGCTTCAAACATAACTTAAAATTATAGGTTTTGACAGTTGTTTAAAGTCTCCCTCTGGGATTTTTAAATAATTCAGCTGTACCAACTGTATCAGTCATAACAATAGGCTAGTTTTAAAATATATAACATATTGTAAGTTGTTATATTCTAAATGGTGAAGGAAAACACATCACATTGGTGATGGACTTTCATTATTTCTTTGGTAGGGAGGTGTCACGAATATCTAGTTCATAGTTCATAGCAATATTTTAGAGGTATTGTTTGATTCTGGGAAGATAAAAGTTTATCTGTAGAAAATGGGATAAATGCAACTAAAGTAGCTTCGAGTCTATGACAACTTAAAGGGTTGGGTCCATGTTGACTTAAGGGGTTAACAGGAACATGAGAGCCGTAAAACAGCAGGTGGGCTTACTGAGCTGGAGAGCTGGAGACATAATGTTGACACTGCTTGCAAAGAAGTACAGTCCAGAGAGATGTTTTGTTTTGGGAGATAGAACTAAATTAGGTTAAAAGCATTTAGTGAGCCTTGAAAGGCTACATTGCCATAGAGATGGATCAACCTTAAGAAGATACTCTGGTTTCAATTTATTTGAGTATTCTGAAGCTGGTGTTAGCAGGCTTCAGACAGATAAGGTTCGAAGAAACCATGGAAGCCATTGGTGCAGCTGTGGTTGCAGTTTGGATCTTGTGTGGTTTGCAGCACACAAAAGTCCTGGAAGCTGTTTGGTACAGTTCGGGCTCAAGAGAAGTCCTGGGGAGCTGAGAAGGTGTGGACAATCACTGGCTCTGTGCTGGAGGCAGCTAGGGCTCAGAGAAGACCTGGGAGCCATTTATAGCTCAGTGCAGCTGGGAAACTGGAGTTCGGAGAACCCAGGGGCAGTCCTAGCTTAGTGAAGCTAGCATACAAACATACAAATATGCAAACATACTAACATACGAATTAGGAGCAGGAATAGACCACTTGGCCCCTCAAGCCTGCTCAGCCATTCAATAAGATCATGGCTGACCTGGTTGTAACCTTCTGCCTACCCCCAATAACCTTTCACCCCCCTTGTCTATCAAGAATCCAGCCAGCTCTGCCTTAAAAATATTCAAAGACTCTGCTTCCACTGCTGTTTGAGAAAGGGAGTTCCAAAGACTCAATGCCCTTTGAGAGGAAAAAATTCTCCACATCTTTGTCTTAAATGGGCAACACCTTATTTTTAAACCATGACCCCTAGTTCTAGATTCTCCCACAAGAGGAAACATCCTCTGCACATCTACCCTGTCAAGACCTATAAGGACCTATATGTTTCAAGCAAGTTGCCTCTTACTCTTCTAAACTTGAGCAGATACAAGCCTAGCCTGTCCAATCTTTCCTCATAAGACAAACTGCCCATTCCTGGTATTAGTCTAGCAAACCTTCTCTGAACTGCTTGTAATGCATTTACTTCCTTCCTTAAATAAGGAGACCAGTGCTGTACACAGCACTCCAGATATGGTCTCACCAATGCCTTGTATAACTAGCAGTCTGCATAAGAGTTAGAATTGTGCCGGTAATTAGAGGCAGGAGTGCAGCTTTGTGAATCAATTGGAACAGTCTCAGGAGGTGAGATAAAACCTTTGAGAGGTGAGCAGCCATTGAAGCATTCTGTGTTGGGATGACTTTTAAGGGAATTCAGAGGCTAGAGGTACAACTCTAAAGGGTGTGCAGGAGCAGAGAGACCTAGATGCATATGCGCTTAAGTCATTAAAGGAGACAGGAGAGGTGGACAGTTAATAAAGCATACAGCATCCTCGGCTTTATTAATAGGGGCACAGAATACAAGAGCAAGGAGGTTATGTTGAACTTTTATAGGACATTAGTTAGACCTCAGCTGGAGTATTGTATACATTTCTTGGCACCATGCTTTAGGATGTGAATGCATTGGAGAGAGTGCAAAAGAGGTATACATAAATGGTTCCAGGGATGAGAAACTTCAGTTATGAAGATTGAGTGGGGAAGTTGGAACTTTTCTCCTTGGAGAGGAAAAGGCTAAGAGAAGATTTGATAGAGGAGTTCAAAATCATGAGGAGGCTGGATTGGATAGGGAGAAATTGTTCCCTTTTGTAAAAGGATCGAGAATGAGAGGGCAGAGATTTAAAGTGATTCACAATAGAAGCAAATGTGATGTGAGATAAAAAACTTTTTCACAGAGCAAGTCGTTCTGGCCTAGAATGCACTGCCTGGAAGTGTGGTGGAGACAGGTTTAATTGAAGCGTTGAAGACAGCGTTAGATGATTATTTAAAAGAAGCAATGTGCAGCCTTAGAGGAAAGAGGCAGGTGAATGACACTGAGTATTAATGCTCATTGGGAGAGCCAGTGCAGACACAATAAGCCAAATGGCCTCCTTCTGCATTGTAACAATTCTGCGATTCCTTTATTTTGTGAAAGTAAAGAGTTTAAATCCCTTGTGAGGGAAGCATAATTTTAACAAGATTTTGTGACTTACAGTTGTCACTGATATCTGGGTGGGTTATTGAGAAACCCCTGAGATCTGTCTTGGTCAAATCTGCCATTTACTCTGCAGTGTGGTGTATTTGACCATAGTTTGCCTGTTAATTCATAGTTACCTCATGTTAATTCTGAATGTTAGAGTGTATGATAGATATTTTAGATTGTTTTACTTTGTATAGTTTATTTTGTTTGTTTAAAACCATGGAAATTTGAGGCTTTATTCTCCTAGTGGAGAACTGGGATTTCCAACTTTGTATACTTTAAATAAAAATTACAGGTCCCTAACTGGATCGTAACATCCTAAGGACCTCTATACAGTGCTACAAGAAGTTCAATGACCTCACACAAGTAGTCAAGGTCAGGGATTGTATCTTCAAACACCATACTCCACCAACTGCACTACTAGCCTCACAGTGTTCAATTTGTTTGCCCCTATTCCCTTATCTACCAATAATGTCTCAACCTTACAGCATATTTCACATTCATAGATTCACCTCACCCTCACACACCCAGCACTGCTGTAAGCCTAACAACCAAATCTCATGGCTTGCAAACACTGCCAGCTATTCAACCATAGTTTCACATCACTTACTGAGACACCTCTCCCAGGATTCTTGCAGGATGAGGTGGTGCATAATCGCAGGTAGCAGGACCTAACCAATGGGCACCAGCATGGCTGCATGTTGGCATCACGATGCAGGAGACTGCTTGAGGTAGGCGTGACTGAGGCTGTGGTCAGAGGCAGGGCTGAAAGCATCAAAGATGTTCATACCTTATGCTCCTTTTCACATCCCACTTCCCCCTTATCCCACAATTTCTTCTGATTTACAAGCTGCAGATGGCCTAAGCATGCACCTCTTGCTTTCCCCACTCCCCACTCCACCATATTTGTGTCTTTCTCAGTTCAGATAATGAAGAACTGCAATCTGGCCAAGAAGTGATGCAGGAGCAAGAAATGAAAGAGGAAGAAGATACTGATTATGAAGAAGCATCACTTGATCTCGTACTTGCAGCCACCATCTCAGATGCTGATGTTGCAGGTACTTTAGAGGGTAGCTTAGAGGTGGGTTTTACACATAGTGAGGCAGTAAACACCAGAAGCCTGCAGCCAGGGCATGTGGAAAATGTAACACAGATGCCAGCTCACTGACGGATAAGGTCACACACGAGTTCTGCAACTAAGGACTCAGATGAGGATTTTGATAGGACAGCGCATAGAAGAAGGCTGATGAGTATGTACACAGAAGTGCTTGACAGATCTGTCAGAAAGTCTGTGGGCACTGTCAAGAAGCTGGAAGACTGTGGCACTGACATTGTATATGATTTTTCACACAACTTGGAGCCCATCCTTTTTAGCATGGAAGTGGTGGCCAACACCTTTACCACACTTATACACCCAACCATGATTCAGTGCCTGATGATTGATGTCTCAGCTTTCATTTCAGCACAAGCAGAAGCCACCCAATGACTGAGTGTTGTAATGGAAGCTCAGACTGAAGTCATGCAAGCTCAACCTGTTGTCCCACACCCTCATAATGCTGCCATCATGGTTGTAGATACCAGTGTTCAAAGGAGCTTGCAGGGTCTTGGTAATATATCCTCCTCCATGTTGCTTGTATTCCTGAGGTTTGCTGAAAGCAATAGCCTTCAACCAGCCATGCTGCAGCCACAACGGTGGCACTGTAGAGAAGTACGAGGACAGGCAAAGGTAAACAGAAGATAGACATGAAGGATATTGGGGTTCTGTTCACGATTATCGCAGGCTGGAGAGTGGATGTTTTGATTTCCTCTTCTCTTCCTCCTCCTCAGTTGCTTGTTGCATAACTGATGACAAGAGCTGTGCCCTCATGATGACGAAGTTGTACAGGATACAGCAGACCAAGACAGATCTTG
Organism: Carcharodon carcharias; assembly: GCF_017639515.1. Taxonomy (NCBI): domain Eukaryota; kingdom Metazoa; phylum Chordata; class Chondrichthyes; order Lamniformes; family Lamnidae; genus Carcharodon; species Carcharodon carcharias. Next base: position 71,390,080 of record NC_054469.1, on the reverse strand, counting down.
GCACATGCTCTGGCAAATGCTGCAGCTCTCCTCCAGAGCCATCCAAACAGCAAAAATGTTGCTTAAAGCACCCCAGTGGGGTCTGCTCAATGACATTACATAACAAGATGGCTTTTGTTCTGTGCATGCTGCCCATGCGTGCATGGGTTGGGCACTTGAGTCATGAGCTAGGTGGTAAATAGATAGCCCTTATAGCCCAGCAGTCATGCTCTGGTTTTTTTTATGGTGCCTCAAATGCTGATGGTGCAGGGGCACTGCTGCAGAATGAAGAGATCATGCCTGCAGCTAAAATATAAGGTACTGATCTACATTACGTGCTGCTCATGGTCACATACCAGCTGCAGATTGAGGGAGCGGAGCCCTTTACTATTGCAGTGCATCTTAGAATTTACTTATGGTGCCTAGAAAGCAAACTGTATACAGTCATGGTACCCTGCAACATGATGAAGCCTGCTATCCTGACAAAGTCGCTTTACCACTCCACCTGCTTCTCTTTGGAAAGATCGAATACAATGTATTCTCTCTTTGCACGCAGAGAGTTAGTGACCAGCCTTTTACAACAGTTGGTGGTGAACTGTGAGATGTTAGAGATATTTCCTGCTTCAGCCTGGAAGAATCCTGATATGAAGACACTCATGGCCAGAGTCACCTTTTTAGCCACTGGCAATGCCATCCTCGCTCTGCACAGAGGTTGCAGTTCTGCCTACAAAAGGTGAGAGGTTTCAGTGAGCATCGCCTAGGTGAAGCTGAGATGTCACATACACTTATCCTTGTCAGGTTGAGATAGAATTGCTCTTTCAAGATCCTGAGTGCATCTAGCCTCCTTGAGCCCTTCTCCCCATGCTCCGCCTAGCTCCTCTTCGAGCATCATGTCCTCCTCTTTATTGCCTCTGCTCATTCTATCTGTCATGCTGCAGGTCTAGGGGGATAGAATCTACAGCACCCATGACAGGGGGAAAGTGGCCTAAGCAGAATCCTTGAAGTCAGGACCAATGTCTTCACTACATGCCACACCACTCTCTGTCGACTTCAGCGACTTTAACTAGCAGTATTGGGGTGATCTTTCTGCTGCTGAACACATGCTTCACTGTATTAGGTTAAGGAAAGGCGCTAAGTGGAGCATTCAGGTTGAAAATGGCATCACTAGAGTTATATCAGTCTATCTTCCCACTTTGTTGCAACCTGCCTACTCTGCATAATTCTGTGCACACCCCCAATGACACAGCTAATGATCTACCCAAAATGGCATTTGGCACAGCCAACACCAGTAGTGTGAGAGGGTGATGCAGCTGTTATTTTGGACTGAAATAGCACCAGTGGGGCTGACAATTTGGAGACAGTGGAGGATTCAAGAGAGGTGGTGGTGAGGTAGAGTTGGGTGGTGTTAGAGTATGTGTGAAAACTATCGCTCTATTTCCAGGTGCTTTATGGCCCATCGAGTCTGCTGCACTGTTAAATAAGATCATGGCTGATCTTCGACCTCAACTTTCCCATATACCTTGATTCTCTTAGTGCCCAAGGACCTATCAATCCCTGACTTGAATTTTCTCAATGACTGAATATCTACACCCTTCTGGGAAGGAATACTGCCAAGATTCACAACCCTCTGAGTGGAGAAATTTCTTCTCATCTCAATCTGAAATGGTAACTCCTTATCCTCAAGCTATTAGCAGAATTTTAGTTCCATAGACCTGATCCCAATGCCAGATTCAATTTTGGGTTGAGAACCTGGCAGGACCTTGGAGGAGATTTTTGAGAAGATAACCTCCAGGAGCTCTGTCCAATTAAGGACAGCGGGCAGACCAATGGGAGCCTTTGCCATTGGAAATTGAACGTGTGAAGAGTGCTATTAATTGGCAATTCAATTAGCCTAATTGGTTACCCACTGCTGGCAAAAAGGTAGCTGTTACTCCCCCCAGAAGCTGCCTCTCTGAAAATAAGGAGGCAGGACATGGGAATATGCCAGTGGACTGGCACATCAGGCAGTAGCAAGAAATTGCCAGCATGCCGGCCTTTGAAGGTCTGAATGGCCAGCAGTCCCATTGGGAGGGTTGAGCATTGCCTCAAGATGGAGGCACCCTCTGAAGGTTGTACATGGAACAAAATATACCGGGGCCACAGGTGCCAGACCATCATTACAGTGGGGGATCCTCTCCACAGGATGGCCTACTGCTGCAACTGTGGTCCTCTAAGCCCAGCAGATCCATTCTGGGATGCTTTACATGATAAGCCTCTAGCCCCTCCCAAGTCTGCTGTTGCTGGGCTCCAGCCATTTCAAGGGGCTTGTTTGCTGTTTGGAAAATCGAACGTGTGAAGAGTGCTCTTAATTGGCAATTCAATTAGCCTAATTGGTTACCCACTGCTGGCAAATAGGTAGCTGTTACTCCCCCCAGAAGCTGCCTCTCTGAAAATAAGGAGGCAGGACATGGGAATATGCCAGTGGACTGGCACATCAGGCAGTAGCAAGAAATTGCCAGCATGCCGGCCTCCAAACCTTCTTCCAACTTGAGATGAAAATTCTTCCCTATGACTCCTAGTTCTACACTCTCCAGCCAGGAGAAACAACCTTTCAGCATCTACCCTTTCAAGCCCTCCAAGAATGTCATATCTTTTGACATCATCTCTCATTCTTCTAAACTTCGAGAATATGTGCGCATTCTACTCAATTTCTCCTCGCATGACAACTCTCTCACCTCTGGAATGACTTGAACCTTCATTGCACCCCCTGACTCAAGGCAAGAATAGCCTTCCTGAGATAAGAAGGCAAAAACTTATGTAGTACTTCAGTTCTGGTTTCATCAAAACCCTATTTAATTCTAACAAGGCACCTTCACTCTTACAACGCAACCCTCTTGCAATTAAGGCTAGCATACTGTTTGCCTTCCTAATCGTTGCTGTACCTGCATGTTAACTTAATGTGATTTTGTGTACAAGGATACCCAGATCCCTTTGAAGTCTAACATTAACTAATCTCTCACCTTTTTGAGAAATGTTCTGCTTGTCCATTCTTCTTACAATAGTGGATAATTTCATACTTCCACATTATACTCCTGGTACTTTTTGATTCAATCACTTAACCAGTCTGTATCCCTTTGTTAGACTGGAATTTCTCTGTGCAATTACCCCATCCAAAATCCTGCTTTTTTAATCATCTCATGCGGGCCACCAAGGCTATTTTGGTGTAACTGGGATATTCATGCATGTAGTAATGTGACTGTGAGGCAGTGTTTATCAATCCATAAGGCTTTGGGAGTTATCAGAGAAATATAACAAATCTTCATGGTGGCTTGTTCTGCTGGTTTGGTGGTAGCCAAAGAAGTTCCCTCTGCTCCACATCACCTCGTAATACACTCTCACCATAAACCAGGAGTTAGGCTTTACTAGCGTGCAGCATTTTTATCACTAGCAATGAGGCAAATACATTGTGAGATGTATTCCATCAGATACTCCCCACTCCCCGATTAAACCCCCATTCCCCCAACTAACACTTAAACCCGCCACTGATCAACCCCCCCCAATGACCACCTGACCCCCGACCCATCCTACCCCTCCCACACCCCCTCTTGCATGCCCCCCCCCACCATTTCACACCCTTCCCACTTACTTTACACACTTACCTTCTCCCTGGCTTCTCAAAGTGGCTGGACCTTTAAACCTACCTGCTTTATGGCAGCTAGTGCCATTAAAAAGGGGCAGACCTTCCTATCTCTCGATTTTCCTGCACCCAACAGAAGGCCTTCAGAATCCGCTGCACAGCACTTTTCTCACCCGACCTGAGTCAGAAGGTCGGACGAGAAATGTGCGGCTGCATTTTAGTGTAAGTAGAAGTGGAGCGGCAACATGACTATGATTGCCACCCCACTGAAGTTATGGACAATGGCCAGAATTTTCTGGCCTCTCCCACAGCAAGCTCCACCATGGTGGATGTAGTGAGCCATTCAAACTTCCATTCACTTAGGTGGGACTGGAAGATCCCACCCCATGTCATACTGAGGCATATATAGGTAAGATGCTGTGAAACAGGTTACATGAGGGGTTGGCATTGGCAAGCAGTAAATTCAGTACAAGGTGGCAGGCAACATTTTGAGTTATGTACCATATGCCTGATGCTGTTGATTAGTCTTGCCAATTCCTGAAAATGTGCTTTATTCTCTCATTTCTATTTTCATGTTCTACAAGACTACAGAAAACTGTTAATTTGCTTGCCACTTCCTTCTTGGCATAGAATATAACTGCCTTGTTGGGATGTTGCTCTGGAGTGACAAATACTCCTCACACCGCAAGACTTCTCACAGTGACCTCATGCAGCAGAATATCCCTTCATCAGAAATTAAACAAGTGTTGCACAGCCATTTTTCTATATCAAAAACCAACAGTGGCATTCGATTTTTAACTCCCTTTCTCCCCTATCTTCCATATCCCTAGCAGAACCCTGTCACACACACACACATAGTTTATACACACACACACACACACACACAAAACATACGTACACACACACATAGGCGCACATACACACACACACACATACACACACACACAGACTAGGAGGAGATGATGGCATCGGGAACATGGATTCAAATCCCACCATGGCAACTGGTGGAATGTAAATTCAATTCATAAATCTGGAATATAAAGCTAGCTTCAGTAATGGTGACCATAAAATTATCATTGATTGTTGTAGAAACCCATTGCTAATTCCCTTTAGGGAAGGAAATCTACTGTCCTGACCTGGTCTGGCTTACATGTGACTCCAGACCCACAGCAATGTTGTTCAATCTTAACTGTACTCTGAAATGTTCAATTTAAGGGCAATTAGGGATGGGCAGCAAATGCTGGCATTGCCAGCGACGCCCAGATCCCATGAAAGAATAAAGAAAAAAAATACATCTTTTTGAAAAGGTGAAAACTTGGAAATGCCCTTGAAAACATTTTCCCCCCATACATGTGTTATCTTGAAGGTAATTTTAATATTTAGCAGAAGGCCCTTAATTGTATTGCTTTGCCCAGGCTTAAGACTGCAGGGAGCATGTGATCTGATTTTCATGAGTTGGTCTTCCAGCATCTGATGAAAAGAGCTCACTGTTCTCATGGCATATTTAGCTGTCTTGTTGGTTACTGACTCTGGTGCAATGCATTGACAAAAGTGGTATACAAAGAGAGAGTGCACTTGTAACAATGACCACAGCTGGCCAATGGGCTCAACCACTAATAATAAGAAATTTTAAGTTGTCTACTATTAAGTAGAATAGTAAACATAGTTTTTTACTGATGTAACCAATTAGCAATGCAAGTCAGTTACAACCTTCATCGACTGGTTCATTCTTGTTTAAGTGGTCCATTTGGGTTAGAGGAGACTTTGTGAAAACATTCTTCATATTTACATGTCAATTGGGCCAAATACTTGGTTATTCTCAACTCCATGTGAGTTAACGAAAACATACAGTCAAGTGGTGAAGTAGTAACATTAGGGAGCAACCTTGGCTCTGAGGTGATGCAAGGAGAGGCACAAGGTGTACCTAAAAATGAGGTGCCAACCTGGTAAGGCTACAACACAATGCTTCATGCATTCTAAGTGGCAAATATGGAGCTCAACCATTCCATGACCAATGGATCAGATTAAAGCTCTGTTGTCCTGCCACATCCAGTTGTATATGTTGGTGGACAATTAAACAATTGGATGATGTGGCTCCATAAACATACCCATTCCCAATGATGGTAGAGCTCACACATGCCAAAAGGCAAAGCTGAAGCATTTGCAACTATTTTCAGCCAGTCAAGTGGAGGTGCTAAGTGGAGGATCCATGTTGGCTTCCTCCTGATGTCTCTAGATTCACAGATGCCAGTCTTTAGCTCATTCAGTTCACTCCATGTGATAACAAGAAATGGCTGAGGGCACTGGATATAGCAAAGGATATGGGTCCCAACAACATCTCGGCTGTAGTGCTGAAGATGTATGCTGCAGTACCAGATGTGCCTCAACCCAACCTGTTCTAGTATAGCTGTGACGTAGGCATCTATCCAATTAAATGGAAAATTGCCCAGATATATGCTGTCCTCAAACAAAGGAGACAGCCTATCCAGTTAATTACCACTCCATCAGCTTACTCTGAATGATCAGCAAAATAGTGGGAGGTATCGTCAATAGTACTATCAAGTGGCACTTACCCACCAATAACCGATGCTCAGTTTGGGTTGCATCAGATCCACTCAGCTCCAAATCTCATCACAACCTTGTTTCTAACATAGAAAAGGGGGCTGGATTCCAGAGGTGAGGTGAGAGTGACTGCTTTGACTTCAAGACAGCATTTAACCAACTATGGCATTAAGGAGTCTTAGTAAAATTGAAGTCAATGAGAATCAGGGGGAATTGGCTGGGTTCATACCTAGCACAAATCCCCCTGCCGTCAATATCATGGGGGTCACCATTGACCAGAAACTTAACTGGACCAGCCACATAAATATTGTGGCTACCAGAGGTAATCGAAGGCTGCAAATTCTGTGGTCAGTGACTCAGCACCTGACTCCCCAAAGCCTTCCCACCATCTACAAATTATAAATCAGGAGTGCACTTGACTGGGTGAGTGCATTTCCAATAACATTCAAGAAGCTAATATCATCCAGGATAAAGTAGCTCAATTGGTTGGCACCCTATCCTTCACCATAATAATCACTCCTACCACTAGCAGCGCACTATAGCAGCAGTATGTTCTATCTAAAAAATGCACTGGAGCAATATGCCAAGGCTTCTTCAGCAGCACCTCAAAAACCAGCAATCTTTACCATATAGAAGGATGACGGCAGCCAGTACATTGGAACAGCTACAGCTCCAAGTCTTCTCCAAGTCACACACTATCCTGACTTGGAAATATATTGTCATTCATTCATCGCTCCTGGGTCAAATCCTGTAACTATCCACTACCTTACAGCACTGTGGGAGTACCTGGCTAAAAGGACTGCATCATTTCAAGAAGGCGGCTCAACACCACCTTCTCAAGGGCAATTAAGGATGGGCAATAAATACTGACCTGACCAACATTCTCATATTTCATGAATGAATAAGTTCAATTAATTAAATAACTGTGACAGCTCATCTGTTACTTTTAATGAAGCTGTTCTGTAGTTTATAGCCTAAACCATAGTCTTACAGTGATTTTCTTTTGATTCTGAACTCACAATAAATCTTTTACTGTAGCCAGTAAGCTACAGGAAGTAATGCGGATTTCAGTTTGAAACCTGAGCAGTTCTACTGTACTAGATATTATGCATTCAATAACACATCAGTTCAAAGGGAATGAGAATGTGCCTATAGGAGAGATACTTGTCACTGAGCAATGAAAGAAATGAGTTTAAAGCCTAAAAATATAACAGCTGGAATTCCATACAATATATAGTGTGAAGGTTAACAGTATCCAAAACCAGTTCCTCAAAGAAACATAACTAAATTTAGTTCTGTTTTGAAGTTGTAATTTAAATCATTGAACATTTATAAACAAAGGCACTAAATTTATTTACACTAGTTTAGTAATTATACTTTTTATAAACATAGGACTGAAACTTTAAGAATAATCCTGTGTTGTAAGATCACATTATCTGTGTAAACCAATGAGTAAGCAGCACGGGGAACCTCTAGGAGAGAGTTCTCCTTTAGTAACAGGCCAGAATTTTTACCTCACCAGGCGGGCACCCACCCAACCCGATCAAGCATAAAATGACGTGCGATGATGTCAGGTGAGTGTCCTGACATCATTGTGCACTTGTGTGATATTTCAGTCGGCAGGCGCACATGAGAGTCGGCAGCTGCACATGGGAGTCGGCAGCATGCCTGCCGACAATTAACAGGCCTATAAAGGCCATTAAACTTCAAATTAAATGTAATTTTCACTGCCCATGGAAAAAATCAAGCGACATTTGCATTTTTTAGGAAACCTCATCCATAGGTGGGATGAGGTTTCCAACAGCACTTAAAAATAAAATAAAAATTTTAATTTTTCATTAATAACATTTCCCTGCTCATGTGACAGAGTCACATAAGGGGTCATGTTTCGTAAAATTTTTAAACATCTTTATTTTTATTTCTTAAAATCTTCATCTCCCTGAGGAGGCTCTGTGCCCCAGGGAGCTTTCCCTGTGCGCACCTGCATACATGCGCGAAGTTCCCTGGTCGCCCACCAACACCCCCTTCCCCCACATGCAGGCAGCACTGCAGCATGCGTTTCAAGCTGGGCAGACCTTAACTGGCCCGCTGGCGTTAAATCGCAGTTGCGGCCTGATCGCAGGTAGCGGTTGGCTTCCCGAACGCTCCTGCCCTCCCCTGCTGAGCCTGCACGAGGAGGACAAAATCCTGGCCATAGAGTTTGATGCACACGTGTAGTTGCTGCTGCTGCCTTGTAAATAAAGCTAAATGTGTCCAGCAAGAAAAGTTGCCCAGAAAATCAACTCTATAACAAACTGACAATGAGGATAAATTAGATCTGGTACTGTCCCTTGCCCAGCAATTGTATCTAAGTTCATTGAAAAGAAAGGAAGATATACAAGATATACTCATCCAAGATGCTACAGTTTGGCAGAATCGATCCCTTTGAACCTGCCACAGATGACTGGTCTCAATATATAGAACATCTTGCATTCTACTTTCAAGCCAACAAAATTGTGGGAGAGGAAAAGAGGAGAGCGATCCTCCTGAGTATTTGTGGGAACAATACCTACAGTTTAATTTGAAGCTTGATGGCCCCCAGTCCATCAGCTTCAAAGACTTTCAGTGAATTAGTAGACCTCGGTAAGGGACATTTCCAACCCAAGCCCTCAGTCACAATACACAGGTTCAGGTTCAAATCATGGAATAGAGCCCTGGGAGAGACCATTACTACCTATGTAGTGAAATTAAAACAACTAACAGAATATTGTATATTGGTAAAATCCTGAAAGACATGCTCAGGTATGTGGCGCAGGAGGATGATATTCAGTGAAGATTGCTGGCTGATGTGATTCTTGATTTTAACAAAGTATTAGATATAGCACTTGCAATGGAAAGCACACCCAGTTGAAGAGAAGGTTAAAACAGTCAGAAAGGCCGATAGGCTATGTATCCAGAACACTTACCACAGCTGAGCCTAAGAACATCTCTGAACTTAAATCATTTTTAGGGATGGTAAATTATTATGGCCGACTTGTACAAAACTTTTCAATGGTTCTAGCTCTCTACATTCACTGCTAAAGAAAAACCAGTGTTGGGTTTGGGAGTCACCCCCAAGAAGAAGATTTCGTGAAAGTAAAACAGCTCTTGCACACTTCAAACTTTTTAGCACATTATGACCCAACAAAGGAATTAGTGCTAACCTGCAATGCGTCCCCCTATGAAGTGGGAGTGGTACTATCTCACAAGATGGATGACAGTACATAGAGGCCAATAGGCTATGTATCCAGAACACTTACCACAGCTGAAAAATCTGACAGATCTCAGATTTGTCGATTATTTTTCGTGTAAAAAAATTTCAACAATACACCCATGGGCGACATTCCACGATTTGTGGGAAAAGACAGCATATGATTACACCAAGGATGCCAACTTTTAAAAAATTCATTGTGGGCATCACTGCCTAAACCAGCACCTATTGCCCATCCCTAATTGTCCTTGTTCAGAGGGCATTTAAGAGTCAACCACATTGCTATGGAGTTACATGCAAGCCAGACCAGGTAAGGATGGCCCTAAAGGGCATTAGTGGACCAGATAGCTTTTTATAACAAATGACAATGGTTTCATGGTTATCATTAGACTTTTAATTCTAGACTGCCATGGTGGGATTTGAACCCCAGTCCCTAGTTCTGAGTCTATGGATTACTAGTCCAGTAACAATACCACTACACCATCACTCCTCCTGATGCCCAAAGTCACCTTCCTTTGCAAGAGAATGATGTCCCAATGATGAATTTTCTGGATTCCTCACCACACTGTGCCAGGCAGATAAGAAACAGGATGAATCACGATTCAGACCTGTCTCGAGTGAGAGACCAAGTGTAACATGGTTGGTCCCAGGAACCTTTCTCTGATGATTTGAAGCCATTTTTCAACAGAAGACATGGGATGAGCAGTCATGATAGTGTTCTATTATGGGGTGCATGAGTAGTAGCTCCTTCACAAGGTAAGGAACCACTCCTAGTGGAGCTACACAGTGCCCATCCAGGAATTTTGCAAATGAAGACGATTGCGCAAAGTTATCTTTGGTGGCCGGGGATGGACAGCAATATTGAAAAGGTAGTAAAACACTGTGTGCAATGTCAACAGCTACAAAAGTTGCTGGTGGCAGTCCCATTACACCCATGTGTAGACGTTGGGTGAAATTGCACATAGATTACATAGGTCATTTCCTTGGAACCATGTTTCTACTGATTATAGATGCTCATTCCAAGTGGTTAGACATTTGTGAAGTGAAGTTGCCAATGTCAGGTGCTACTATAGAAAAACTGTGCCAAAGCTTCATCCATGGATTGCCAGAGGTAACCATCTTAGATAATGATACTGTGTTTACGAGCGCTGAGTTTCAATGATTTGTCAGCCTCATGGGATCAACCATGTGAAGACTGGACCTTACCATCCGTCATCTAATGGACTGGTGGAAAGAGCAGTACAAACTTTTAAGGCAGGAATGATAAAGTTAACAGGTGAGTTGTTGGAAAATAGACTTGCTCGCTTCTTATTTCACTACAGAACAACCCCCCACACTACAACAGGAGCAACACCTGCAAAATTTCTGATGAGGAGCTGTCTTCGAACAAGACTAAGCCTGATTCTTCCCAATTTTGAGGGGAAGGTGGAGAAAAGTCAAGGGAACCAAAACACGACTCATGATTTGCATAGTCGTGTTTGACAATTTACTGTTGGAGAAGCAGTATATGTAAGGAATTTTGGTGGAGGACCAAAGTGGTTATCTGGTAAAGTAAGCTCTGTGACCAGATTAATGTTGTACCACATGGAAGCGGAGGACAGGATCACCCATAAGCATGTGGATCATTTAAGAAGAAGGGAGGTACCCCATCAAAATGATGTTCCGACTGTAACCATTGCTGAACCTGTGGTTCCTGTTGAAGTTGTTCAACCAAGGCTAGACATGCCCAATGTCCCCGTCAGAGTGGAAGACAGTGAACTGCCTGTGCCTAATGAGGTACCTGATGTTAATGCAGTTCCAGAGAATGTGGTTCCTGTCAAAGAATCAAACGTTGTGGAGCTACGACGTTCCACACAGATCAGGAAGCCACCTGAAAGACTGAACTTACAATATTTACACAGGTCATGAAATTATAAGGTCATGGGTTAAATATCCTTGTAAATCCACAATGTACAGTGAAGTTAAAGAGGGAGGAATGTAGTAATTAAAGTTTTGATAAACGTAGGACTGTAGCTTTAAGAACAATCCTGTGTTGTAAGATCACATGATCTGTTTAAAGCAATGAGTTAGCAGCATGGGGAACCTCTAGGTGATAGTTCTTCTTCAGTTATAGAGTTTGATGCAAACATGTAGTTGCTTGCTGCTGTCTTCCAAATAAAGTTAAATGTGTCCACCAAGAAAAGTTGCCTGGAAAACCAACAGTATCACAACTACAAAGCTACTAATGTATTATGGTAGTGCTATCTACTTTGTGTTAGAATCAGTGAAGCAACAAAATCATCACAAGTTGACAATAGGGCTGCTCTGCTCAGGATACTTAATGAAATGTGTTGCCGTTTCATCTTTAGTTTATGTGGCATTTCTACAACCACAAGTAACAGATGGTTGACTGATGCCCACAATATCTTCCATCTGTGTCCTGAAATAAAATGTGAGAGACAGTACCCCAAAGCACCTAGCATTTGAATGTCAGGTGGAGTTGCATTAGATTTGCGCTCCATAAGAGTGAATGTTTCCAATAGATGATGCCAGAATGCTTTTTTTTTTTGGAAATTTGGCACAGAAACTTCTATATACACAAAAAAAGTTTTTCAAATCTTTGTAGGGCCTTTGATGTGATGAAAGTCACAGCCAGACCAACACTAACATTTCCTAAAAGTGAATTAAGTTACCAAAGCTGTTAAAGTAAACAGCTTTTTTAAAAAAAATCAGTTTTGACTTCTATTCTATTGTCTGCTGAGGTGCATCTGCAACAATCAATGAAACACTCTGCTACTTCACCCAGGTAGTCATCCATCACGTGTGACCCTGAACAGTGAGTGTCAGCTGGCTTTGTGATTGTGGAGGGTACAGCATCCTGTTTTGGCATTGACATAGCTACACTTTCCAGCAAGGAGCACTTGGTGGCATTCAAGGAGTGTGAAAGCCAGCTAATTGTTCTCCTCCCAAGCCAAAAAGCCACAGAGTCCAATATTAATGCTTCAGTCACGTTTCAACTGAGATCAGTTAATTCAGCAGGCTATGACTGAGTCTGATTGAATAACATCCTTATAAGGTTAAATAAGTTTAAGACCCATTCCAGGGCAATAGCACAAAAATTAAGGCTGACACTCCTGTACCGTACTGAGGGAATGTTCCACTGACAGAGGTGCAGTCTTTCATATGATTTGTTAAACTGAGGCCCCATCTCCCCTCTCATGTGGACATAAAAGATCCCATGGCAGGCACTATTTCGAAGAAGAGCAGGGGAACTTTCCCCAGTGTTTTGCCAATATTTATCCCTCGGTCAACATCACTAAAACAGATTATCTTGTTATTAGCATGTTCCTGTTTATGGGAGCTTGCTGTGTGTAAATTGGCCCTCATGTTTCCTACATTACAGTAGTTACTATATATTACTTATTAATATGCTGGCACTGCAGAACAAAAAAAAAGAAATCAAAGGTTATGGGGAGAAGGCGGGAGAATGGGGTTGAGAAACTTATCATCCATGATTGAATGGCGGAGCAGACTCGATGGGCAGAATGGCCTAATTTCTGCTCCTATGTCTTATGATTACTATACTTCAGAGGTATTCTTTGACTGTAAAGCACTTTGGGACATCCTGTGGTCCTGAATAACATTACGTGAATGCAAATCTTTCTCTCTTCTATAAAAAAAAGGATAATTTTTGACATGAAGGTAGATTTTCAATCTTTATTTGTGTCAAGGTCCATTGCACCTGATTACTGCCTGTACTTTTGTGTATACACCTGCATCACATAGGTTATTTTGGTGCACAGGAAACTCAGAAAATCTCCCCTCCTCCACCCCCCATGGTGTATCTGCCTAAACAATTCTTGTTTTTTCAAAAATCCTTTGGCCTTCCCCACTTCATAGAGAAGGAAAGTTCAATTTAGAGAAGAGGCCTGTATGGGTGCCATTGTCAGTGTTATCAACCTGTTGGAAAATGTCCCACTGACCAAACAAAAACGCAATGGATTTGTAAGATAGGCTAACCTATCCTCACTCATGTCTGTTGGTTCCTTAACCCACAGTGCATCAATTGCTTTTTCTTGTTGGCCTCATTACTTCTAATCACTCCAATATTCCCCCATTCCTGAACACATCCTTTGATCCTTCAACTCTTATCTGCTGTGGGAAGTCTCTTGCTTATGCTGTACAATTCATGACAAATCATTGAGTCATATCAGTGCTATTTTAGGACTCCCTACCCAAACCACTCTGCCTTGCTTGTCCCTTCCCTGCCTTCAAACGCTTCCTTAAAATTTACCTCTTTGATCACACTTTCTGACTACTTACCCTAATTCTTTTCCGCCTGCTTAGGTCTTATTCTGAACTGCTATTTTAAAGGTGGCTTATCATTAAGTTGCTGCTGTTAGCATTTTATAAATACTTTTTAATGAGCTTGATAAATTGTTAGATATCCTTTTACAATTGAAAGTGTTGAACACAAGGTTGTATTAATTTTTTTTATTCATTCAAAGGATGCGGGCTTCATTGGTGAGGGCAGTATTTATTGCCCATCCTTAATTGCCCTTGAGAAGGTGGTGGTGAGCTGTCTTCGCAAACTGCTGTAGTCCATGTGGTGTAGGTACACCCACAGTGCTGTTAGGGAGGGAGTTCCAGGATTTTGATCCAGTGACAGTGAAGGAACGGCAATATATTTCCAAGTCAGGATGGTGAGTGGCTCGGAGGGGAACTTTCAGGTGGTGGTGTTCTCATGTATTTGATGCCCTTGTCCATCTAGATGATAATGGTCATGGGTTTGGAAGGTGCTGTCTAAGGAGCCTTAACGAGTTTCTGCAGTGCATCTTGTAGATGGTACACACTTCTGCTACTATGCTTCAGTGGCGGAGGGAGTGAATGTTTGTGGATGGGGTGCCAATCACGCTGGCCGCTTTGTCATGGAAGGTGTGAAGCTTTTTGAGTGTTGGAGCTGCACTCATCCAGGCAAGGGGAGAGAGTTCCATCACACTCCTGACTCGTGCCTTGTAGATTGTGGATAAGCTTTGGGGAGTCAGGAAGTAAGTTACTCACCACAGGATTCCTAGCCTCTGACCTGTTCTGTAGCCACAGTATTTATATGGCTGGTCCAATTCAGTTTCTGGTCAATGGTAAACCCCAGGATGTTGATAGTGGGGGATTCAACAATGGTAATGCCATTGAATGTCAATCAGTAGATTCTCTGTTGTTGCAGGTGGCCATTGCCTGACACTTGTGTGGCGCAAATGTTACTTGCCACTTGTCAGCCCAAGCCTGGATATTGTCCAGGTCTTGCTGCACTTGGACATGGACTGCTTCAGTATCTGAGGAGTTGTGGATGGTGCTGAACATCGTGCAATCATCAATGAACATCCCCACTTCTGACCTTAGGATGGAGGGAAGGCCATTGATGAAACAACTGAAGATTTTTAGGCCTAGGACACCACCCTAAAGAACTCCGGCAGTGATGTCCTGGAACTGAAATGATTGACCTCCAACAACCACAACCATCTTCCTTTGTGCTAGGTTTGACTCCAAGCAATGGAGAGTTTCCCCTGATTCCCATTGACTTCAGTTTTGCTAGGGCTGCTTGAGCCTCACTCTGTTTAATGCTGCCTTGTTGTCAAGGGCAATCACTCTCACCTCACCTCAGCTCTTTTGTCCATGTTTAGACTAAGCTGTAATGAAGTCAAGAGCTGAGTAGTCTTGGTGGAACCCAAACTGAGCATCAGTGAGCCAAGTTATTGCTGAGTAAGTACCACTTGAAGTACTGTCAATGATACTTTTCATCAGTTAGCAGAGAGTAAGCCTGGTCAGAAGCTAGTGTAAGAGATCTTCTCATAACTATAAATATGTTATGATACACAGCCTTTGAAAATGTATTGAAACTACTCCAACCCAACAACACAATAGCATATTCAGGCAGTGGTAAAAATGATTTTACTAGAAAAATCTGTATCTCTACCAGAATGCTTTCAGACAGTCACAGGCTTAAATCAGGTGGAAGCATGGCCAACGTGGGACAGGAGATGCAAGTGATTTTGCACCGTATCACTTCTAGCAGCGAAGCCAGACTGTGAGCAGGCCAGTGCACTTCTGTAAGCAATGGCTGACTGTGCAGGTGACATCCTAGTTACCCTGAGGATTGATGAGGGTAAAGCCACATAAGCCAAGATTATTGATGCATTCGAGACATATTTCAATCTTCACAAGAACACCATTGTGGAACTCACAAAGTTCAAGAAACATATGCAGAGACATGAGGAAAACATCAATGCATTTATTAATGATTTGTACCAATTAGCAGAAGACTGAGAGTATCGTAATCCGAAAGAGGAATTAATTTGCAGCAGAATAGTTGTTGGAGTAGTGGATGGTGCATTATCCATAATTTGCAGTCCCGAGATGACTTGACACTGGCGATTCAATTAAGTAAACAAGCCGAGACCAGGAGGCAAAACTGATCAGTAGTCAAGAGAGAGAGAGTGAGAGAGAGACAGCTCGAATCCCAAAGCAACAGAACCAGTTGATTTCGTTAAACATAAAAAAACAGTGGAAAATAGTGAGAAGATGACTTGTGTGGCAAGAAAAACAATTATCGGTGGCAGCTCAGACTACTTTTTCTGGTGGGGCAGAGAAAGATATAGGCATGGGAACTGTCCCACCATAGTTGCACAATGCCATTGGTGTAAAAAGATAGTATGTTGGAGTAGAAACAATGGACAGAACACTCAAAAAGAGAAAGTTTTAAATGGAAACAGAGTCCATGAAGTAGATGATTCACAAGACATTGAGATATTCTTCTTATTAGAGATTAAAGAAATAAGCAGAGATTATGGGAGTGCAGAGATCCTAGTAGGAGGCCACAAGACACACTTTAAACTAGATATTGAAGCAGCAGTTTAGGCCCTTTCAGATGCTGAACCATAGTTAAATAAGAGAGTTCTTTAACCATCCTGCAAAAATTTACATGGACCAGAAGGAACAGAGCTGAATGTTCTGGAAGAACTAACAGCTACTTTAAAGCACAGAGAGAAAGTAATTAATGAAGTACTATACATAATTCAAGATCAAAGTTGTCCACTGTTAAGTAGGAAGACATGTATGGGATTAAATCCAGTTTGCAGAATTTAAGAAATAAAGAATGGCAAATGTCAATCAAGAGACTTCAGAGCAGAATTCCCAAAGTTGTTTAGAGGATTTGGAAAACTAAGAACAGTGTACCATATAACACTAAGCCCAGAAGCAAAACCAATATGCTTATGTACAATCAGAAAGGTTCTATACCCATTGCTTCCAAAGATAAAGAAGAGGCTGCCTCAATGTTAAGACAAGGAGTCATTTCACCTGCAAAAGGTTGAACTAGTTGGTGCCAAACAGCTCCATAAGAATATGTGTTGATCTGATACAACTGAATAAAGCTGTGGAATGAAAAGTCCACCCAATAGTATCAGTAGATGAGAGTTCAGCTCAATTAGGGAAGAGCTCAATATTATCTAAATTAGATGCTAACAGTGGATTCTGGCAAATACCACTCGAAGAGGCGGCCAAGCTTCTCATAATGTTCATAACACCATTTAGAAGATTCTGTTTTATCAGGTTACACTCCAGAATCACATCAGCACCAGAGGCCTTTCAAAAAGCAATGTCAAATCTTTTAGAGGGATTACACGTAATTGTTTGCCACATAGATAATGTGTTGATATATGAGCCCACTCAAATTGAGCATGACATGAGAGTGAGAGCAGTGCTGAGAAGACCACAAGGGGCAGGAAGGATTGACACTCAACAGCAAGTGCGAGTTTTCACAGCCAACAATTAGGTTTCTTGGTCACATAGTGATTGCAGCAGGGATAAATGTTGATCCACTGAAGACCAGAGTCATAAAAGAATTCCCAGCTCCAAGGAACATTATAAAATTACAAAGGTTCAATGGAATGGTGAATCAAGTAGCAACATTTCTAAAAAATCTCACAGAGCTCAATGAGCCACTACACCAATTGTTATGCTGAGAGAATGATTGGTATTGGGAAGGAGCAAATCATAAATCATTAAAATAATCCAGGAGAGGTTGATGTAATCAAGCATATTAATACATTATGATCTGGAATTATCTACAATTATTGCATCAGACGCACCCTCAACAGGATTGGGGGAAGTTCTTTTTCGGGTACAAAGAGGTGGAAAACTCAGACCAGCCTATTACGCATCATGGACATTAACAACTACAGAGAAATGATACACAGTAATTGAAATGGAAGCATGAGCAGCTATGTGGGCACGCAAGAAATTTGCTGATTATGTCTTAGGTCTTCACATTATGATAGAAACAGACCACAAACTTTAATCACACTATTGAATTTGAAAGAGCTTGTAACAATACCATCAAGGGAGGGAGGGGTTGTGGAGGGGCGCGATAAAAAATTAATTTTCTGCTCCATGCTTGGCATTGGCTATCAGGCCGTTTTGAAGAAGATTACTCCAAGCTTCAGAATACTGCGGATAAATAAAACTTAAAAGCAAGCTGAAATACAAGGCAAACACCTATGGGGCTGGTAGGTATTGCGTAATAAATAAATGTAAAAGAAGCTAAGGAAGGTGATTAAAAAAGAGATAAGGAAAGCAAAGGCAAAATACTATGAATGCTGGAAGTGTGCACCGTTTCTGCTCTCTTGTTCTTTCCCATTTCCCATGCGACTACAATTAAAATTTAAAGTGGCAGCAGTATGCAGGGGAAATATGTGATTCCACGTCGAGGGATGCATTTCAGTGGTGAAATCCACAATCAGCTGACTATGCTGCAGCTACAGGTGGGCTAAAACAGAGCTGCCTGGTCAAACAGGGAGGCTCTGCTGCATGGCTACAACTTTCCTGCCCAGCCCAATGCCATTAACATAAGACTTATTGAGAGCACGTACGTGGCATGTGTGGTTTTCAAATTTAAATTTCACTTGTAAATATCTCACATTACATTGGTTTCACTTTATTCATGTGTGCTTCATCATTATTTGTTGAGGCTAGCTTAGTCAGAGAGCTAAATGTACTGGGATGCCTCAGGGTTGGCAGGAATTGATGGTTAGAGGGGAGTTAGGGACTTTTCTTTTACTGTGGAAGAAACAATGTTGTGTATTTTTGTTAGCTCTTTTTAAATGTTCATGGTAGTGTCCAGCATTGTACTCACCACTCTGTGGGACATGGCTGAATGTGCAGGCTCAGCTGGTCCTCCCATCTATGCATTGTACAGGACATTGTCTGAGATCACTCTCAACAGGGATAATTGAAATGTTGTAGGTGAACCCAAAGCCCTGTAAGCTGTCAGCCAACACCCTGGGCAAGATTTTCGGGTCGTCGGGCGGGTGTGGCGGGCGGGCCCGGGAACGGCGGGTAACAGCCCACCGCCTGAAATCAGCCCCTGACCGCAATTTCACGCTAGCTGGCCAATTAACGTGAAACATGAGCTGAAAGGCTCCGCGCTGCCTGGGTGGGGACAGGAGGAGAATGAGCGCTGAATTCTGCGCAGGTGCGGGGAAGCGTGCAATGAAAGCTCCCTGAAGGCAGACAGCTGAAGAATTTGAAAATCAAAAATAAAGATTTGGAAATTCTGAAAAAAATGTCCTCACATAGGACTCATGCACGTAAACATACATAATGCAAACTGTGCAAAACATTTTTTAAATGAATGTCGGAAACCTCATCCTGCCCATGGATCAGGTTTCCTCAAAAATGCAAAGGCCGCCTGGCCAATTTGCCCGCCTACCAACCATAAGGTTGGGTGAGCAGTGAAAAATCTATCTTGATTAATACTTCAATGGCCTTAATAGGCCTCTTAATTGTCACCGGGCGCGGTGTCGAATCTCACGCACACCTGCCAACTGAAATATCGTGCGAGTACATGATGACGACACTCGCCTGATGTCATCGGGCACTATTTTATGCCCTATCAGGTTGGGCGTGAGCCCGCCCCCAGGATATAAAATTCTGCCTCCTGAGTTGGACATACATGTGGACAATACTGACATTGTCCTTTAGTCCATTCAGTTTGTTACCTTGACTGATTGTCCCCAATAACTCCCATCACCAGGCCCTTCCCACTTTACTCATAGAAACATAGAAAATAAGAACAGGAGTAGGCCATTTGGTCCTTTGAGCCTGCTCCGCCATTCATTATGATCACGGCTGATCATCCCATTCAATAGTCTGCTCCCGCTTTCTCCCCATACCCTTTGATCCCTTTCGCCTCAAGAGCTATATCTAACTCTTTCTTGAAAACATACAATGTTTTGGTCTCAACTACTTTCTCTGATAACGAATTCCACAGGCTCACCACTCTCTGGGTGAAGAAATTTCTTCTCATCTCAGTCCTAAATGGTCTACCCCATATCCTCAGACTGTGACCCCTGGTTCTGGATTCCCCCACCATCGGGAACATACTTCCTGCATCTACCCTGTCTAATCCTGTTAGAATTTTATGGGTTTCTATGAGATCCCCCCTCATTCTTCTGAACTCCAGTGAATATAATCCTAATTGACTCAATCTCTCCTTCTATGTCAGTCCCGCCATCCCAGGAATCAGGTAAACCTTTGCTGCACTCCCTCTATAGCAAGTACATCCTTCCTCAGATAAGGAGACCAAAACTGCACACAATATTCCAGGTGTGGTCTCACCAAGGCCCTGTACAATTGCAGCAAGACATCCCTCTGTACTCGAATCCTCTGGCTATGAAGGCCAACATACCATTTGCCTTCTTTTCTGCCTGCTGCACCTGCATGCTTACCTTCAGCGACCGGTGTACAAGGATACACAGGTCTCCTTGCACATCCCCCTTCCTCAATTAATAGCCATTCAGATAATAATCTGCCTTCCTGTTTTTGCTTCCAAAGTGGATAACCTCACATTTATCCACATTATACTGCATCTGCCATGCATTTGCACACTCACTCAGCTTGTCCAAATCACACTGAAGCATCTCTGCATCCTCCTCACAGCTCACCACCTCCCCCCCACCCCACCCACCAAGCTTTGTGTCATCTGCAAATTTAGAGATATTACATATAGTTCCCTCATCTAAATCATTAATATATATTGTGCATAACTGGGGTCCCAGCACCGACCCCTGCTGTACCCACTAGTCACTGCCTGCCATCCGGAAAAAGACCCGTTTATTCCTACTCTTTGTTTCCTGTCTGTCAACCAGTTTTCTATCCATCTCAATACACTACTCCCAATCCCATGCGCATTAATTTTACACACCCATCTCTTATGTGGGACTTTGTCGAAAGCCTTCTGAAAGTCCAAATAAACCACACCCACTGGCTCCCCCTCATCAACTCTACTAGTTACATCCTCAAAAAATTCCAGTTGATTTGTCAAGCATGATTTCCCTTTCATAAATCCATGCTGACTCTATACGATTCTGCCACTGTTTTCCACGTGCTCAACTATTAAATCTTTTACAATGGAATCTAGAATTTTCCCCACTACCGACGTCAGGCTGACTGGTCTATAACTCCCAGTTTTCTCTCTGCCTCCCTTTTTAAACAGTAGGGTTACATTAGCTACCCTCCAATATATAGGAGCTGTTCCAGAGTCGATAGAAAATCGGAAGATGACCACCAATGAATCCACTATTTCTAGGGCCACTTCCTTAAGTACTCTGGGATGCAGATTATCAGCCCCCGGGGATTTATCAGCCTTCAATCCCATCAATTTTCCCAACACCATATCCCTACTAATACTGATTTCTTTCAGTTCCTCCCTCTCACTAAACCCTGTGTTCCCCAACATTTCTGGTATGTTATTTGTGTCCTCTTTGTGAAGACAGAACCAATGTATGTATTTAGTTGGTCAGCCATTTCTTTATTCCCCATTATAAATTCCCCTGTTTCTAACTGTAAAGGACCTACATTTGCCTTCACCAATCTTTTTCCCTTCAGATACCTATAGAAACCTTTACAGTCAGTGTTTATGTTCTCTCCAAGCTTACTGTTGTACTCGATTTTCCCCTTCTTAATCAATCCCTTGGTCCTCCTTTGCTGAATTCTAAACTGCTCCCAATCCTCAGGTCTGTTGTTTTTTCTGGCCAATTTCTATGCCTCTCCCTTGCATCTAATACTATCTCTAATTTCCCATGTAAGCCATGGTTTAGCCACCTTTCCTGTTTTACTTTTGCACCAGACAGGAATCAACAATTGTTGCAGTTCACCCATGCGCTCTTTGAATGTTTGCCATTGCCTATTCACTGTCATCCCTTTAAGTAACGTTTCCCAATCCATCATAGCCAACTCGTGCCTCATACCATCGTAATTTCTTTTAGTAAGATTTAGGACCCCAGTCTCAGAATGAACTATGTCACTCTCCATCTTGATGAAGAATTCTATCATATTATGGTCACTCATCCCTAAGGGGCCTCGCACAACTAGATTGCCAATTATTCCTTTCTCATTACACAATACCCAGTCGAGGATGGCCTGTTCTCTCATTGGTTCCTCAATGTATTGGTCCAGAAAAACATCCCGTATACACTCCAGGAATTCTTCCTCTATAGTATTGTTACTAATTTGCTTTGCCCAATCTATATGCATATTAAAGTCACCCATAATTACAGATGTTCCTTTATTACACGTGTCTCTAATTTCCTTTTTAATGCCGTTCCCAACATCACCACTACAGTTTGGGGGTCTACATACAACCCCCCCCTAACGATTTTTGCCCCTTAGTTTTTCTCAGCTCTACCCATACAGATTCCACATCGTCGGAGCTAATATCTTTCCTCACTATTGCGTAAATTTCCTCTTTAACCAGCAATGCAATTCCACTGCCTTTTCCTTTTTGTCTGTCCTTCCTAAATACTGAATACCCCTGGATGTTCAGTTCCCATCCCTGGTCACCCTGCAGCCATGTCTCCGTAATCCCGACTATATCATACCTGTTTAGATGCCCTCCATGCCCCCAACCCAATTCCACAACCCCTTTCACCAATGACTCATCCTTGCTGGTCTTGAGCTTCCATGCAAGCTATCTTTCTCCTGCTTCCCTCCCTTGTGCCACAGAGTTCAACAAGGAAAACCACTGACTTCAGATACAATTGCACAAAGCCAACTAGTATACCCCATCTTTAAACAAATGTGAACTGGGTAGAATGAGATTCTCATGCACCACTGACTTGTTCTTAATAAAGCCCTTTCTTTAAGATACACACCAGTGAGTATGCATGGCATGCAAAAGTATTACAAGTACAAACCCACCACAGGATGGCTGGTGGCCCAACACACTGCAAACACTGTTGACTTTATCTCTGAACCTCAACCTACTGTTGGGAAATCAAAATTTTGCTTCCCACCTAATTTAGTCACCCTGCATGCCATGTTTCCTGTTCTTCTGGGCTCCATAAAACCCCCACGTGCTTTTTCCCCATTAATTATTCCATTACACTTGGAGCTTCCCCTGTGCACATTCAAAATGGGCTTTGAAGACAAGTGCCTAACATCTGCACAAAAAGCAGAAAGTTTCACTATTTAGCTATTTTTGCATGCATTCTGGGACCTTGATAAAGCATTGCTAGGAATTGTGCATCACACTCTAGCACAAAAAATGCAGCTGGTCAGAAAATCCCAGGTGGAAAACGCAAACAGGCCCAAGTACTGTTTACCCAAATGTCTGATCTCCTATGTCCCTTATGAGACAGTGCAACCAGTAGAGCTGAGCACAAAATCTGCAATTAATTCTTATTCACAATAAATCATCTCTTCTACCACAATATTAAAGACACTTACCAGGAATGGAGTTTTGGATCACTTTTCTCTGTTTTGGGGAAATGCTTCACATCGTAAGCCTGAGTAGACTCTTCCTTGTCTCAAATGATCCTATTTAACTAACTGGAAAAAGCTTGGGAATAATTGATTAGCACCAGGAAGCCCTGTTTTAACGACATGAAAGGCTATTTAATCATCTTAACAGTTGATGGCAGTAAATATATCTACCTATTTAATCTGTTTTGTACCTCTTTGTAGTAATAATAAGTCACAGATTAAAATATTCAAATGGCATCTAACGACATCCCTGAGGTGGAGCTACTGTAGACAGCAAGGTGCTGATGGAAAATCATTGTCAGAATCTAATTTCCAACAAAGGGAATTTACTTATTGCACAGTAGACCTGTCTTAGCGGTCCTGTGGTACAGTGTGTAGCATCCCTGCCTCTAAGCCAGAAGCTCAGAGTTCAAGTCCCAACCCAGGGCCTGATGACCAAGGAAGTTGCATTCATAGTATGGCCATGCAGGTTGATTATCAATTTGCAAATCCTTCCAGGGTATAAGAGTGGGAGAAGCCCTGGTAAGCCATGTGATGGAAGGGAAGTTGGAGCCTCTCCCATCATAATCTGTAGCTCCAAACTACAACATGCCTGTAAAAGTGTATGCTGTTCAACCCCGAGCTGAGCTTCTGACCGCATATCCTCTCCATCACAAAGACTGTCTATTTGTGACTTCAGCTCCTATCTTAGCCAGGCTTCAACTGAAATTCTTCTCCCTGCCTTCGTTACCACAAGGTTATTCTAACACTCAAACAAAAGCAAAATACTTTGGATGCTGGAAATCAGAAAATGCTGGAAACACTTACGAGGTGAATTTTTCCTATGGCGGGTGGGCTGTTTGGGAGCGGGAGCGGGCGTGGGCGGGCACGAACGAAGCCGATTGCCTCCCATGATCGGCTCAGTGCTGCCATTTTACGTGGGCGAGCCAATTAAGGCCTGCTCTGCGTGAATCACTGCTCCTGATAACAGCAGGAAGGGGCAGGCAGCGGCAGGAGTCCAATGACCGCCGGGTCCAATGGTGATCTAGTGACCTATTTAAAAATGGCGCTGGCAGCCTTCCAAATGCTGCCACTGATATCGCACAGGAGGATGTCCGATAGCGCTGTCGGAGAGCAGGCCAGGCGGGAGGGCAGGTCAGTGGGGAAGTGTGTCCCAAGGTTCTCGGATGGGTGCCTCGCTGCCCTCTTTGAGGAGGTGGCAGCACGCCGTGAGATCCTGGTACCGAGGGAAGAGAGGAGGAGGCCCCCCACATGATGAAATGTGCCTGGGAGGAGGTGGCAGAAAGGGTCACTCCCACAGTGTGGTGAGACGCACCTGGGTGCAGTGCTGCAAGCGGTTCAATGACCACCTGCAATCGGGAAGAGTGGCATGGGTCACTTAGCACAGCAGTTAGGTTGGTACCCCCTGCCCCCTCCCTCCCCCTTCCCCCCACTCCCCAACTCAGAATTTTGTTATTGTGTTCATTCATTCATGACAGGTGGCCTTCGCTGGGGCCAGCATTTATTACCCATGCCTAGATGCCCCTGAGAGGGTGGTGGTGAGCTGTCTTCTGTATCCACTGCATATGGTGCAGGTACACCCACAGTTTTGCTCGAGGGTCTGGACCTAGGCATAGTGATGGATGGCCGAAACATTTCAAAGTCAGGATGCTGAGTGACTTGGAGGGGAACTTCCAGGTGGTAAGGTAGCCATCCATCTGGTGCCCTTGTCCTTCTAGGTGGTAGTACTTGTGGGTTTGGAACGTCTCAGAGTGTGAGTGGCAAATGTGATGGAGGCAGCATCTTGGCAAGGGGTTGAGCCCTGGCTGCAAGGAGTGATGTATGGCGGCTCCAGGGTCACGAATTGGATGAACCCTGCAATGTTTCACTCAGGTGGGAGTGGCAAGGCTGCAATATGCAGGTACAGGGTGGTACAGAGTGGACCGATCAATGCTCCTCTCTCCTTTCAGGAGAAGACAGTACACAATAATGCAGGGCGGCTGCGGACTGGCGGAGGGCAGGCCCACATATACTGACCAGATACGAGCAGGCGGCTCTTCAGCTGGAAGTTGTTACACTGTTAATGTGCATGCCATGGTGAGGTTGGGGTGCCATTGGGAGGTAAGAGTGCCGTGCACTGAGGTCACAATGTCTGTCAGTGCAAACATTCCGCTGTTGACTGTATATTGATTTCAGCCTCCAACATGGGTTGCCTATTGATAATGGAAGAAGGAGCACATCCTGACCTGGGTGCCAGGCATGCACATTAACAGTGTAACAACTTCCACTGATCAAATGTCCTTGTCCTTCCTTTCAGTCTCTCCGGAACTTGCCCACACTCAGGAGGCAGAGGGACCGCCACTGATCCCTGAGGGCCCAGAAGATATAAATGCACCAGCGTCACACCCTGTCAGCCAGGCAGGCATCAGCGCAGACACCAGCACCTTGGTGGGGATAAGATTGTTGGCTACTGTCTCGGTGCACACTGGTTGGGGCACTTCACACTCGCTTGAGGTGCAACCGGAGGCAGAGAGTGTCCAGGGCACCAGCAGTCGGAATACTGCTGGGAACCAGGAGCATGTTCAGTCGGTGGTTGATGATGTGCCTCTGGAGTCGTCCTTGAGGCAGTAGATGTTAGAAGTCCAGCAGGATGGATCTGGCCGAGATACATGATGGAATGGGTGCCATGGTCCCAGTGATGGAGGAGTCTGTGCAGAGCATGAGCAATGCAATGACGCTCATGGCTGAGCGCAATGCTTCCTCCATGGAGAGAGTAGTGACCATCATGGAGAGGCTCCTCCAGGAGAACAATCAGGGCTTCCTGGGGATGCGCTCAGACCTGTTATTTCTGTCAAAGCAGCTCTTAAGAGAACTAAAGTTCTCCTGTTCAGACAGGCAAGTAGCAATAAATTTAAAAAGTAAATTACTAACAACTTGCATTTGCGAGCCCCATCACCCCTTTTATCCCTCCCGTGGATGAGGCTTTTAAAAATGTGGCCCACCCGCCTGCCCATTGTGCCTGTGCAATGCACTGAACATCACAGGGGCTGTGAAAAATCGCTGTGTGTTACTACCTCAAGGGCCTTAAGTAGCTCGTTAATTAATGGCACCCTGGAAGTCATAATGCACCCATCCTCTGAAATATCGCGATGGCATGCAGTGATGTCAGGACCCACGCCCAACGTCATCACGCATCATTTTATGCATCGGCGTGTTGGGCCCGTCCTTGCATGCCAATGGCAAAATTCTGCCCTAACAGTTCAAGCAGCAGCTACTTTGACTTGCAGTTAACTGTCATGATTGTTTTGCTCTAAAACCTCAAAATTTATTTCCTACAAACTTCTAGGTGCTTGATTAGTTGTTTTTCAACTTTGGTTTAGAGTCCTGTATGGTTGCAGCAGAAGATGGCAAATTCTTCAAATGATAGTAAGTGCTAAAGTGATTTTCACGGTTAATAGCAGAGGGAAAAAAGTCTTACCCATTACATGTCTTAGACCTGATAGATTGTCCATTTGGACAAATAAACATTACAATTTTTGGTTATTGACTGTAATGGTGCCTTTTCTGCTAACCTTTTGGGCTTTTACGTTCTACAATTATTTCACAGAATTTTTCATTGTCGAGTTCAAATTACTGTTGCAAGAGAAGGATAAAGGATAAAGTGAATGGAACCTTTTCCAACAAGATCAATCAATCATTTGCTTTTTAGTTCAGCTTAAAAAAATCATGAAACTGTGTTGCTTTGTGTACTCAGAAGTATGATAGAATGAAATCAATCCCTTATATTGTTAATCACTCTGCTTATCCTTGACCAAGATTTTCCTACTGTGCATTAAATTGGGCAAAATACTAGTTCAAGTAAGCATTAAAATAGATTTATGACTGCTGATTTGAAAGGTCAATGCACAATTATATTTTGATTTGATTGCTGGAATGTAGCTATGTGAACTATACAAATATAAAACTTCTGTGCTTACTTTCAAGGATAAACTTGTGAAGGATTCCATTGTATAAAATGGTAAACTGAAATTTTCACAGTTTACGTGCTGTATTCACATGTTCGTTACCTAATGGAAAAGAATCAGATCAGTTTCTGTGGGCTATCTGTCTTTTGTTCTATTCACAGGGAGAACTGATCCTATCCCAGTTATCCTCAAGCATGGCATGATGGGTATGGGGAGGATGGAAATGGAGGTATGTAATATAATTTCTATTTTTAAATTGTTTGCAATGTCATGGGGGTCACAAGAAATTTATTGTTCTGGTTGTCACATGGTTTCTCCATACCAAATGACACAAAAATCCTTCAGTCATTTTCATTCATCCTAGTGGCAATAACTTCCCTTTAAAAGGCAATTCTTCACTTATTGGAGCTTTTCAAACTGTGTTCTTGTGTCTGACAGTTAGTTGAAATAGGGAGGTCACAGAAAATGTGCCTGTGATTTGTTTCACAGCAATAATATTGCTCGTTTCTTGATGATCGGTGCTTTAAATCAGAGTTGGTGGGTTGCTCGAGCATTTCAATTGCTACTGAATACTGAACTAGTTCGGTGACACAGCATATCAACATGATGAAATGTAATTTTTTTGTGACTCTCAATATGCCAGAATCCCAATTTTAACTGAGCAGAAAGGGAACAATGGAGGAGGAAATATAAGCTAAATGATAACATTTCTGAAGGGTGCAGGAACAGGGAGATTGGAGGGACTCTGAGGTTGGAAGCCATAGAGGGAAGATCTCCAGTGGAGGTGAAGTTGTGTAATAGGCTGGGGAATGCTGGATTGAAATTTAGTGGTGGGATCATGGCCCGGGGGAGGTAGCAGGATGTGTCAGTGAGTTGATGATCATACTCTACAAGATAGAGGTTGGTTTGCCAAATAATAACAGCCCTTGTTACAGGTTTAATGACAATATTGAACCTAAGAGAATGGAGTGCAGCAAGTTCTCCTTACTATCTCCCCCAAAGTGCATCACCTCTTTTCTCCAAGTAAAGATTAGTTTCATCCAAGACAATGGTCTCCAATAGTTTTCCCACAAGTTGAAGGGAAAAGTACTGGACTCTGGGGAAAGGGCAGGGGAGCGGGGCTAATCAGATAATTCTATCAAAGAGCCAACACAGCCATGATGGGCTAAATGGCCTCCTTTAGTGCTCTGTCACTCTATGATTCTAAGGTTCACTACAAGGTGGCAAAGCAATCTAGGAGAGAAAAGTAATTCAAGTTGCTGTCACATATCCCCAGGTCAATTATAGAGGGGTATTGGTCAAGGCCAGGATTGTGGGTTTGAGTTGGATCACTTTGGTTTCCTGGCACTTGAGTTTGCCTATTGTATGTGATGTCTTCCATCTGTGCTTAAATCAAAATATGAAATTCAGTGGATTCTCATGGTGGAATGATTCAATTCATGGTGGTCTAGGAAATAGTGTTAACTTAGAATTGTTTGTAATATATAAACTCTGTTGTTTATAATGGAAGTGCAAACCTATTTTAAAATGAATGGGTTATGTCTTTGTTAAAGTAGTAGGCAGAGAAACCCTAGCAATGTGTTGAGTGCATGATTGGCAATTTTGAAAGTTGTAATTTCTTGGTCACTGGCGCAGCTCACTATTGTTACAGCTTTGATTGGAAGATTGTAGTTTCTGTCTTCTGACCAAAGGGTATCATAGAATCCGACAGTATAGAAGGAGGCCATTCAGCCCATCCTACCTGTGCTGTCTCTTTGGTAAAGCTAACATACTAGTGTGATTTCCAACCCCACCCCTGAATCCCAGCTCTTTCCTTGTACAGCACAAATCGACATAATGTCCCAGACTTCAGTTTCAGCAGGTAGCAATCTCAGTGTTCATAGTTTTACGAGAACAAAAAGTGGCCTGGATGCCCATTGAGGACTACCAAAATTGGGCTACCATTGGAAGACACCTTGTGAGAATAAGATTGCACTCTCATCTGAGTAATCTGTACAGTTCAACATCTCATGAGCACTGAATCCAGGATCACTCTTAAGGCAAGTACTATGAAATCACTACTGCCTTTGGATTCAATTTGAAGAGTCACCAAGAGAAAAAGAGAAATGAGGAAAATTGGTTATAAAAATCGTATTGCATCTTTTGTTTTTTTATAAAAGATGTTTATTTATCTCATTGTGAGCTGCCAGAACAGACTCATCAAATCACACACCCAGAGCTGAATTTTACAGGCCTCCCAGGAGGTGGGGAGAGAGGTGTGTGGCTGGTAAATTGGGGAACTGCATTGGATTGGCTCCCCGAC
This sequence comes from Carcharodon carcharias, assembly GCF_017639515.1. NCBI lineage: Eukaryota > Metazoa > Chordata > Chondrichthyes > Lamniformes > Lamnidae > Carcharodon > Carcharodon carcharias. The sequence continues at coordinate 71,360,654 of NC_054469.1, read as the reverse complement.
CTTGTCCCACCATCAGGAAATTGTCCCGACGGTGGGACCGGAATTGGACGGGCTGTCTGCCCCAAGGAGGCAGCCAATTTACATATGTAAAGCCCCTATTAAGAACCGTTTTATCATATTATCAGCATTTTTTCGATGGCATCCATCGCGTGAAGCAGAAGCTAACTAAATGGAAGCAACCACCTAGCAGAAATCCTGGTGTGAGTTTTTAAAAAATCAATGATGGGGCTGTAGGCCAGGAAGGCAGACCTCGTGACCCCAGCGATTTCTATGGGACTCTTTCCCCTCCAGCACTTGACCCTTCAATCTTATTTAAGATTATTTTCTTTACCTGCTGAAAGGTTGCAATGCCCCTGCATGCTTCAGCAGTGGTCACCGTTTCTGGCGGCACTTACATTCGCCTCCTTCACCACCGACGCACAGTAGCAGCAGTGTGTATCATCTACAAGATGCACTGCAGGAATTCACCAAGGCTCCTTCGACAGCACCTCCCAAACCCATGACCAATACCATCCAGAAGAACAAGGACAGCAGATAGATGTGAACACCACCACCTGAAAGTTTCTGCTCAAGTCACTCACCATCCTGACTTGGAAATATTTCACTGTTCCTTCACTGTCGCTGGATTGAAATCTTGGAACTCCCTTCCTAACAGCACTGTGGGTGTACCTACAACATTTCAAGAAGGCAGCTCACCACCACCTTCTCAAGAGCAACTAGGGATGGGCAATAAATGTTGATCCAGCCAGTGAAGCCCCATTTCCCGTGAATGAATAAAAAAAATCTGAAGTCAAACTGATTGTCTGTAATTGCTGGCTTTATCCTTACACCCCTTTTTGAACAAGGGTGTACCATTCACAATTCCGTAGTCCTCTGGCACGACCCGTGTCTAAGAAAGACTGGAAGATTATCACTAGCAATTTCTGCTCTCACTTCCCTCGGTACCCTTGGATGCACTTCATCCGGTGCTGGTATCTTATCTATTCAAGTGAAGATAGCCATTCTAACACCTCCATCTCAATGGCAAATTCTTCCAGTGCACTAGTAACCTCCCTTCTCACATCAGCCAGGGTAGCATCTTCTTCCTTTGTAAAGATAGATGCAAAGTACTTGTTTAATACCTCCATTATTTCTCCTGCCTCTACGTGCAAGCACCCTTTTTAATACATAATTGGCCCTACTCCTTCTTTTACCACCCTTTTATTATTCATATGCTTATAGAAGACCTTGGGATTCCCTTTTATGTTAGCTGCCAGTCTTTCTTCATGCTCTCTTCCTGCTTTTCACTTGCCCTCTGGTCCTTCTATATTCAGCCTGATTTCCCATTGTGTTTTCTACTTGACATCAGTCGTTTGTGCACTTCTTCCTTTTCATTTTCACCTCTATCTCTCTCATCACCCAGGACACTTTGGATTGACTGCTGCCCAAAAGATTCAGGGGGAAGTCCCACTGGCAGTCTGAGCATTGTGGTAACAGGCATTTCTTCTCGTTGTCGAGCCTTCCGCCTGATAGGTAAACGGCATGATAGGTAAAAGCCTGCCTCTACTTTCTGATACAATGATGGGTGCAAGTGCCCCATGCTACCACTGCCCCCATCAATGCAGCTCTGTGAGCAGATAATGGGAGATGGTGTAACAGAATGTTATTACATTTGGCAACTGTCAAACTCTCTGTAAAACTGTAAGGCACTCAGAATGGTGCATGCAGTGCTTCCACCAGCTTCTGGCACAGCCCGCACAGTGGCCCATGCCAGGTAGGGTGTTAGCACAGGTGTGCAGTGAGTATTCTGTAAGTGTCTCAGCTGGCCAAATTTTGACGTCAACACCCATTCTTGAAACTTGGGCTGTACAAGTTCATTGAATGCTACCCATTCACAAAGAATATGCAGTCAGCAACACAACATGAGGACACCACCACCCCACCGCCGCACCCACCCCCCCCCCAACAGTCTGTCGCTGCCACACCATTAGCACTATTTAAAGGGACACATCTGCCTTACAGATAAGGTGATTTTAGGGCAGAATTTTCCCTTGGCATGTGGGATCGGCAGGGGTGGGTGGGGGCAATGGGGAAACTGACCGCTGCCCGCGATTGGCAGCACTCCATGATTTTACGCGAGCAGGGAAATTAAAGCCTGGCCAACATGAAATGCAAGTGGCAGCGCTGAGTGCTGCCTGTGCGGGCGGGAGGAGGAGGACGAGCAGGCCTAGAGTGCAATTTGCGCATGTGTGCAGAAGAGCATTGAATAATCTCCCCGAGGCATGGAGCTGCCTCAGGGAGATGAAGAAAATATTGAAAAAATTATTAAACCCCACAAAAAATTAATGAAGCATGTCCACTCATGTGACTCTGTCACATGAGCAATAATATGTTTTTTAATTAAAAATTAAAGTTTTAATTTCATTTGTATTTGATTTTGGAAACCTTACCTCCCATGGATGAGGTTTCCAAAAAATTGCAAAGGCTGCTTGGCCTCTTTGCCAGCCCATCAACCAGTAGGTTGAATGGGCAGTGAAAAATGCAGCACAATTGATAACTTAAAGGCAGCCTTTTAATTGGACACGCTGCCAGCTCTGGCAAGCGTCTATTGTTCGGTCAGGTTGCGTACCCACCCACCGAGCTTAGAGCCCTGCCCTTAGTAATTGTGGTTTTATTTAGTGTGTAATGTACCTCTAAGAATAATACTTGTTAAGGAAGATCATATGATCTGTAATAACCAATTAGAGAGCAGCGTGTGCTACCTCAGCAGTCAGTGCAGAGATAGAGTTAGAGCTGAAAGCACACGTGTAGATGCTGCTGAGTATATTGTAAATAAACTTAGGGCGGAATTTTCTGAGCCCACTGGTGGCGGGTGTGATAGGAGGCGTGCGAGGAAAATATGGCACGACCTGCTTCACAACGGCCTGAAGGCAGGTCACGATCGTCTTGTTCAGCCTGCCAGTGGCGAGCTGCGTTTCCCGCCATCAGTCGGTGGGGAGCTAATTATGATACATCAGTATATAATTAAAAGGCCGTTAAAAGGCTGTTGGAACCCCACCGTATTGTCCATCCACATCACTGGGAAAACACGCTGATGTGTTTCACAACAGCATGCAGGAGACGTGCACTTGGTGGCCTTCACTTTGGGGGAACTGAGGTGAGTGAGCAGCAGCGTTCCCCACAGCTCGCCCATTGTTTACAGGCCTCAGGGACACCAGGGAGTGGCGGCAACTGATGCCTGACCCTGGAGGTGGCTGCTGAGGGGGGTAGTTAGTCTGGGGACAAGTGCTGGCCAGCCTCGGAGGCGATTGCTGAGGGGGTAGGGGGTGTCCAGAGACAAGTGCTGACCAGACTTGAAGATGACTGTTGACAGGGGGCAGGGGAGATGTCTGGGAGCAAGTGCTGGCCAGCCTCGGAGGCAACTGCTGAAGGAGGGGTGAAGTGCTGCCCTGGCACTGCATCCCGTGCACAGGACAATCGAGGTGGGGGCAGGGTAAGTGAGGGAAGTGCCCATGCATTAGGGACACCTGTATAAACTGAGCATGCCGCTGCAACTGAGACAGATCAGGCGTAGCCACAGTGATATGTTTGGGGTCGAGCTCCTAGCCTGCCCACCCATGCAAGCAACACGGAGATACTGAAGGCCACCAAGTGCTCCATGCCTTACCCCCCCCACCTCCACCACCCCAGCACAGACTTTGAGTCCGCCACCACTTTATTAGACCACAAAGCAGTCGGACTGCACGCGTTGTACAATCTTCTTGCCGACACTGGCCAAGTCACAGTCACTGCTGGAGGTGCTCACAGCCCCTTGGAATCTCAGAATCCTGGATTACACCAGTGTCTCCATGTCACATGAGGTCATGAGGACTCGAAACGTCAACTCTTTTCTTCTCTGCCGATGCTGCCAGACCTGCTGAGTTTTTCCAGGTAATTTTGTTTTTGTTCTCCATGTCACAGGTTGACAGGGCAGCCGTGCAGCGCACTCATCTCTGGCCATCCAAGGGGTGACCAGCACTCTCTTGGAAGCATCAAGGGGCAGTCACACAGGGCCAGGAAAGGTGCTAATTACAGCAATGATAACCACGTCTCTCTCTCTTTCATGCTGCAGGAGTACCACGTCAGGATCATGGATCCTCGTGACCTTGCTATATGCCTGATGACCTACAGAGACCATAGAAGACTGAGGAGAGAGTCACTGAGGCTCCTGGCTGCGCAAAGGCAGGAGCAGCAACCTCATGAAGAAGGGGCAGCAGGGGCTCCTGCACACGCTACCCAGGACCGTCAGTGAATCATGGCTGGTCGGCGGCTAGTGACACCCAGGGTCTATAGACGCTGCCTGCCATTCTTGCAGATGACTGAGAACCAGTGTCGCTGACGACTGCACATGTCTAGGGACCTGGTGGCTCACATCTGCCACTTGCTGCAGGACTGGGCACCATAGGGACATGGAGGGCAGCCAGTGACTGTGAAAGTGACTGCGGCGCTCAAATTCTATGCCAGTGGCTCCTTTCAGGGCCCCACAGGTGACCTTTGTGGGATTTCACAATCCGCCACCCACAAATGCATGCATGAGGTTGCGGATGCCATCTTCTTGAGAGCACACAACTTTGTGCATTTTGCCCGGGAATGGAACAGCCAGGATGCAAGGTCCATTGGGTTCATTCGGGATTCCCCCAGGTGCAGAGTGTGATTGAATGCACTCATGTGGAACTCAGGTCTCCGCCGTAATACTTGGTGGACTACATCAACTGCAAGGGCTTCCATTCACTGAATGTGCAGCTGATGGGCGACCACCAGAAGCCCATCCTGCAGGTGTGCGCGTGGTTTCACTTTCACAGTCACTGGCTGCCCTCCATGTCCCCATAGTGCCCAGTCCTGCAGCAAGTGGCAGATGTGAGCCACCAGTCCCTAGACATGTGCAGTCGTCAGCAACACTGGTTCTCAGTCATCTGCAAGAATGGCAGGCAACGTCTATAGACCCTGGGTGTCACTAGCCGCCGACCAGCCATGATTCGCTGATGGTCCTGGGTAGCATGTGCACGACGCCAACATTCTGGGCAGAATTTTCCCATTGACGTGCGGAGATGGGACCCACACACCAAAGCGCAAAATGACACGCGGTGACATCAGGTGAGCGTCCTGATGTCACCGCGCACCATTGCGATATTTCTTTGGGTGGGCACATGATGATCTCCGATGCAGGCCTACAATTAATTAAGGGGCCACTTAAGGCCCTTGACGTGCCAATTGACGGTGATTTTTCGGCACCCGTGTGTTCTTCGGGTCGGGCAGGCGGGTAGGACACATTTTATTTAAATCTCATCCATGGGCGGGTTAAGAGGGGTCAGTGGGGTCGCAAGTGTGCTCTGTCAGATATTGATTTTTCAAAAAAAACAAAAAAACTGCGGATGCTGGAAATCCAAAACAAAAACAGAATTACCTGGAAAAACTCAGCAGGTCTGGCAGCATCGGCGGAGAAGAAAAGAGTTGACGTTTCGAGTCCTCATGACCCTTCGACAGAACTAGTTCTGTCGAAGGGTCATGAGGACTCGAAACGTCAACTCTTTTCTTCTCCGCCGATGCTGCCAGACCTGCTGAGTTTTTCCAGGTAATTGATTTTTCAAAGTTCCTGATACTTGCCTGTGTGATCTGCAATACTTCAAAATGCATACCAGCTGCTTGGACTAGACTCACAACCTTCAGGTCAGCATTCTGCAGTGAGTAATCTTTTTTGCGCCTGCAGGTTTCAGGAAGCCTTCCCTTAGCCTGGGAATAGGAATTGAACTCTCCACTGGAGGCACCTCCTCCTCTGAGGAGGGGAGGGCCAGAAGGGGGAGGAGACCAGGAGTGCACATTCAGCCTCCAGGGGAGCCACCTTTGGGAGGACAGGCGCAGGCACAAGGGGTGCAGGGCCAAGAGGTATTCCAAGGCAGAAGGGGCTGCAGAAGATGTCACTATCCTGCTACCAGGGTATAAGGGTGGCGAAGCAGCTACCTCAATATGTCTGAGGTGCAGTGCAGAAGGAGGCTCCATCTCTCAAGGGAGACAGCCAATTATATCTGGGCCTGAGATCTCCGCTAACTGTGTGGGTGGACACCCCATGCCAGTGGTTCTAAAGGTTACAGCTGCCCTCAACTTCTATGCCTCTGGCTCCTTTCAGGGGCCAGTGAGTGATCTTTGCTGCGTCTCCCAATCAGCTGTCCACACTTGTGTCAAGCAGATTACAGTTGCTCTGTTCAAGCGTGCATTGACCTTCATCCACTACCGTTGGGACCAGGCAAGCCAGACACATCGAGCCAGAGGCTTCGTGGTGATTGCTGGCTTCCTCCCTGTCTGGGGTGCAATAGACTGCACAGATGTGGCCATCAAGGCACCAGCAGGTGAGTCCGATGCCTTCATCAACAGAAAGGGCTTCCACTCCCTGAACATGCAGATAGTGTGTGATCACAGGATGCAGATTCTACAAGTCTGTACAAGGTACCCAGGCAGCTCCCATGACGCCTACATCCTCAGACACTCCCAGGTGCTGGGGTTCTTCAGTGCTCCAGCATGGCTTGATGGATGGCTGCTGGGTGACGAGGGCTATCCCCTCAGAAGGCAGCTCATGACGCCTCTTTGCCATCCAAGAATAGAAGCTGAACAGCGGTACAATAGGAGCCACGCCTCCACAAGGGCTGTGGTGGAGAGAGCCATCAGTCTTCTCAAAATGCGTTTCCGATGCCTGGACTGTTCAGGGGGCGCACTCCAGTACCCCCCAGATTATGTGTCGATGATTGTGGTTGCATGCTGCACTCTCCACAATTTTGCACTGGAAAGGGGGGATATTGCAGACGACAAAGATGTAGACGTGCTGCACGCGATGAGTCCAGCAGTGAGTCCAAGGATGAGCATGCACAGGGAAATGCTGAGAGGGTAGATGCTGACACGGGCATACTCCAGGGATGCAGGGACATCTGGGAGAGTTTAATTCAACGAACCTTCAGCTAGCACACCACATAAGGACCTCCAGGACAAGCCTGTCCTGCAGGCTCTATACTTGACACCTGAGTGCAAAATCTGCTTGGATAGGAACATTAACTAAGGGGCTTGTCAATAAAGCTGAATGTCCCACAAATAACTCATAGGGCTGAATTTTACCCCCATTGGGGGGGATGTTGATGGGCGGGTGCATATAGGCGAACTTCCGATCAGCGCCTCTGATTGGAGGTGTGCTACTATTTTACATGGGCGGGCCAATTAAGGCGTGATGTCCGCACCGAAGCACGATGTGCTCCCTGTGTTGGCGGGGGGAATCCCAAAATCGAGAGCATGCTGTTTCGCGCATGAGCACGAAAGAGCGCACTCATCTCCCTAAGGCTAAGTGCTGCCTCAGGGAGATCAGCTGCACATGTAACAAAAATAAAAATAGAAAAATAAAATTTCCTTTACGTGCCCCCACATGTGACAATGTCACATGAGTTGGGACCTGTCCATAATTTTTACAAAATCTTTATTAAAATTTCTTAAAGCCTACATGAAACCTCAGCCCACCCGTGGATGAGGTTTCATGTTTTTTCTAGTTCCCACCAGGGCTCCTGGCCTGCCTGCCAACCTTAAGGTTGGACAGGCAGGTCTTTTAATTGCATAATCGATCCTGTCAATGGCCTTAATTGGCCATTGACAGGTCGGCGGGCACGCAGCTGATTTCTGCCTTCCTGAAAATTTAAATCGGGTGCGGTGACGGTGGGAGTTCCCCCCGACATCACCACGCGTCATTTTACATGTCAGCGAGTGGGCCCCACCCCCGCTCGCCGACTCGTAAAATTCTGCCCATAATGTTATTGGTAACTATCCACCTGCAGAAGAAAAGAGGCACCCTCAGCCATGGTGACATGTCTGAATTTAATATTATTACAAAAGGAACTTAAGAAAACAAATGACAAAGGTGTTCAGCATCACACCAATTCATAAAGACCTCATTGCAGGCCAACACAAAAGCACCAGTGATAAACCCGTTGTGTGCTTAAGGTGCCTTATGTTTACGTTTTCAGGTGCTACATCTTGGTGCTGCCCTCTCGCTGGGACTAGCATCTGAGACAGCCTGCTCACTCTGCTGTCCTGTTGGTCTCGATGACCATCATCTGGCATGTGGAGCCTGTGCTTGCCCCGCCTAGGATGGAACTGTGGATGGATGAGCACTGAGCTGGGAAACTTGGTGCCCAGACCACTTCCCACACTGGCACTGACCATATGAGGTCAATGCCACTGTGAGGGCTTGCAGGTACATGCGCATCCCCAGGGAGCCCTGATTGGTCTCCTGGAGGAGCCTCACCATGAGAATCGCCACTCTTTCCATGGAGGACGCATGGCGCTCGGCGTGCATCATTGCATCAGCGATGGTCCGTTCAGACTCCTCCACCAAGGACACCAAGCCAGGCATAGCCTCATGTATCTCCGCCAGATGCTTCCACACACCCTGCCGCATTTCCTGCGTTTGGTCTGTTGCTGACAACTCCAGAGGCACATCATCAGGCATCGAATGAGCATGTGCCTGGTCCTGCAGTCCTCCGACTGCTGGTGACATGGGCACTTTCTGTCTCTGCCAGCTCCTCCAGCGACTGTGAAGTGCCCTCACCGCTGTGCCCTGGTACACTAGCCAACATTCTAATTCCCATTGAGGTGCTAATATCTGTGCTGGTGCCTGCCTCGCAGAGATGGTGTGATGCTGGTGAGACTTCAGGGCCCTCAGGTGTGAGAGGGGGCCTCTGCTGCTCCTCCTCCCAGCCCTGCTCCGCTGATGCTGAAAGGAAGAACAAGGACAGTGTATCAGTTAACTTGGAGACAATGTCAATGTGCACCCCTGTCACTCGGATCATTATGCGCTCATCCTTCCATAAGCAATGGTCAAACCATGTTGCAAACTTCAAACCCTGAATATTCATCACCACCATGGCTGTTGGGAGAACAATGATGACCTCACTGCTAGGCAAACATACCTGCCCGTGGCACCCCAGCCTCGCTGGCACCAATGGACCTGGGCGCATGGAGCCTCTCCAAATCTAGGGCCTCCTGCTCAAAGCAGCTGAGCATCGCCACCTGGGCCAGCCCTCTGCCAGTCCTCAACCGCTCGGCGCGATTATGTGCATTCTTCTCCTGAAAAGCAGAGAAGAGCATTGATTAGTGCTAATTGTACCTGGACTCTCTTCACAGATGGCTCACCCCAACTAGACTGGGACATTGCAGGGCTCCAGTGTCTCCTCATCCCATTGCTGCTGAATACTCACACAGAGATGCTAGGCCTGTGTCCCCCACACCTTGGCCAAATGCTGCCTCCACCACATTTGGCACCACACGGTCTAACCTTCCATAGCAAGGAGGCGCAAGCACATGGAGTGCAGAGGGCAGCAGATCAATCGCTGCCACGTCAACTTGAAGCTCCCCTCCCAGCATGTCATCACCCTGACTATGACATGTCCTGGAGTTCCAGCACTGCACCTAGGTGCAGCTCTTCCAGGTTGTCCCCAAAACAGTAATGTGGGCCTCAGTGTACCACATGCTGCGGGGGCAGAGCCCGTCTCTTCATCACCCTCTTAGGGTGATCTCGTTATGGGCAACATCTGCTGGTCTACCCAACGAAGGACACAGGCCCTCAATGCAGTCACTACACTCAGACTTGGGGGAGCACCGGCGAGGGCGGGGAAAGCCTACCTGGGTTAAGTGACCAATGTCAACATGGTACTCACCTTTCCCGAGTGCAACAGGTCGTTGAAGCACTTGCGACACTGGATCCACGTGCGTCGCACCAAGTTGTGGGAGCTCACGGCCTCCTCCACCTCCTCCCAGGCAGGTTTGGTCATGTAGGGGGGCCTCCTCCTCCCGCCGTGCTGCCACCTCCTCAGGGCAGCAAGACAACCGTCAGATAAACGAGGGGCACAGTGCTGCCCCTGCCCTACCCCCCTGCCTGGCCTGCTCACCAGCAGCGCTCTGGGGAGCCCTTCCACTGGCCATGATTCACAGCCTTTGAAAGGCTGCAACAGCTTTTTAAAACAGGCCTCCAGGTCGCCATTGGACCCGGCGATCATTGCAGACCTGGCACTGCCCACTGTCCTCGGGACCCACGATTCACGCTGGGCAGGCCTTAATTGGTCTGCCCACGTAAAATGGTGGAGCGGACCTGGTCGCGGGCGGCGAGCGGGTCTGCGCCCAGACGTGCCCACTCCCATTCCGCCCCCCTGTTAGCCAGAAAACTCTGTCCCCTGACTTGCTTACATTTCCCTGCAGCCTTCCAGGGTCCACAGAAGCTGCAGGGATGGCTCCTCAGGGACAAGGGCTGCCCACAAGAGGCCGTGGCTGATGACACACTTGCGGCGGCCTCAAACTGCAGCAGAGTGATGCTATAATGAGGCTCATGCAGCAGCTTGCAACTTGATGGAGCAGACCATCAGGATGCTGAAGATGAGGTTCTGGTGCCTGGACCGGTCTGGTGGAGCCTTGCAATACAGTCCACAGAGGGTGTCAGGCATTGTTGTTGTCTGCTATGCCCTTTACAGAGCCTGGCGCTGCAATGGGGAGATGAGCTGGCTGAGAAGGAGAAAGAGGAGCTGCATGTTTTCTCCGATGAGGAGGACGCCAACGGGGATGTGGGTGAGGGGGTTCTCGCTGGTGATGACGATGGGGATGAGGCTCTCGCACTGGCTCGACGAGGCAGATATGCTTGGGAGGCCTTCATAGCTGCCAGATTTGTGGACGATGATGACAACATGCAGTGAGGTGTCCCCATAAATCCTCACATCGCAGTTGTGAAATTTTGACTCCAGTCTAGCTTATGGCAGCGCCTATACCCGCTGTCAGAATGCTCCTTTCATGGGGATGCAGTGGAGGTCCTAATAGTCGCTTGAATAAAGGAGGATGATGACAACATGCAATGGGAACATCCATAGATCTTCACATAGCATCTGAGAATGTCTCACTCCTGCCTAGCCGAAGGCAGCTTGCTTGTGCTCCAGATCAAGGCCATCTCAGAGACTGATTGTCTCGGTTTTCTTGGGGTGGGGGGGGGCGGTACCATGATACTTCTGCTAATGCCATGGCCCAGGAACCAGATGGGGGTTTTGGAGAACTCGTATTGTCGTTCAATGTCAGACCCACCTCCTGTAGTCTTTTCAGGACCACTGTGAGCTGCTTGTCATGCTTTTGCGCCATGATCCCTTGGACCAGAACGTCATTTATGTGGAAAATGACTCCTTGAAGGCCCTGTAAGATGTCTGACTTTGGAAGATCTGCAGTGCTGCTGTAGTCCCATAGAAGGGTTGAAGCAGAATTTACTGCATGGGGCAATGAAGGTGGTTAGAAACCAGGAATCCTTGACAAGGGGAAGCTGCTGTCAGCATCCAGTTTAAAAAAAAACGGTGCTCCATAAAAGCTTGGTGAGGCTCTCATCCACCAAGGCCATGGGGTGAATCTCCCTGGCCAAGGCCTTATTAAGCTGTATGAGGTCGACACAGATACGGAGAGAGCCATTCGGCTCCTAACTGGGACCATCCCTGAGCACCAAGTGGTGGGTTGCATAACTGGAGAAAAGAATCCCATGCTGGCCATGTCATCAAGCTGCTGCTGTACCTCACCCATGAGGGGGTGAGGGAACTTCCGCAGAGTGAAGAGACACACTGGCTTGGTGTCACTCCTGAGTGTGATTTTGTAGGTATTTTTAAGGTGGCCCAGTCCTGTGAAGAGCTTCAGGAGCTATTGCCTATATTTTGAGCCTGGCTGTTACTCATTGACCTAACCAACATGTTGCAGGAAGTTAAGGTGCAACTTAGCAGCGAGTAGTCCTGATTGGGGACCATGAAGAGAGTTACTTGAATTGGTTTTTCCACATATCGCAGAATAGCCTGCAGCCTTTTATAGCCTTTTATCAACAGATGGAGGCCCCCCAAATGCATGAAGTGAAGTGTCCCCAGTTGAAGCTGAAAGTTTTCAGCCATTGAACTTTGTCAGACAGGACAGTTACGCGTGCATGGAGTCTAATTTAAAATTCACCATGATGTCTGCATTCCACAAAGGAAGATGATTGTGATTATTGGAGGTCAATCATCTCAGTCCCAGGACATCACTGCAGGAGTTCCTAAGGGTGCTCTCTTAGGCCCAACCATCTTCAGCTACTTCATCAATGACCTACCTTCCATCATAAGGTCAAAAGTGGGGATGTTCGCTGATGATTGCACAATGTCCAGCACCATTCATGACTCCTCATATACTGAAGCAGTGCATGTCCAAATGCAGCAAGACCTGGACAATAACCAGGCTTGGGCTGATAAGCGTGAGATAACATTCGTACCATACAAGTGTCAGGTAATGACCATGTCCAACAAGAGAGAATCTAACTATTGCCCCTTGACATTCAATTTTTTTTATTCACTTGAGGAGAGATGGGTGTCGCTGGGTAGGCCAGCATTTATTGCCCATCCCTAATTGCCCTTGAAAATGTGGTGCTGAGCTGCCTTCTTGAACCAATGCATGTTCATGTGGTGCAGGTACACCCACAGTGCTGTTAGGGAGGGAGTTCCAGGATTTTGACCCAGTGACAGTGAGGGAATGGTAATATATTTCCAAGTCACGACGGTGTGTGGCTTGGAGGAGAACTTCCAGGTGGTGGTGTTCCCATGCATCTTCTGCCCTTGTCCTTCTAGATGGTAATGGTCGTGGGTTTAGAAGGTGCTTTCAAAGGATCCTTGATGAGTTCCTGCAGTGCAACTGGTAGATGGTCCATACTGCTGCCACTGTACTTCGATGGTGGGGGGAGTGAATGTTTATGGATGGGGTGCCAATCAAGAGGGCCGATTTGTCCTGGATGGTGTCAAGCTTCTTGAGTATTGTTAGAGCTGCACTCATCCAGACAAGTGGAGAGTATCCCATCACACCCTGACCTATGCCTTGTAGATAGTGGACAGGCTTCGGGGAGTCAGGAGGTGAGTTACTCGCAAGCCTCTGACTTGCTCTTGTAGCCATAGTATTTATATGGCTCGTCCAGTTCAGTTTCTGGTCAATGTTAACCCCCAGGATATTGATAGTGATTGTAATTCAATTGAATGTCAAGGGGTAATGGTTAGATTCTGGCTTGTTGGAGATGGTCATTGCCTGGCATTTGTATGGCATGAATGTAACTTGACACTTTTCAGCCCAAGCTATATTGTCCAGGTTTTACTGCATTTGGACGTGGACTGCTTTAGTATCTGAGGAACTGCAAATGGTGCTGAACATTAATGAAACATCAGCGAACATCCCCATTTCTGATCTTATGATGGAAGGAAGGTCATTGATGAAGCAGCTGAAGATGGTTTGGCCAAAGACCCTATCCTGAGGAATTCCTGCAGTGATGTCCTGGGACTGAGATAATTGGCCTCAGCAACAATAACCCATTTTCCTTTGTGCTAGATATGATTCCAACCAGTGGAGAATTTTCCCCCTGATTCCTATGGACTCCAGTTTTGGTAGGGCTGCTCGATACCATACTCAGTCAAATGCTGTCTTGATGTCGTGGACAGTCACTCACACCTTGCCTCTTGAGTTCAATTCTTTTGACCATGAGGTCAGGAGCTGAGTGGCCCTGCTGTAACCCAAACTGAGCATCAGTGAGCAGTTGTTGATGATTAGGTGCCACTTGATAGCACTGTGGATGACAGAATCACAGAATCACAGTGCAGAAGAGGCCCTTCGGCCCATCGTCACTGACACTACCTACCTAATCCCATTTACCAGCACTTGGCCCATAGCCTTGAATGTTATGAACGTGCCAAGTGCTCATCCAGGTACTTTTTAAAGGATGTGAGGCAACCCGCCTCCACCACCCTCCCAGGCAGTGCACTCCAGACCGTCACCACCCTCTGGGTAAAAAAGTTTTTCCTCACATCCCCCCTAAACCTCCTGCCCCTCACCTTGAACTTATGCCCCCTTGTGACTGACCCTTCAACTAAGGGGAACAGCAGCTTCCTATCCACCCTGTCCATGCCCGCATAATTTTGTACACCTCGATCAGATCGCCCCTCAGTCTTCTCTGCTCCAAAAAAAACAACCCAAGTCTATGCCACCTCTCTTCATAACTGAAATGTTTTATCCCAGGCAACATCCTGGTGAATCTCCTCTGCACCCCCTCCAGTGCAATCAGATCCTCCCTATAATGTGGCGACCAGAACTGCACACGGTACTCCAGCTTGGCCTCACTAAGGTTCTATACAACTCCAGCATGACCTTCCTACTTTTGTAATCTATGCCTCGATTGATAAAGGCAAATACCTTTTTCACCACCCGACTAACATGCACCCCCGCCTTCAGAGACCTATGGACACACACGCCAAGGTCCCTTTGTTCCTCAGAATTTCCTAGTGCCATGCTGTTCATTGAATACTTCCTTGTCAAATTACTCCTTCCAAAGTGTATCACCTCACACTTATCAGGGTTAAATTCCATCTGCCACTTATCTGCCCACTTGACCATCCCGTCTATATCTTCCTGTAGCCCAAGACACTCAACCTCACTGTTAACCACCCGGCCAATCTTTGTGTCATCCACAAATTTACTAATCCTACCCCCCACATAGTCATCTATGTTGTTTATATAAACGACAAATAACAGGGGATCGAGCACAGATCCCTGTGGTACGCCACTGGACACTGGCTTCCAGTCACTAAAGCATCCTTCTGTCATCACCCTCTGCCTCCTACAACTAAGCCAATTTTGAATCCACTTTATCAAATTACCTTGTATCCCATGTGCATTTGCCTTTTTTATAAGTCTCCCATGTGGGACCTTGTCAAAGGCTTTGCTGAAATCCATATAAACTACATCAACTGCGCTACCCTCATCTGCACACCTGGTCAGCTCCTCAAAAAATTCAGTCAAATTTGTTAGGCATGACCTCCCTCTGACAAAGCCATGCTGACTACCTCTGATCAAACCTTGCCTCTCCAAGTGACAATAGATACTCTCCTTCAGAAATTTCTCCAATAGTTTCCCTACCATTGACGTGAGATTCACTGGCCTGTAGTTCCCTGGCTTATCTCTACAACCCTTCTTAAAAAGCAGAACCACATACGTTGTTCTCCAGTCCTCTGGCACCTCCTCCGTGGCCAGAGAGGAATTAAAAATTTGGGTCAGAGCCCCTGCGATCTCCTCTCTTGCCTCCCTCAGCAGTCTGGGACACAAATCATACGGACCTGGAAATGTCCACTTTTAAGCCTGCCAACACCTCCAATACCTTGTCACTCCCTCTATCAATGTGCTTAAGAACCTCACAGTCTCTCTCCCCGAGTTCCATACCTTCATCCTTATTCTCTTGGGTGAAGACGGACGTGAAATATTCATTCAACACTCTAGCGATATTGTCTGGCTCCACCCATAGATTGTCCCCTTGGTCCCTTATGGGCCCTATTCTTTCCCTGGTTATCCTCTTCCTATTGGTATACTTATAGAATATTTTGGGATTTACCCTACTTTTACCGGCCAGAGCTTTCTCATATCACCTCTTTGCTCTCCTAATTGTTTTCTTAAGCTCCACCCTGCACTGTCTGTAGTCCACTAATGTCTCTGCTAATTTGCTTCCCTTGTAACTGCTAAAAGCCTCTCTTTTCCTTCTCATCGTAACCTGAATATCTCTGGTCATCTATGGTTCTCTGGGCTTGTTACTCCTTCCTGTCACCCTAGAGGGAACATGTTGAGCCTGTACCCTCCCCATTTCCTTTTTGAACACCCCCCACTGTTCCTCTGTAGATTTCCCTACAAGTAACTGTTCCCTGTCTACCTTGGCCAGAGCCTGCCTTATTTTACTAAAATCCACTCTCCTCCAATCCAAAACATTTTTTTGCAACTTGTTGATTTCTTTGTCCATAACAAACTTAAACTGTACCATGTTGTGGTCACTATCGCTAAAATGCTCGCCACCACCACCTCAGCCACCTGTCCAACTTCATTCGCCAGAATTAGGTCCAGCACTGTGCTGTCCCTTGTTGGACCCTCTACATATTGACCTAAAAAGTTCTTCTGTAAACATTTCAAGAAATCCACTCCATCCAAACCCTTAACACTAAGTCTATCCCAATTAATGTTGGGAAAGTTGAAATCGTCTAATATAATTACCTTATTATTGTTTGTACGCACCTCCACAAATTTTGCACATATTTGCTCCTCAATTTCCCACTGACTATCTGGGGGTCTATAATATACACCTAATAATGTGGTTGCCCCTTTTTTATTCCTAAACTCTACCCACAAAGCTTCATACGATGCCCCGTCCAAGATATCATCTCTCCTTACTGCAGTAACTGACTCCTTAACCAATAATGTGATGCCTCCTCCTTTACCCTCTCCCCTGTCTCACCTGAAGATTCTATATCCTGGAATGTTGAGCTGCCAATCCTGCCCTTCCCTCAACAACATCTCAGTGATGGCTACTATATCACAATTCCACATGTCAATCCTCACCCTTAACTCATCTGTTTTACCTGTAATACTCCTGGCATTAAAGTAGAGGCCATCCAGCCTTGCCTTACTCCCTTGAAGCTTAACGCAGCTGTACTCCCTCTGACTTAATTGTTTTACTATATTATGATGTGTCCCTATTCTGCTAACATTCTGTGTCCCCTCCCCCTGCCGAATTAGTTTAAACTCCTCCCAACAGCACTATCCAACCCGCCCGCAGGGATGTTCGTCCCGCTCTGTTTCAGATGTAGACCGTCATGCTTGTACAGGTCCCACCTTCCTCAGAAACGGTCCCAGTGATCCAGGAATCTAAAGCCCTCCCTCCTGCATCAACTCTTAAGCCACATATTCATCTGTCCTATTCTCCTATTTCTGAGCTCGCTAGCACGTGGCACTGGGAGTAATCCATGATTACAACCGAGAGGTCTTGCTTTTTAGTCTACTGCCCAATTCCCTAAATTCTTGATGCAAGACCTCATCCCTCTTTTTACTTATGTCATTGGTACCAACATGTACCATGACCTCTGCCTTATCACCCTCCCCCTTCAGGATGCCCTGCAGCCGTTCAGTGACATCCCAGACCCTGGCACCAGGGAGGCAACATACCATCCGAGAGTCACATTGACGGCCACAGTAGCGCCTATCTGTTCCCCTGACTATAGAGTCCCCTATTACTATAGATCTTCCTCCCTTTCTCCCTTCCTGTACAGACAGGCTGCCTGTGGTACCAGAAGCTTGGCTCTGTCCGCACTCCCTGGAGGAACTAGCGCCCTCATCAGGCTCCAAAATGGAATACCGATTTGCGAGCATGACCCCAGGGGACTCCTGGATTACCTGCCTGTTTCTCTTGGACTGCCTGGTGGTCACCCATTCCCTTCCTTCCTCAAGTTCCTTCATCTGTGGTGTAACCACCTCTCTAAACGTGCTATCCACGATGCTCTCAGACTCGCAGATGCTCCACAGTGTCCCCAGCGCCATTGCAGCTCTGAAATCCGAGCTTCCAGGAGCTGCAGCTGGACACACTTCCTGCACACATGCTGCTCCCGGGCACTGGAAATGTCCCCAGCTTCCCACCTGGAGCACGCGGAGCACACTACGGCTTTGAGCGCTCCTGCCATGACTTATCCTTTTAAATTAAACCTTTTAAGTCAATTACTCTCGGACCCTTCTCTCCTGATCCTCGTTACTTTAGAATATACAAACTATAAACCACAAAAAGACCTTAAACTATAAGCGATTAAATTAGTAAATACCTTACCCACTGCTTACTAGTGATTCCTTTCCCTTGTATCCTCTACTGCTGCAGCACGCTCTGAAGATTTTAGAAGTTGGATAGCTAGGAAAAAATGCAAAGAGCACCTCATTCCCTATGCACCGAATTCCCACTTTGCACCAAATTCCGAATACCCACTCTGGCTGTGCCCCACTCAGGATGTGCTCACTCTCCTGTTACTGTGCAAGCTCCTATCACTTTGCTGATGATCGAGAATAGACTGATGAGATGGTAATTTGTGTACAGGACATAAGTGGACAATTTCCCACATTGCCATATAGATGCTAGTGTTGTAGCTGTACTGGAAGTTCGGCTAGGTGCATGGCTAGTTCTGGAACACAAGTCTTCAGTACTATTGCGGAAATATTGTCAGGGCCCATAGCCTTTGCAGTATCCAATGCCTTCAGCTTTTCCTTGATGTCACATGAAGTGAATAAAATTGGCTGAAGGCTGGCATCTTTGATGCAGGGACCTCCAGAGGAGGCCAAGATGGATCATCCATGCAGCGCATCTGGTTAAAAACGGTTGCAAATGCTACAGCCTGGTATTTTGTGTTAACCGAATCCAAGCCGGCGGTGAAGTCCAAACAAGACACAGAACATTTTTTTACCAAGCGAGTTTATTGAATTTCTCAGTCCATTACCTCTCCTCCCACACCCAGTATCATTTTTTTTTAAAAGCAACATTAAATCAAACAAAGTAAGCTAATTAACAACCTCTTAAAGGGACACCATAACAAAAGACAAAATCTTCATTGCCCGCTTTGCCCACTGGTTGTGGAAGGCCTCAAGCGTACTGGTGGACACTGTGTACTCCTTCTCCAGGGCCACCTGGCTACAAACATAGCCAGAGAAGTGCAGCAGACAGTCAGGTCGGACCACCCCCTCATCTGCCCGCTGCATGGGCCTGGTAATGACCAGCTTGGCTGGGCCCAGGAGCAGGCTTACAAGGAGGTCCTCCTCCCTGCCCACCACATACCACCCCCCCCCCCCACCACCACCACCAAGAAGGGCAATTGGCCGCAAACATAGCCACGGTAGAGGAGCAGACAGTCGGATGGTTGACCCTCCCAACCACCCAATGCCTGGGCCTGTTGATGGCCATCTTGGCCAGGCCCAGGAGCAGGCTTACAGGGAGGTCTGCCTCCCTGCCTGCACCCCTCCACACTGGGTACCCAAAGATCAGGAGCATGGGGCTGAAGTGCAATCAAATCTAAAGAAAAAAATTCTTAATGAAACTAAAAAGGGAGAGCAAACACCTACACCTTTTTACATGTGGTCCTCTCCCAACTGTATACCACTGTGCCTTCGCCTCTGCTGGGTCTGACCTGCCGTTGGGACAGAACATACCCAGGGATGGTGATGGTGGAGTCTGGGACATTATTTGTCAGGTATGATTCCATGAGTATGACTATGTCAGGCTGTTGCTGCACTAGTCTGTGAGGCAGCTCTCCCAATTTTGACACTAGCCCTCAGATGCTAGTAAGGAGGACTTTGTAGGTCAACAGGGCTGGGTTTGCCATTGTTGTTTCTGGTGCCAAGGTCGATGCCGGATGGTCCGTCTGGTTTTATTCCTTTTAGACTTTGTAGCGGTTTGATACAACTGAATGGCTTGCTAGGCCATTTCAGAGGATATTTAAAAGTGGGTGTGGAGTCACATATAAGTCAGGCCAGTTAAGGACAGAAGATTTCCTTCCCCAAAGGACATTTCTGAACCAGCTTAGTTTTTACAACAATTGACGATGGTTTCATGTTCACCATTACCAAGACTAGCTTTTTACTCCTGATATGTTAATTGAATTTAAATTTCGCCAGCTGCCATGGTGGGATTTGAGCATTAGCCTGGGTCTCTGGATTACTGGACAAGTGACATTACCACTATGCCACCATGTCCTCCTCAACAAGCCATGTTAGCTCTTTGAACTTCCTGCGACTCTGCAACCAAACTCTGGGCATTGACCCTCCTGAGCACTTGCTCCCATTCTCTTTAGAGAGTGATCCCTGAAGGCTTCTTGAACCCCATGGAAACATGGCCTCTCTCCTCCTGTTAACTTCCACCACCTTCAGTGCTGCATCTGTGAACCAAGGACCCTCTCTTTTCCCTGGTTCTACAGTTGTGCAGCTCCTACTTGCAGCCTATGGCATTACAGGCAGTCAGCAATAGCTTCCTTCCAATTAATACTGCTCCCTTTAAGAGGAGCAGGCTAGCTGCATCTGCTATCGTAACATGCTATTGAGTGCCAGACTAAGTGCTCAGGCAGCCAGCAGCGTGGGCACCGTTCAACACAAAGATACAATCATTTAAATGTGCCTGTGCTGCCAGCCACAATGGGAACATGCAAAGGCAGATTGTGAATCGTAACACCCGTGCGTGAAAATGGATCTTAATGAATTTTTAGCCTTTAGTCTTTGCTCTGTAGTGTGAGGAAGGTTTAGTTGGAATGGTCAATTTGGCATAAGAACGAAAGTTTACTACAGGTGTCAGCCAAGGCTAATATTCAAATATGTGTCTTCTGGTGCATGAAGTATTGCAGGAATCATCTGTAGCACCTGTCTGCACATCTTTGAAGATGAAAAATTGTTTCTCATTAAAAACATATTATAAGAGACCAAGAAAAAATGAACCTATATGATATATATTTTAGCTAATTAAACAGTTGATAGATTCTATTATTTGTTGTGTTTGCAGAAAGGCAAAACTGCGATTTAATTGCTACTGGAATTTGCTAAGCATTGATTTGTGATGGCATCGCATGAACTGTCTGTTGCCCTGATTTTAACCCTGCCCACTCAGCAGGAATGGTTTATGCTGGGGTTTAAAATCACTCCCAGGTATTTGTGCCTTGTTCTGAAGCCTTCCTGCCCACCACCATTTTAACTGCTTATTCTTTTTCATTCAAGGCAAGTGATGCTCCAACCTCGAGGGGCTCTAATTAAAATGTGGTAGCCACTGTCTGATAATGTTATCTGAATCTTGCCACCATTTTAATCTTTGGGTCCCAGTTGCAATGTTTGGGGAACGACTGCCACGTATTTCTTTGTGCTCACCTCCTGCACTCTCTTTAAGCTGGATTTTAATGTTCAGGAGTGTGTGTGTTCAACTTCTTAGAACACCAGGGTCTCGGGGACTCAGGGTGCAGCGTAAGAGGTGGTTGCAGATGTTTTCTGCCTGACGGAACAAAACCAGCTGTCAAGTGGTCCTGGTGGCATGGGTTTGGGAGGGAGTGGGGTGGTTAAAATTGGCAAAATTGACAATACATCGGGAAGCTGGCTTTAAGCCATTGATCTCTATATTTCACTGCGGTATGTTAGGCTGAGTGCGAGCAACCCACTCAAGAGAGGTGGGTTGCCACTTAACATAAATTAATTGCTCAATTAGAGCAACACTGACATGGATTTTATCTTTAACTTTGGCTTCACATGTTTCACGGATTGCCTGAAATTCGTTAACGAAAGTAAGGTGAGAATACAGCAGCAATTGAGGGGCTAAAGCCATGCCAGGGAAAAATGTCAACAAGTACTCAATACTGATAACTGAACAAATTGTTTCCCACAAGCAGGTAAGAAAGTACTTATGCTAAGAGGTTAATTTATACACTGACGTTTTTCGCCGCTTTAGAGATGTTACGTACACTTTGGATGTTTGGAGATCTAACCTGTACTTTGAAACTTTGGTCTAATCAGCTTCAGAGACTCTTTATGCTTCCTTAGCTTCAATGTCAGATGAAGACCAAGATGATCAGCAGCTATGATGGGAACAGCCTGCTAGTCACAAATCTATAGCCCCACAGGTGAGAGGGGAGTAGCAGAGAGGGGCAACTCACTCACAGCGTCTACAGGCAGAGAAAAGCATCCTCAACTTCTCTGAACATCGGCATCTCAGTGGGCTCAGGGTGCAGCATGAGGTGGTGGCAGACCTTTTCAGCCTGATGGAACAAGACTTGCTGGCAATGGTCCTGCTACCAATGACTGTTCAAAGTCACCACCACCCTCAAATTCTTCACCTCAGGGCACTGCTGGAGACATTTACAGAATCTCGTAGTTGCCAGCCCACAAATGAATAAGACATGAATAAGGGGATTGATGGCTTGTTTGCAGGGCTGCACGTTATGCCACTGTGACATACCAGTCAGAATGGTTCTCAGGTCTGTGGCTCTGGCTGATTTCCCATAGGCAGAATCATCTTGGAGTCATCAACTGCACATGTGGCAATTAAGGCACCCATAGATATCCCACTCCATCAATGTATAGCTTTGTGTACAACCACTAAAAGATATTTATGCTGGTGTGTACAAAATTCCCAGGCAGCTTTCATGATATGTTTGTACTGAGGCAGTCCATCTTGCAAGACATTTTCGAACCTGGAAGTAGGGTTGCGGGTTGGCTGCTTGGAGAACAAGGGATACTCATTTAAAGAGTAACTGGTAACCACTCTCAAAAGCCGAAGGAATCAGGCCAGGAGTGAATCAATGAATGCCATATGATCACCAGATGTGTCATTGAACAAGCCTTTGGCATGCAGAAGATATGCTTCAGGTGCTGGACAGATCTGGAAACAACTTTTTGTATGCACCATCCAGTCTTCAAAATGGCCATAATGTGCTGTCCTCTGCACAACATTGCACAACTGCAAGGCTGGGACATGCAACAGGACAAAGTCACAGTGCACAGAGCCTTTAGGGAGGATTCGAAGGGGGAAGAGGAAGGCAAAGAGGTGGAAGGCATCACCAGTAGCTCACATTGCTGCCCAGATGCCTTGATTATTGCAAGGTTCACTTAGATTCTAACAGTCTGCTCATCTCACAATCTCATGCAAAAGCTTATTTCCCCCACCCCACCCCCATCACTGTCACTAACACAAAGAAATCTTGCAAGCAGTCATACGCCTCCTTCCTAGTCCCCATTGCTCGACATGAATTCATCATCAAAAACTGAAAAAGCTATTTGCCAGCCAGTAGCCAAGGATAAAAAAAGGGATGCATTACTGCACTACCCTACTTGTACTGTGCTGGAGAACACTCTGCTGCAGATGAAAGACCAAGTTAAGGTATTGTTCATCCTTTATAAGCGGCATTCAGGGCATACACGCCATTGTTGAAGGCCTGCATTCACTTGGTTGATTGCTCCGTTTGATGCTCCTTGCAGTTGGTCACTCCATCCACAGAATAAGACCTCACCCATAGAAGAAGACCTGTGACAACACCCAGTCATGCTTGAGCTGACTCTTTCAATCTCTGTAATTGTACAGTGTGATTAAAACACCTGTCAGCATATCACACGTTCTCTGCTGCTGCTCAATAAATGTTCAGTTCATCTGTCCAACTGAATAGAGTTTGGAGGGGCCTGTGACTTCTGATGTGCACTCTTCACTGCTATTCCTGTCTCCACTATTCTTTTTTGCTCACTTGTGAAGTGCTTGTCACCATGTGAAAATCCAACCAAATTGCGAGTAACTGAGCTGGCGCATTGTCTGCATAAGTCCTATGATGATGCATCCTGAGACGGAGTGAGGTTCTCTGACAAGTGAGCCATCATCATCTTGGCGATTTTGGCTACCTCCTAATAGATGAGTGAAGGCCCTGTGGGAAATAAAAGGCATGAATGGGTACTGTCAAGGTAAGAATATTTGAAGTTATCATTATGTACACGATCATACTTTATTCACTGTTGACACCAAGTCAACATGACTAAGCACTGTACGCCATGCGGCTGCCTCAGGCCCTCGTCTCTCCATCTCCAATGACTAGACATACCAAAACTCCTTTGATCTCTAGTGCCTCCTTCTGAGGAGTGACTGGTGGTTGAGCTGCTTTGAGCAGTGTGAAAAGTTTTTGATGTGTTGGGTAGGATGTGTCAGGTGAAGATGCATTCACTGATCTTGATCACTTCCATGAGATCATTGGACATCTTGTTGCAATGCTGCCAGGTCCATATTCCAGAAGTTGATCTTGCTAGCAACCTGTTTTCTCTCCATTCTTCCTTTCTCAGGTGGTTCTTGAGGGCCTCCTTGCACATGACCCCATCTTCCAACCCATGGAACCAAGGCATCTCTTCTCTTTCTATCCTCCACCAATAAAGCCTCCAACATTGCATCAGACATGCTAGAACCCTCATTCTGCCCAGGTATTCATTTTGCCATCATTTAAATTGCAGCAATATTCTTCAGTGCAGCCTCCTTTAAAGAGGAATGGCCAGTCTTCAAGAATAGTAGGCTGCCTACATCACATGTTTTCTGAACAATACTACAGGTCTCCCCTGCTAAATGCAAAGGCAGCCAGCAATGTTAAGCAGAAAGCAGTAGCATGGAATTTGCTTAGCCAGATGCTGCAATCTTGCAGATGAGGTGCGTCACCAAATTTATGTGTTACCCATCTCAATCTAAACCTGCAGACAGGTTACGTGATCCCTGGGCCTGAAAATTAGGGTAACTCAATTTCTACCCCCATTCTTTTGTTAAGATGGTTGTGCATTGATTTCCTGTTCTCTTTACTACAAGTTTACAGATCATGGCCCCTTAAGTTCTTGGGATATAAGCATTGTTCCCTCTAACTTCCACACCCATGCAGCTACAAAGTAACCTGAGTATTCCTGTGCAGGCTGCACACAAGTTGGCTCCTTTAACTTATTGTGCACGTGCATCTGCGCAGAAAGAATGAGACGGGATGCGCACTTAAACAAATTGCATGCTCATTCCAAAAATAATTAGAGGTATGTTGGACACAGTCCCTGGCGATTATTCCAGGCTAGTGCCCACTGGTGTTCCTTAATGCTAATCCTGCTGGAACTTGTGGGGTCAGTGGATTAACAAATAATTTGCATGGGACAGGTAGGTGCCAGCACCAGTACAGGCGAGTTTCCATTTCTTCTGTGCTGCTTCCCTGGAAATGCTTTCCTGCTTTTTTCTTTGCGTTACTTGCCAATCTTTCTTCATGTCCCCTCTTAGCCATTGTGATCGATTTTATTGATTCTATTTCTATGTTCATTTTGTGGTATTATTAACTCTAGGGGACAAATTTTCTCCCCATTGGGGGGGAGGTGCAGGAGCGGGTGTGGGCAGGTGCGCCTCCAATCGGCACCCCCAATTGGGGCCATGCTGCCATTTTACGTGGGTGGACCAATTAAGGCCCACCAGTATGACATCCAACTTGAAGCACTATGTGCTCCCTGTGCAGGTAGGGGAGGATTCCCTCAGCTGGGAGTGTGCTCTTCCATGCATGCAGGCGAAAGAGCGCATTGATCTTCCTAAGGTTAAGTGCTGCCTCAGGGAAATCGGCTCCAAATTTAAAAATGTTAAAGAAACAATAGCAAAATTTCCCTGACATGTCCCCTCATGTGACTCTATCACATGAGTTAGGACATGTCCATCACTTTTACTGAAGCCGTTATTAAATATTTAAAAACCCTCCTGAAACCTCATCCTGCCCGTGGATGAGATTTCATGCTTTTTCCTAAACCTGTCAGGGCTCACGGCCTGCCCACCAACCTTAAGTTTGCACGGGCAGGTCCATTAATTATGTCAATTACTTTTTAAATGGCCTCAGTAGGCTGTTGACAGGTCGGCAGGCGCACAGCTGATTCGGCTGCGCCCCCGCCGCCCTGAAAATGGAAATGACGCGGAGTGACATCGGAAGTTCCACCCGAAGTCATCCTGGGTCATTTTACACGTCGGTGAGCGGGCCCCACCCCCGCTCACCGTCCAGAAGATCCTCCTCTCGGTTTGTTAAGTGCCTCTTTTTAAGTCTCATTTTAATTTTAATTTTTCTACTCTACCAAGGATCTCCAGCTTTGAATACTATCCTTTGTTCTGGAAAAATGTTTGAACAACTTCCATTGTTTTTGCACTGTCTTATTTATCAGATTTTCTTACACATTTAACTGGGTTCATTCCTTTTCCATTAAAATTAGCTTAATCTCAATTAAGCCAATGAAATCCTTTTCTCTACCTGAAAAAAATAATTGAATTACTGTTGCTATAGAACAGTTGGCAACTAAGACCTGTTTGCATCCTGTGATCTAAATGGAACTGAGCACAATTGGCCTATCAGGCCCCCACTTTTTGACAGGCCTGAAAATATTTATCAGTCCAGCCTTGACATTGGAAAATTGTTGATGTAATGGTGTTGCCACTTCCCTCCTTACTCTTTTTCTTAGGATCTCCATTGTTACTTCCACTGCAGATGTTGCATTGCCCATGGAGATTCTCAGGAAACCCTTCAATTATTGTAAAGTCCCCAGCGAACCTAACCACTCGCTTGTTCCTTACTCCTCTTCATTTTGCCCAGGAACTGAGTGCTTCTGGTGCAGAAAGTAGAGAATAGTTTTCTGTAAGACCTGCTATCCTGATTTTACTCATGGAAAGGCATATGCTAGTGGCAACAGATTGTCTCTATGGGCAGAATTTTATGCCTTATGGGTGGGCACGTGCCTGACGCGATCGGGCATAAAATAGTGCGAGAAGACATCAGGCGAGCATCCCAACATCATTCCGCATGCGCACAATCTTCACGTCAGTGGGCGAGCTTGGGTGTTGGAGACGCACCGGCCATCAATTAAGAGGCCACTTAAGGCCATTAAAAACCCAATTGAACCTGATTTTACATTGCCCGTGTGATTTCGAGCTCTTCACAGGACAAACTGAGCAGGTGGGCAGCCCATATTTGCAAAACCTCATCCAAGTGTGGGATAAAAAGGTCAGCAGCATTGCCAGTGTGAGCATTGAAGAGTTTAAGAGATAGTTTGCTGCTTGTTGGTTATTTGAACATGACAGTTTCATCTCAGTTCTGAGCTTCATTCTTAGCATTACTAGGTATCATTTCAGCACTCATTGGTGTCTCCAAGACCCCCGGAGGATTTTGACTGTGTGGACCCTTCCAGGCATCAGGCAGCTTTCTGTTACCTTGGTAATGAGGATTGTGATCTCCGCTGGTGGCACCTCCTCTGAGGAGGAAGAGAGGGGCAGAAGGGAGAGGAGGCCAGGTGTCCCAATACAGCTTCCAAGGGAGTGGCCTGTGGGAGGAGAAGTGCAGGCTTGAGGGGCACAGAGTCAGCAGGTTGTCCAAGATGGAAGGGGACGCAGAAGATGCCATTATCCTACTGCCAGGGTTTACAGGCAGAAATGCAGCTACCTCAATATGTCCGAGATGCAACGCTGAAGGAGGCTGCACCTCTCCAGGGAGACCGTGACCTCCATTTGTCAGATGATTGGGCCTGAGTACACCTCCAACTGTGTGGGTGAAACCTCATGCCTGTGGCTCTGAAGGTCACAGTGGCCCTCAACTTCTATGCCTCCTGCTCTTTCCAGGGGTCAGTAGGGGATCTTTTTGGAGTGTCTCATCAGCTGTCCAAAGTTGCGTCAAGCTGGTGATAGAAGCTCTCTTCAGGTGGGTAGTGACTTTTATTCATTTCCATATGGATGAGGCCAGCCAGGCTGAGCGGAGCCAGAGGTTTTGCAGTGAATGCTGTGTTTCCCCGCACCCAGGGTATGGTTAGCTGCACACATTTGGCCATCAAGCTGACAGTGGGTCAGCCGGTTGGGTCAGCTAGTGCCTTCATCAACAGGGAGGTTTCAACTTAATGAACCTCCAGATATTGTGTGACCACTGGACAGAGATTCTGCAAATCTGTGCATGGTACCCTGGAAGTTCCCATGATGATTATATCCTCAGACTCTCCCAGGTGCCGAGGCTATTCAGTGCCCCAGCCCGACTGGATGGATGGCTGCTGGGTGACAAGTGCTATCCGTTGAAAAAGTGGCTAATGACGCCTCTCCACCACCCAAGAACAGAGGCGGAGCAGCGGTACAATAGGAGTCATGCCTCCATAAGGGTAATGATAGAGAGGACCATAGGTCTTCTGAAGATGCCTTTCTGGTGCCTGGCCCATTCAGGGGGTGCACTACAATATCCACCGGAGCAGGTGTCACTGATAGTAGTTGCATGCTGTGCTCTTCACAATCTGGCACTGCCAAGGGGTGTCCCACTGGAGGAAGTGGATCTTGAGGCAGCTCCACAGGCCACAGAGGCCAAATCCATAACTGTGTCAGAAGAGGAACACGGTGAGGAGAATGCTGAGGGCATGGAGGAAAAGCGCTGTATCCTGCAGGGAGGCAGGGACACCAGGGGTACCTTGATCCAATGCTCCTTCAGCTAGGCTGCCAAAGATCTGCTTCCATCTCATGGAAGGGCTGCCGCCTCCATCCCTGATGTCTGAAATGACCCTTTCATTTGAGCCCAAAGTTGACTCAGTGCCTGTGCAATAAAGTAGAGCCACTCACATCCAGCATTACACAATAGCATACCCTGCACCAAAAAAATAAAAAGGTGAAGCATACTCAGGCCATTACGACAAAAACAAAATTTATCTCATTTTGATAATTCAAAAAATTTAATATAACACTCTCTAGTCTTCATTCTTAGACCAGTAAACATTAACAAAACTTTACACAAGTGAAGATCACACATGACCAGTCCCTCTTGTCCTCATGGTGCCTTAAATTTATGTTTGCGATTGCTACGTCTTGGTGCCCAGAAGAGGAACACCCCCCACCCTTGCTGGCAACGGCATTGAAAGCAGCCTGTTGTCTCTGCTGCCTTGTTGGCCTTGATGACCCTGGTGTGTGTCCTCTGGCCAGTGGAGCCTGTGCTGGCCCTGCCTGGGAGGGAGTGGCCAGTACCACAGCTGGCATCTCCCCAGTCATTGCAGCTTCATCAGATGCCACGGACACTGGCAGAAGGGCAGAGGAGCTGCTGCCATCATCAAGACCACCCGGAGAGGAGCCCACAGAGACAACAAGCAGCTCGTGTGCCAATGTGAGGTTGCTCTGGACTACCCTGCTCACCATTGATGGACTGGCAGCTAGCTGGGATACTGGGTGCCTCATCCGTGCCCCACGCTGGCATTGACCACCTGCGGTCATTGTCTGTGTGGGGGCTTGCAGGTCCGAGCGCAACCCCAGGAGCCCCTGATTCTGTTCCTGGAGCTGCATCTCCATGAGTTGCCACTCTCTTAATGGAGGAGATAGCACACTCAGCCATGATGGTCAATGCAGTCCTCATGTTCTGCATGGAGTCCTCCACAACAGAGATGGCGCACATACCCTCATGGATCTCTGCCAGATCCTCATGCACATCCTGTTGGATACCCGGCATCTACCATCTAATGGATGACTCCAGAGGCTCATCTGCCTTCAACTCAGAATCGTCCTGGTCTCCAGCAGTCCTCCGACTGCCAGTGCCCTGGGCACGCTCTGCCCCTGTCTGCATCTCAAGTGAGTGTGAAGTGCCCTCAAGTGCTCCGACATTCTAGCCAAGGATCTAACATCCACCGAGGTGCTGGTATTTGCTCTGGTGCCTGGTTCAGAGAGCGGCTGTGACGCAGGTGCATATGAAGCCTGGCGGTCTTCTGGCATCAGGTGTGGATCTTCGGGGTACTGCAATTGTTTGCGTGCTGGCGAATCTAAGGGAGAACAACAACTTGTCATTAGTTTATGTCATCACATTGTCACTGTGCATGCCATGCACCCTGGTGAGACAATGGAGATCTGCACCATGGTGCCATAATCTTTCAATGATCAATGGGAAATCCAGTTTTGAAGCTCCCACCAATGATGAGACTACACAAGAATGTTTGCACCATCCGAAACTCTCACCTCTGTGAATTGCAGTCTTCCCTTTGTCTGACACCCCAGCCTCTTCGCGGCCAGTTGACCGTGGCGCCTTTCCAGCTCCAAGGCTTCCTGCTCGAAGCTGGACAGGATTAGGAGGTTTGAGGGGCCTTCACCTGTCCGCAACCTCTCAGTGTTATTATGGGTCATCTTCTCCTAAAAGGACAGAGGCAAATGGATTAGTCCACTCTCTACCTGCAGCGCCATTGCAGCCTGGTCAACCCCACCTGAGGAACACTTTGCAGGGCACAGCCGTGTTGGGCCCTCGAGCCGCAAGGCACTCAGTCCAAGCAGCCAGGGATCACCCCCTTAACACTTCAACACACTGATTCATGCCAATATGATACTCACCCTTCCTGAATGGTGTTGAGCAGCATGTTGTTAAATCTTTTGCGGCATTGCACCTATGTACACCGCATGTTGTGGCTGCTGACCAGCGCAGCCACCTCCTCCCAAACTTTTTTTTGTTAGATGCAGTGGCCTCTTCCTTCCATCTTTGAGGACAAGGGTGTCCCTACTGGCAGCCACCTTCTCCAGGAGGATGGCAAGGCACTTGTCCGACAACTTGGGGGGCCAAGTGCCCACCCCACCTGCCCACCTGCCTGGTGTCTCCAGCCACAATTGAGGCCGTAACTTTGGTGTTCAGAAGGCTGCAAATATGTTCTTCCCTGGCAGCCTTCAAGGAGCTGCCTTTGCCATTTTTAAACCGGCCATCGGGTCATCATTGGACCCGGCGGCCGACAGGCCCCCGCCCCCACCTACCCCTTCCCAACCATTGAGAAGGCGCATTCCATGCTGGGCGGGCTTTAATTGGTCAGCCAGCGTGAAATCGCGGTTGGGGGCCGATCGCAGGTGACGGCCCATTTCCTGACCAGTCGTGGGCCTGCCGAACGCGCCCACCCGCCAGGGTAAAACTCAGGCCTATGAGACAGACCAGAATTATTTGAAAACTTTATATAAGAAGCTACATCATAACTTCTTGTGTTCCCTTTTGTTTTTCTCTTTCTGACCTTGGTATGTCCTGCATTGTTGGCCTTGACTTTTCACCATGACTTCTTAATATAAATAATTTAAACATGTTGTACATTAAATATGTTTTCATGGACTTAACTGTTGATCTTATGACATGCAACAGCTGTCTCAGTATAGTTTCTCTGTTCATCTGAAGCGATTGTTTTGATATGGAAATTAACTTATATCAAATATTGTTACTGATTTTTGATGTAATTTTGAATGCAAGATTGGATTCAACATCTGTGATATGTTCTCAATTGAATAGTAAATTACTTCATCAAAAATTTAATTTCTTTGTGTGCAGAATATTTTGTATAAATTTTAATTTTATTGCTATCAGCACATTTAATTTTTGTATTTCCAAAATAATTGACTAACTCATCCTTGACCTATTTATTTGCAAATTTTTGGCCCAATATATAAGGACTCAGTCAATTTTTGACCATACTTAATTGACCAGCAAAAGGCCTATATATTTATCTGAGCTTTTACTCAAAATAGAAGTATTTCATTTTCCTATATTTTTTAAAAATAATAGCCCTATATAAAGTGCAAAATATTTCCCTGTTAACATATATAAGCGCACAACCTTGGAGAACGAAGGGGCTAATTTTCCACAGCCTAGTTTTGGGGCGTTTCACAGAGGAATATGAGACACTTCTACCATTGTTGCAGGCAGGGGCAGGAGCATAGCAATTGTACTTGGCAAAGGCTTTCAGAGCAATGTAGTTTTATGGGTGCACTATTCTGAGGCTGTTCCAATATCAAAATTGGGTCAATGCTGAGTGAAGTCAATGCTAAATATATCTGAATATCCAGTGTTACCAGGTGATGAGCAGCAGAGGCAGGAAAGGTCACAAAAAAAACTTCCTTTTTCTTGTTTTGAAGCTACTTATGGCTCAATTTAATTTTTTTGCTCAGCAGACATAGGTTCTCTTTGGGAAGTCTTTGGGAAAAATATTTTATTTAATTTTTTCGATTGCACTATCTCAGCCATCACATAAAATTTCACAGTGGGAATCCCCTGGGAAGGAAAGTGTGAATTTTGGAAGGATGGTAGGCAGATTGTGACGTGCAAGAATTGCTATGTATGGACCCTTGAGTACCCACAAGTACCATGCACACAGGGATGGCAGGTTCTCATTTTGACAGGTGCTTATTAGATGAAGGCACTTGGGTCCAGATTTCCTTGGTGCTAATTGGGACTGAAATGGAGACAGAGCAGGGACAACATGGCAGCCAGGTCCCAGATCTGGAAACCCTGCCTCCAATCCCAGCGCTAGCTATTTTCACCAGCACGAGAAAGGGGACAGATTGTGAATCTCGGCTGCCGTTGTTTAAAATTGCCGGCAGCATTTTAAAGATGGTCAGTTCATGTAGTAATTATGCTTTTATTTAGTATGTAATGTACCTTTAAGAAAAATACTTGTTAGGCAAGATCACATGATCTGTAGTAACCAATAAGAGAGTAGCGCGGGCTACCTCAGGAGTCAGCATAGGGATAGAATTGGAGTTGAATACACACGTGTAGTTGCTGGTGAGTATATTGTAAATAAACTTAAAGTTTCCACCTTAGAAGTGTCTGCTGATCAACTCAATCATTAATAGCACAACTCTGCCAACCCACAACCAACTGGTAATGAGGAGAAAACAGGATTGAACAGAACAAATCAGGTTAGAAAGAAATCAGCACTGTACCTGTCCAATGATTGGAAGTAGCAGGCTCCATTAGAATTGAGGAAGTTATCCCTTTTAAAATGCCACAATTTGGGAGAATTGATCTTTTTGAACCTGCCACAGACAAATGGTCACAATACATAGAATGCCTCACATTCTTTTTCAAGTGATCCGAGATTATGGGTGAAGAGAAGAGGCAAGCAATCCTTTTGAGTACTTGTGGGAGCAAAACCTACAGTCTGATTAAAAGTTTGATGGCATCCAGTGCCCCAGATTCGAAGAATTTTGAATGAATTGGTGGACCTTGTGAGGGGTCATTTTCAACCAAAGCCCTCAGTCACAATGCAGAGGTTCAGGTTTAATTTGTGAATTGGAGCCCCAGGGGAGACAATTGCATGCTACTTTGCAAATTTGAAGCAGCCAACAGAACATTGTGAGTTTGGTACGAATCTGAGCAACATGGTCAGAGATCATTTAATGTGTGGTGTGAAAGCAGACACTATTGAGAAAAGATTCCAAAATGAATCTGGATTTCAAGAAGATGCTAGAGATAGCGCTGGCCATGGAAACTGCAGTAAGAGATTCAAAAGCAATACACGGTGCATAAAATGGTGCTGTCCTCTGCATCAGGCTGGAAACCTCAGCCGATAGAGGCGCATAAAAGCAAAACTCTGCTGAGAAGCAGGAAACAGCCCCTGCTAGCCGAAGAATAAAAAAAAATAACTTAGCAGAAAAACTGAAGAATAATTTTAATGGAGGTGGAACAATCAGTCTTTTAGCGAATGACAGTTTAAAAAAAATCAAATGCTACTATTGTTATAGAAATGGACATATGATGAGACAGTGCAAGGAAAGATTCAAGCAGGCTTGTAAGCAAAAGAAGCCCAATGAAATTTACAATATAGAAGAGCCTGAAGCAACAAATTCAGACATTTGCTCATTGTTTAATCTGAAAGTTGGAAAGACAGAACCAATATTTCTCACAGTGAAAGTAAATAGCAAACCTGTTAGAATGGAAGTGGACACAGGAGCTTCCACTACAGTAATTGAGGAATATACCTTCAGACATTTGAATAACGATGAACATCAATTAAGTATAGAAGACACAGATGCCAAGCTAAAAACTTATATGGGTGAAGACATTGAAGTAAAAGGCATTAGCAGAGTAACTGTCCATTTTTATTTTATTCATTCATGGGATGTGGGCTTTGCTGGCTGGTCAGCAATAATTGCTCATCCTTAGTTACCCTTGAGAAGTTGGTACCGAGCTGCCTTCTTAAACTGCTGCAGTCCATGTGGTGTAGGTACACCCACAGTGCTGTTAGGAAGGGAGTTCCAGGATTTTGAACCAACAACAGTGAAGGAACGGCGATATATTTCTAAGTCAGGATGGGGAGTGACTTGGAGGGGAACTTCCAAGTGGTGGTGTTCCCATCTATCTGCTGCCCTTGTCCTTCTTGGTGGTAGTGGTTGTGGGTTTGGAAGGTGCTGCCTAAGGGGCCTTGGTGAATCCCTGCAGTGCATCTTGTAGATGGTACACACCGCAGCTACTGTGCGTTGGTGGTGAAGGGAGTGAATATTTGTGGACGTGGTGCCAATCAAGCGGGCTGCTTTGTCCTGGACGGTGTCCAGCTTCATCAAGTTGTAGGAACTGCATTGATCCAGGCAACTAAGGAGTGTTCCATCACATTCCTGACTTGTGACTTGTAGATGGTGGGCAGGCTTTGGGGAGTCAGGAAGTGAGTTACTCATCGAATGATTCTTAGCATCTGACCTGTTCTTGTAGCCACAGTATTAAAACAGCTAATCCAGTTCAGTTTCTGGTCAATGGTAACCCCCAGGATGTTGATAATGGGGGATTCAGTGATGGTAATGATGATAATGGTTGGATTCTCTCTTGTTGGAGATGGTCATTTCCTGACACTTGTGTGGCACGAATGTTACTTGTCACTTGTCAGCCCAAGCCTGGATATTGACCAAGTCTTGCTGCATTTGGACATGGACTGCTTCAGTATCTGTGGAGAAGCGAATGGTGCTGAACATTATGCAATCTTCAGCGAACATCCCCACTTCTGACCTTATGATGAAAGGAAGGTAATTAGCTGAAGATGGTTGGGCCTAGGACACTACCCTGAGGAACTCCTGTAGTGATGTCCTGGAGCTGAGATGGCTGACTTTCAACAACCACAACCATCTTCCTTTGTGCTAGGTATGAATCCAAACAGTGGCACAGTGGCGAGTTTTCCCCCTGATCCCCATTGACTCCAGTTTTGCTAGGGCAATTTGATGCCACACTCAGTCAAATCCTGCCTTGATGTCAAGGGCAGTCACTCTCACCTCACCTCAGGAGTTCAGCTCTTTTGTCCATGTTTGAACCAAAGCTATAACGTCAGGAGCTGAATGGCCCTGGCAGAACCCAAACTGGGCATGACTGAGCAGGTTATTGCTAAGCAAGTGCTGCTTGATAGCAGTGTTGATGACCCCTTCCATTACTTTACTGATGATGGAGGGTAGACTGATGGAGCGGTAATTGGCCAGGTTGGATTTGTCCTGCTTTTTGTGTATGGGACATACTTGGTTAATTTTCCACATAGCCGGGTAGATGCCAGTGTTGTAGCTATACTGGAACAGTTTGGCTAGGGGCGCGGCAAGTTCTGGAGCACAAGTCTTAAGTACTATTGTTGAAATGTTGTCAGGGCCCATAGCCTTTGCAGTGTCCAGTGCCTTCAGCCATTTCTTGATGTCACGTGGAGTGAATCGAATTGGCTGAAGACTGGCATCTGTGATGCTGGAAACCTCCGGAGAAGGCCAAGATGGATCATCCACTCAGCACTTCTGACTGAAGATTGTTGCAAATGCTTCAGCCTTATCTTCTGCACTGCTGTGCTGGACTCCTCCATCAATGAGGATGGGGATATTTGTGGAGCCATCTCCTCCAGTGAGTTGTTTAATTGTCCACCACCATTCACGACTGGATGTGGCAGGACTACAGAGCTTAGATCTGATCCGTTGGTTGTGGGATCACTTAGCTCTGTCTATCACTTGCTGCTTATGCTGTATGGCATGCAAGTAGTCCTGTTTTATAGCCTCATCAGGTTGACACCTCATTTTTATGTCTGCCTGGTGCTGCTCCTGGCATGCCCTCCTGCACTCTTCATTGAGCCAGGGTTGATCCCCTGGCTTGATGGTAATGGTGGAGTGGGAGATATGCCAGGCCATGAGGTTACAGATTGTGTTCGAGTACAGTTCTGCTGCTGCTGATAGCTCACAGTGCCTCATGGATGCCCAGTCTTAAGTTGCTAGATCTGTTTGAAATCTATCCCATTTAGTACGGTGGTAGTGCCACACAACTTGATGGAGGATATCCTCAGTTTGAAGGCAGCACTTCATCTCCACAATGACTGTGTGGTGGTCACTCCTACTGATACTATCATGGACAGATGCATCTATGCATCTGCGACAGGTTAGTTGGTGAGGATGTGGTCAAGTATGTTTTTCCTTCATCACCTGCCGCAGACCCATTCTTGCAGCTATGTCACTTAGGACCTGGCCTGCACGGTCAGTAGTAGTGCTACTGAGCTACTCTTGCTGATGGTCATTGAAGTCACCCACCCAGAGTACCTTCTGCGCCCTTACCACACTCAGTGCTTCCCCCAAGTGATGTTCAACATGGAGGAACACTGATTCATCAGCTGCGGGAGGGCGATACGTGGTAATCAGCAAGAGATTTCCTCCCTCATGTTTGACCTGATGCCATAAGACTTCATGGGGTCCGGAGCCTATGTTGAGCACTCTCAGGGCAACTCCCTCCCTCCTGACTGCTGGGTCCGTCATGCCAGTGGGACAAGATGGTGATGGTGGTGTGTGGGAGATTATCTGTAAGGTATGATTCTGTGAGGATGACTATGTCAGGTTGTTGCTTGACTAGTCTGTGAGGCAGCTCTCCCAATTTTGGCACTAGCTCCCAGATGTTAGTAAGGAGGATGACTTTGCAGGGTCGACAGGGCTGAGATTGCTGTTGTTGTTTCCGGTGCCTAGGTCGATTCTGTGTGGCCCGTCCGGTTTCGTTCCTTTGTGTTGTCTTAGTAGCAGTTTGTTACAACTGTCTGGCTTGCTAGGCTATTTAAGTTGTGGGTTTGGAGCCAGATCCGATAAGGATGACAGATTTCCTTCCCTAAAGGTCATTAGCGAACCATATGTTTTTTTTTAACAACAATCAAAAATGGTTTTGTGGTCATTATTGGACTTTTAATTCAATATTTTCACTGAATTCAAATTCTACCACCTGCTGTGGCAGTATTCGAACCCAGGTTCTAGAGCATTATCCCAGGTCTTTGGATTATTAGTCCAGCAACAATACCACTACGCCATTGCCAATCTGCAAAGCTTCCCTTGATGGTGGTCGCAAGTGAAGGGCCAAGCCTCCTGGGGTGAAATTGGTTAAAGGAGATTAAGTTTGAGAAACTGGGTGTTATACAACCTGTTCTCAGAATGTGCAGCACCCATAGTCCCCATCCTTAAACCCAACCAAAGCTTCCAAATCTGTGGAGACCCAGAGACCAATCACCTGTTGCAGGTTCAAAAGGATCAATTCTCCCACATTGTGGTATTTTGAGAGTGCTTACTGCAGTTTCCATGGCTAATAAATTAGCTAAGCTCGTTCAATTATTAGTTCTCTAATCATAGCCAGAGTATCATTTGCCATTGCTTTTTTTCTTGCTCCCACACTGTTGCCTCTGGTGTCCCCCAAGGGCCTATCCTTGGCTCTCTCCTTTTTCTCATCTACTTGCTTATCCTCAATGACATCATCCGAAAACACAATGTTAGTTTTCACATGAACACTGACAACACCCAACTCCACCTCACCACCACCTCTCTAAACTCCTCCACTGATGCTAAATTATCAGACTGCTTATCCGACATCCAGTATTGGATGAGCAGAAATTTCTTCCAATTAGATATTGGAAAGACTGGAGCTATTGTTTTCTGTCCCTGCTCCAAACTCCATTCCCTAGATACCAACTCCTTCTGCCCTCCTGTCAACAGTCCAAGACTAAACCAGTCTGTTTGTAATCTTGGTCTCACATTTGACCCTGAGATGAGCTTCCAAATCCACACCCGTGCCATCACCAAAACTGCTTATTTCGACCTTCATGACATTATCCAACTTCGTCCCTGACTCAGCTCATCTGCTGCTGAAACCCCCATCCATGTCTTTGTTATCTTTTGACTATTCTAATGCAATCCTGGCTAATCTCTCACTTTCTGGAATGGTGGTCATCTAAAACTCTCCTGCCCATGTCTTAACTTTCGAGTCCCACATACTAATCACCCCTCTGCTCTATGACCAATATCGGCTTATGGTCGAGTAACATCTTGATTTTAAAATTATTTCCCTTGTTTCAAATCCCTGCATGAACTTGCTCCTCCTTATCTCTGTAATCTCCTCCAACCCGACAACCCTCCAAGATATCTATGTTCCCTAATTCTGGCCTGTTGAATACCTCTGATTTTAATTATTCCACCACTGGAAATTGTGGCTTCTGTTGCCACAGACCTCAACCCTAAATTCCCTCTCTGCATCTCTACATCTCCCTTCCTCTCTTTTCTCCTTCATGACACTCCTTGAAAGCTACCTCTTTGACCAATGTTTTAGTCACCTGATCTAATATCTCTTCCGTGACTCGGTGCCATATTTTGTTTTGTAATGCTCCTGTGAAGCATCTAGGGATATTTTATTCTGTAAATGAACTATATAAATATAAGTTATTGTTGTTATTAGTTGCAGAAGTTTTCCCCCAGTCCATGTCTCTTGAACTCATGGCTGAATGGTGCATTTTATTTGTCGCCACACCTTACGTTATTTTCTGGGCTTCCTGACCTAATCTTTTGTTGATGAAGATGGCATTTTTAATTGTCTTTTGTGCCTTCCAGAGCTACTTCCTGACATGTGATTTGGGTTATGTGCTTTGGGTGTGCTGTTCTGCTGAACATTGCTGGATTGCTGCAGTATTGCTTCAACTATCTTTCATTCTGTACCAATAGGCTGGGAGTCTTGCCAGTATAATTAGTCAACCAGTATGAAGCTCTTTCTCCATTTTATATTGATGCTGATTTTCTTTGTTAACATTGTCAAAAAAAAAGCAAATGCATCTGCATCAGAGGAGTTGCAGCCCGAAATTCTTGTCCTAGCATGTGATGGAACAACAGCTCACTATGCCATCTTGTTGGTCCATCATATTTTGTGATTGTTGCGGAAGATAGTAATAGCACAGTTCCCTGTTTCATATTTAAAGTTAGTTTTCAGCTACTTAGACATGCCACGAAGCAATATGTAATGTGGCTCTTAGGTTAATAACTGAAAACAACAATGTTTTGAACTAATTATGAAATCTCAAGAGGCCATTCATCATCATCATTTTTATACATATTAAAATGTACACTTGCAGCATTAACCCACCTAAGTATCTTTAGATTTTGTGATAATGATGAACATTATGGATAAACCCTAAAGTAATTAATTTATCAAAATGCCTTTGAGTTCAATGTTGATATAGGATCTTGAAATGCCCATCACCATTATTATTTTGCAATACTCATATTAAGTATGGTTTGTTCCATTAATGCGTGCCAATTTTATATAACGGCAACTCAAAATAAAGGCTGAATCTTGACTTATTAAGGGTGGAGTAATGTGCTCAGCACACAGCGGTATCTTTTTTTCAAATGTGTTAAGATTATCGTATATGTTACATTGAAGTGTTACGTGCAAACTAATTAAGAAAATCTTCTTGGTGAAGTGTATTTTATGTGTTCAACAACAATTCCTATCATTGTAGTATATGTTTATAGTAACAATAGTATGGAAAGCTGCTAATAAGAGCTGATTAAACTGTATCAAAACTAAACGGATATTTTGTAATGTAACATCATTAAGTCAAGATTCTGTCGATTGTCCATTCCTTGTTAATTGTGCAGCATTTATTCTAACCATTTTATTCAGCATTTTTATTTCATTATTGGAAGTATCAATGATATTATTATGCTGTTAAATTTGGAAATTTATGCCCAAATTTTCTACACTATATGAAATGTGATTAAACAGATTGAATTGTATTTCGAGTCAGTGATGCTAAAATTATTTTAAGATGAAAAATACTGTTAAATTTCATGCTACTTTGTGAAGTAATGTGCTGTACTGTTATATTATTCCAAAATGATTTAGGAACTATATTATCAGGTATATGTATACATGTACATTGTCATGATATGGCAGGTAGTAATTGCGGGGCTGACCAAATCCCAAAGGGAAACTTGGTCGAGCCATCACAACGATTTGCAATTTGTATTTTTATTACAAGAAGGTATGTGCAGTGATGTCAGAAGTAAAGATTCCACTACCACTTTTGGAGATTTTAAATATTAAATTAAAACATTAATTAACAAAAGAAAAGAAAACTTAAACACACAAGATTACATTTACATGGTTAAATTTAGTCGTAACATTTCCAAAAGATTTCTAGCTAGATTCTCAAATAAATATCCTTTTCCAGGCAACAGTCGCTATAAATTCTTAATCTATAAAACATCCAATAATATTACCGTAAGGCACCCACTGTTGCTATAAGGGAGGTATTTCACAAGCTTTTCACTCCCTCTCACTCGACAATGTAAATCCAAAGCTTATAACAAACCTTACTTTCTTTGGAACCACCAGACACTTCTCTGGGGTAGCTAGAAGCTGCTTCCTTCACGGGACTGTGCTTGCACAACGCACTCTTTTAGATCACATGGCTACACACCTCATACAGCTTTCAATCTTACCTTAGATACATTTTCCGCTTTCATCTTTTAACCCATTTTTCTTAACTGTCTTTTGTAACTTACCTCTCCCACATTCTAAAAACCTTTCGTGTTGTCTTTACGGCCACTACTTTCAGGAAAAATAAACATAACAATTTTGCTTTATTTATTTATGATCTTTGCCAATGGTAAAACTTCTATTTTTCTCTTTGAAGTTCAACAGCTAAAAATTCACTCCTCATTTATCTCCTAATGCAAATTCCTATTCATGCTGTGTCTACTGGTATTGCATCCAATTCCACTTCAAAAATGCCTGCTTTACACCTAACCCTTTGATGATTTAAACTTCGCAGTCTGACTGTCTTCAGTATAATTAAATTAGTCACACACACACAACATACACACAGCTCCCACAAGCCTGCTTCACAGCATCCCACAGTAATATTGGAGAAAAAATGATATTTTCTTTCCAATACCCAGAATGCCACAACCCTCACTACTGCACTACAGCCAGTCAAACAAAGCAACAATGGCCAGGGTTTTTCGCTGAGTGCCCAACCTGCTCGAGCATAAAATTACACATGATGACATTGGGCAAGCATCCCCATCATCGTGTAATCATGTGATATTTTGGTCAGCAGGCATGCACGGGATTGGCAGCGTGCCTGCCGACAATTAAAAGGCCTATTAAGGCCATTAACAATCCAATTGATTTAAATCTTTCGCTGACCGTCCAACCTTATGGTTGGCAGGCAGGCAAAAAGGCCAGGCAGCCTTTGCATTTTTTGCAAAACCTCATTCACAGGCAGGATGAGGTTTCGATCTGTCATTAAAAATTTTTTAAAAATTTCTTCCTAATTTCTGACATGCCCCTGCTCGTGTTAGCATTTTAAAAATCTTTATTTTTATTTTCAGAACTGTTCATCTCCCTGAGGCAGAGTTTGCACTCACCCTCCTCCCCACCCCCCCTACCCCCATCCCACCTCACAGAGTCAGTACTGAGCGCTGCTGCAAGTGTTTCATGCTGGTTGGGTCTTAATTGGCCCACCCAGCATGAAATAGCGGTCCGGCCCCAATCGCAGGCGGCGGTCAGCTTCCCGACCGCCCTTGATGAGCCGGCCCAATGAGGGCAAAATTCTGCCCACTGTATTGTTCCACCCCTCATGGTGAGATTTGAGAAATACAAATCATATCCAGTATCTGTGTAAAATATTGCAAATATTTTGAGAACCATATCTACAAGAACAATATTTTCTTTTAAAATCTGGAAGGACATTATGTTATTTGGACACTTGGGAACTGACCTGGGTTTTTTTTTGAAAAAAGGTCATAAGTTCATCTTGGACTGGAGCAAACGTGTCTTTTCCAAGAAATCATATGTCATCAGCCAAATGACCAGCATGGTAATTGTGGAGGAGAGCTATTTGATTATTTGAACTGCAATCATTTTAATTGAGGGGAAAAAAATTGCTTTAAGGCAAAGGCCTTAATGATGTACTGGAAATCTCTAAGATTACATGCTTTATGTTTTGAACTTGTTGACTTGAACTCAGTTGGGAATGAACTGAGAAGGAGAAAACCTGCCCAGCTCATGGTCTCCTTATCTTGCTTAGAATAGTATCAGTATCCAGTTAGGAATTACCTGGAAAAACTCAGCAGGTCAGGCAGCATCGGTGGAGAAGAAAAGAGTTGACGTTTCGAGTCCTCATGACACTTTGACAGTCAACTCTTTTCTTCTCCACCGATGCTGCCAGATCTGCTGAGTTTTTCCAGGTAATTCTGTTTTCGTTTTGGATTTCCAGCATCCGCAGTTTTTTTGTTTTTATCTCCAGTTAGGAATCCTCATCTCAGGGAACTTGCCTGTATTTAGAAACCCGGGAAGCTGAAATGAGAAGGATTGATCTGGCTCTCTTTTCCTCCATGCTGAAGCACCATTGATGAGAACCCCCAGATATCTGCTGGGACTAGTGACCCATCCTCGCACGAGGGAGCACAAGTTCAACAGTGTCAAAACCCTGTGAACTTTATCCTTATAAAGTTATTTTCTTCAACCGCCCAACTCTGCAGAAGCCCTAGTT
This sequence comes from Carcharodon carcharias, assembly GCF_017639515.1. NCBI lineage: Eukaryota > Metazoa > Chordata > Chondrichthyes > Lamniformes > Lamnidae > Carcharodon > Carcharodon carcharias. The sequence goes on along the minus strand of NC_054469.1, from coordinate 71,318,714 downwards.
ACACTTCCAGATTACAAATTGTGTGTTAACCAGTTCTTGCAACTTGTTTTAAATAAGAAGTTTCATTTTATAATAAATCAATTATTCTGAGTTTATTTGAAAGAAGTCTGGTTAAAGTCTCTTTTATTCGGGTCTAACAGTAGCAAAGGTAAATATTGGCCATTTTGGTAAGTGAATTAAGCATTTACGGTAATAGTACGACCTGTGGAGCAGTGGGGCTAGATGAACTGCACACTCCTCCCATCCCGGACGTAACATTATTTCAAAATTCTGGGAACCACAAGACATAACTAAATGGATGGAATTTTCCATGACCACTGGCAGCGGCCATGTTTGGCTGCGTGAGCATCCAATATGGCGAGAAGGCCAAAAGTCAATTTCACAATGTCGTGAAACCTGTTTATGGTCATCCGCTCAGCCCGTTGTTGGCAACTGCGTTTCTCGCTGTCAGACATCGGGGACTTCATTGTAATGCATCAGCATTTCATTATAAGGCCAGCCTAGCAGAATCGTCCCCTCCTGCTGAATCTTCTGAGCAAGTAGGCATGATTGCACGTCAACATGCTTCACAACAGCATATATAAGTCATGTACTTGGCGGGCTGCACTTTAAGGGGAACTTGGTGGTGAGCAAACAGTAACGGTGTGCAGCGCTCGTGAGGCTCACCTGTCGGACTACAAAGTTGAGGCAGCTTAGTTGGGGGGGGGCGGAGGACTGCCCTACAGCTGAAGGTAGTGCACAAGCACATGAGGGGTGTTGGGGGGTGGGGGGGGAGGGAAGCGAGCACACATTAGGGAAACCTTGTATAAGGTGATCATCCTCTGCAGCTGAGACAGTTCATACACAGCCACATTGAAAGTATGAAACATGAAATTGCAACCAAGTGCTCCAGAGGTTTTTACCCCTCGGGCACACACTGCAAATTAATAAGCGTTTTAGTGGACTGGAGGACAGTTGGACAACTGAGCACGATGTAAAATCTCCTTGCTAATGCTGGCCATGAAGCAGTCACTGGTGGAGTGAGCCCCTTGCAAAGTCATCATGCTGGTTTGGACCAGCTCCCCATGGTTCAAGCTAACAGTGCAGCAGTGGGAAAGGAGAGGTTCTCAGACACCCAAGCTAACCCGTGCAGGAGGATTACATCAGGAGCATGCAGATTGGTGAACTAGCTCATGGCACACAGAGAGCGAAGATGACAGACTGGAGAGTGTCGGGGGTGTCTCGCTGCACAGAGGGAGGAGCAGCACCCTCAGGAAGAAGGGCAGCTGAGGCTCCTGCGCACACGGCTGGAAAGCCACAGCGAGTCATCGTTGATCAGTGCCTAGATGGATCCAGGATCTACAGATGCCATCTTTCATTCCTGCAGATGACTGAGAAGCAGTGTCACTGAGGACTACATCTGTCTAGGGAACTGTTAGGTCCGATCTGCCAGCTGCTGCAGGATTTGACATCACAGGGATGTGGAGGGTATCCACTGCCCATGGCCGTGAAAATGACCGCAGCACTCAATTTTTACAACAGTGGCTCCTTTCAGGGCTCCACAGGTAACCTCTGTGGAATATCACAAGCTGCACCCAGAAATACGTCATTGAGGTCACGGGTGCCATCTTCGTGAAGGCACACAACTTTGTGCATTTCGCCTGGGACCAGGAGAGCCAGGATGTAAGAGTGATTGGATTTGCCCAGATCTCAGCTTTCCCATGGGGCAGGGTGCGATTGACTGCACTTACGTGACGCTCAGATCTCCATCGCAACAAGCGGTCAACTATGTCACCCCACAAGGGCTTCCATTTGCTGACTGTGCAGCTGGTGTGCAACCACCACAAACACATCATGCAGGTCTGCGCACAGTTTCCAGGTGGTGTTCATGACTCCTACATTCTCAGTCAGTCACAGATCTCTGACGTCTTCCAGGTCCATGAAGGCTGCAGGGATGACTCCTCAGAGACAAGGGCTACCCACAGAGAACGTGGCTGATAACACCCATGCAGTGGCCTCAGACTGCAGCAGAGCAATGATATAATGAGGCTCATGCTGCAACTCGCAACTTGGTGGAACAAACCATCAGGATGCTGAAAATGAGGTTCCAGTGCCTGGACTGTTTTGGTTGCACCATGCAATATAGTCCACAGAGGGTGTCACGCATCGTTGTTGCCTGCTGCACCCTTTATAACCTGGCGTTGCAACAGGAAGAGGAGCTGGCTGAGGAGGAGCTGGAGGTTTCCTCCAATCAGGAGGACATCGATGGGGATGAGGGTGAGGAGGTCCTCAAAGGCAACAGTGATGGCGATGAGGCCCTTGCACTGGCCAGACAAGGCAGGAGTGCTCGGTAGGCCCTCATAGCTGCTAGACTTGTGGAGGATGATGATAACATGCAGTGGGGAGACACTATACATCTTCATGTTGCATCTATGAATGTTTGGCTCCAGTCTGGCAGATGGCAGCACACTTACCCTCTGTAATAATGCTCCTGTCATGGAGATGCAGCAGAGGTGCTAATAGTCACTTGATTGCAGGAGGATGATGACAACATGCAATGAGAGCACTCCATCGAGCTTCACATAGCCCCTGAGAATGTCTGACTCCTGTCTGGCCGAGGGCAGCTTGCTTGCACTCTGTGATCAGGATCATATCATGGAGACGCAGCCATGAATCTTGAAAATCACTTGATCCTTTGTCCGCCTTCAACACCTGAGCCCTTCAGGAGCACAGTATCACTGGTCACAGATGCTGACGAGATGGGGGCCAGCTCCAGCTTAAAGTTCATGAGAGCACACAGAGAGAATTATAATACTCTGTGATGCCTGCACAAGACACTCTGGCAGCAATGACAAGCACCATCGAGTTGCAGGCACCACTAATGTGTCCAGAGAATGTGATACCGGACCATCACTTTGGTCTGAAGGCTGCACAAAGCACAGGGGTGAGGTCCTGGACTGAGACATCTGCCTTTATCTTGTGCAGGAATCAAGGTTTCACATCTGAGTGACACAAACACTGCTCATTAGAACAAGGAGCCACAGACAGAGAGACATTGTTGGCAGTTTATTTGCAATAGTGAATAATATGTACAAATGATTAACACCTGTGCCCAGTCTGTGCAACTACATCTTCTTAACCTTTCTAATCTTGCCGCTACGTCTTGCTGCTTCCCAGTGGAGATGGAGGCAGCCTGCTGACTGCTGCGCCCTGTCTGTGATGACCTTGTTGGGTATCCTCTGGAGAACCAAGACTTGGAGGGCCCTGGCCTGCTTTTGGGGTCCTACTCTATGGCAGTGCCACCCTCCTCGACCTCTGTGGCTGGAGCTGCTGGGGTCACATGAAGATGGGATTTGGACGGGCTGGACACTTCCAGAGTCACCTGGGTGGGTGGCCCTAGGGTGTGCACCTGCTGAACCTCCTCCCTATGGGTACCCAAGGTCCCCTGGCTGACTCCTTGAGGAGAAGGGGAAGCTGGAGAGAGATCAAGCTGACCTGCACCCCTCTCGTGTTGACACTGTTGGAGGCCAACTATGGCATCAGTGATGGGGTTCAGCCCACGCAGCAGAGCAGGAGCGACTTCCTGGACAAAGGTCACCCATGCCATCCTACCAGCGTTGACATGCAGGCGCTATCACCTCAGCCTGAATGCGGACAGACTCTTCCATTGTGCCTTGCAATCTGAGGAGTGCAGCGGACATTCCTGCCTGATTTTCCCTTTGCAGCTCTAGCAACTGTGACATGACCGAGACCAAAGGCTCGTCATCTGACTCGGACTCAGCAAATTTCTAGCTTCCAGCAGCCCTTCAAGTGCTGGACACCTGGGCTGCCGCTGCCTGCTGTAGATCAAAAAGTGTGATGTGCTCACCAGATTGTGACCTTGAGGCTTCTCTAAAGCTAGATCTCAATGAGGTGTGCGCCTCTGCATTGGTGGAGGGTGTGGGTGAGTGCTGTGATGGGTCTTCAAGAGGGTGCCTTCAGATTCCTCTTCAGAGGTTACTTCGAGGTTTGATTGGAGGCCTTGGGTCGTGGACTCCGTTGGCTGTTTGGTAGATGTGCCTGCAAAAGCAAGGAGAGATAATGAGTGCATGACAGTGACCTGTGAAATAGGACATAGCACTCACAGCATGGATGTCTGATGGATGTTGCACTGCTGGATCCTTACTTGATAGAGCACCGCCGGCCTCACTGTCAGCACAGGACCAGTCCAGATCCTTGCTGGCCAGCTGGATGAGTCTGTTTTCAAAGCCTGTGAGGACCTTGATTTCAGACATTCCTCCACTGGTCTGTGACCTCTCTTGCTGTGTGCCAGTTTATCCTGCATGGATAGAGATGGAGAGAATGTAACACCTGCCATGTCAGATGATAAGTATGCCTGGCCTGTGTGGGTGGCTAGTGGTGCATGGTTGGAATGAGGACAATGAAGGTGTGCATGAGAGAGTGAATGGTGATGTTCCTAGACCTGGCAGATTGAGGTCCCCGTGGATGTGTGATGGGTTTGTGAATGTGTGAATTGAGAATGATGGGAAGAGTGCCTTACCCTGGCAGATCAGAGGAGATCATTCATCCTCTTGCCACACAGTGTGGCTGTCCTCTTTTGCAGGGTGTTGGCACTGCTACTGCCGCCCAAATCGGATTAGTAAGGTTGCTGCCCATCCTGTGGCCAGAGCGGGGGTACAGGACATCATGGCAGGCCTCCACTGCATCCAAAAGTTGCTTGAGGGACATGCCATTAACCTTCGGGGCTCAAACGTTTTGATTTTTGGGGCCTTGTCTTCCGCGTGCGTGCGGCTGCACTTTAAATATGGCACCCGGCATAATGAAGTGGCAAAGTGATGGCATGAGGGGAAAAATAGAGCATGCCCACCATCAAAATGACATTTTTCCTGCCTGCTACCACACTTAGTGCAAATCTGGGATGATTCCGTCCAATGTCTGGGATTTTTCTTTCATATTCCTGAGAATTGCGAAGCACCAAATTTCATGTATTTGTGTGTGGTTCTGAGTGTAATGTGTAATTAGCTGATATCTATGAATTTAGTATCTGAATCACTTTAATACTTAAAAATAAAACTGACAATGTATTAATGCTTCCTGGCTGCTAAGAGGCTTGAAATTGGAAGATTATAAGAATCATCACATTTGGTGCAATCACTCCACTTTCTTTTTTGATCCCGTAGGTGGATTATACAGTTGATGCTGCAGAACAACAGCAGGCCTTAGAGGTAGAACCACAACAAACAAAACAATTGAAACAAAAGTATAAGGCAAAACTTTGAATATGAATTGTTTTTTTCTTGATCCAATCACTTGATGATTGACTGCTGCTTAATATGGCAATTTAATATTGCATAGAAATGATCAATAGAATGATTGCATCCATTAGGGTTTCATTAAAAAGGGAGGAATATTATTGTTAACCTGCACTCAAGTGTTACCTGCAGTAGCATGTTGGTGGTAAACTTTAGATTATGGCTTTCTTTCTGTTTTGTCACAATGATATATAGAACTGAGTCTGGGTGAGATGAGTTGCAGATACAATAGTTTTATAGTTGTAACCAGCTGGCTTAATAATATTGTTATGGACAGGATAAGAGAGAACTGCTGAAATCCCTGTCCTCTTCCCAGCTATCCATAATCAGTGAATTATTGAGAGGAAGATGTTGGGTAATTTACTGCCTGACTCCCCAAAGCATCATCTACAAGGCACAAGTCAGGAGTGTGATGGAATTCTTTCCACTTGTCTGGATGAGTACAGTTCCAACAACACTCAAGAAGCTCAACACCATCCAGGACAAAACAGCCTGCTTGATTGGCACCCCATCCTCAAACATTCCTCCACCACCAAACACATTGGTAGCAGTGTGTATTATTTACAAGATGCAAAGCAAGAACTCACCAAGGCTCCTTTGACAGCACCTTGCAAACCCACAACCACTAGCACCTAGAAGGACAAGGGCAGCAGATAGATGGGCACATCACCACCTGGAAGTTCCCCTCTAAGCCACTCACCATCCTGACTTGGAATTATATCACTGTATGTGCACTGTCGCTGGGTCAAAATCCAGGAACTCCCTCCCTAACAGCACTGTGAATGCACCTACACCACATGGACCACAGCAGTTCAAGAAGGCAGCTCATTACCACCTTCTCAAGGGCATTTAGGGATAGGCAATAAATGCTGGCCTTGAATAAATAGAAAAAGGGTCATTCTCAAGATGGCAGCCTGTTACTGGTGGGGTACCACAAGGTCAGTGCTGTGGGCACAACTGCTCACAATCTATATAAATGATTTGGATGTGTAATTTTTCCAAATTTGCTGATGATACAAAACTAAGTGGAAATGTAAGTTGGGAGGCATATGCAAGGAGGCTTCAAGGAGACTTGGACAATTTAAGTGAATGAGCCAGGACATTGCAGAAGAAGGCAGCTCACTATCACCTTCTCAAGGGCAATTAGGGATGGGCAATAAATGATGGCCTAGCAGTGACATCCCATGAATGAATACAAAAAAAGATGGAATATAATGTGAATAAGTATGAAGTTATCCACTTTTGTCGGAAAAACAAAGAATATTTATTAAATGGTGAGATGTTGGGAAGTATTGCTGTCCAAAGGGACCTGGACATCCTTGCTCATGAGTCACTAAAAGCTAACATGCAGGTGCAGCAAGCAATTAGGAAGGCAAAGGGATTTGAGTACAGGAGTAAGGAAGTCTTGATGCAATTGTATAGAGCCTTGGTGAGATCGCACCTGGAGTACTGTGTTACAGTTTTCTTCTTCTTATCTAAGGAAGGATATACTTGCTGTGGAGGGAGTGCAACAGAGGTTCACCAGACTAATCCCTGGGATAGCAGGATTGTTTTATGAGAGATTGAGGAAACTGGGCCTGTATTTTCTAGTTTCAAAGAATGAGAGATGATCCCATTGAAACTTACAAAATTCTTACAGGGTCTGACAGGGTAGATGTAGATAGGATATTTTCCCTTGCTGGTGAGTTTAGAACCAAAAGGTGTAGTCTCAGGGTAAAGGGCAGGCCATTTAGGGCTAAAATAAGGTTGAACTTCTTCACTCAAAGGGTGGTGAATCTTTGGAATTCTATACCCCAGAGTGCTGTGGAAGCTCAATCAAAGACAAAAATCAATACATTTCTGGATACTAATGAACATCAAGTGACATGGGGATAGCGCAGGAAAGTGGCATTGAGGTAGATGATCAGCCGTGATCTAATTGAATGGCAGAGCAGACTTGATGGGCCGAACGTTCCCACGTTCCTAGCTAGCACTTCTTTTTAATGACTCAGAAGGCAAACATGGCTGTTCCACTGTGCAACTCCTCGCAACTATTATTTCTCTACCAAATATGGTCTTAGATTGATGAACCACATCCTGCTTTATTGTTTCTGGATTACTGTCGCATTGATTAAGATATCCACCTTGATGGGTTAAAATAATTACTTTTTTTTTCAAAAGAACCATTCAATTTAGCAATGTCTGCTGATGGTTTTTCTGGATATGTGTAATTAACACCTTTTAGGCTGGAACGCACCTTGTGAGACAGTGAGTCACTTCCCTGACTGGATTATGGAATCTACACAGCATTGTCACTTGATATTCAGTTGTCATTTGATGTACACAGTGACCACTTTTTTAAAACCAATATTTCAATGTCCACATTGAATAAAGTTTGTACTTTAAATTATGACTGTGCCATGCCTTGCATGACAATATTGATTCACTGACTTTATATTTTTGCCAATCAAAATTTATTGATGGTTCAGCTTTTTAAATATATTCATTCATGGGATCTGGGCATTGTTTGCATGTCATCAGCATCCTTCCATCTATCAAAGATGATAGGCACGCAGCAAACAATCTATTTCAGATAGGGTGCCTTCATATGGCATACACCTTTGCTGAAGGCTGAAGAGGCCAATCCATAAATGGCAACTTCTGGCACATGGACTGCATATGAACCTTCCAAGTGTGGGTTATTGATTTTGACATTGTTATATGTTTCCAGGCTGCTGTAGCCATTGATCGTGGTGGTAATGGATGTCAGCTCAGAGGATATGATATTATTTTCCTCTGTTGTCAACTAGAATCCCAGATGTGATAATCAATGTTTAGGACCTTCATGTATGCTCACAAGCAGAGCTTTGGGAGTCCCACTTGTCGATTGGCTCCAGCTACCTCACCAGACAGAAAATCTTGATTATCTTCCATCCTGCAGACGTGTCTGAGCCATCAAAGCCACCTCTGTTTGATCAATGCTATGAATGTAAGCTTTGCCTTTTAGAGGATTGCCATATTTGTGAATTTGTCCTATAACTGTAATGTGCTGCAGACAGCAAAGGTGGAAATTGTTTTCTTGATAACTATAAGTCGTCCAGGTTTCACAGCCATAAACAAGGTGCTGAGAACACAGGCATCATAAACCATCAGCTTGGTCCTAAGAATCGGCCTGATGTTATTCCATATACATTTTGTGAGTCGGCCAAAGGTGGTAGCTGCTTTCTCTTTATCAATGAAGCTTGGAAGTCACTAAGCTCAATTATCGATCAAGCATTAGAAGCCTTATTTGGTAAAGAGGGAACCTGCAACAAGGCCTGGTTGGAGACCTACTCAGCTGAGATGATATTTGTCATTGATGCCAAAAAGAAAGCCTACAAGATGCTCAATATCAACCCAACAGCTCCATATCAACCTAACAACTGCACAACCTGAAAGTAGCTAAGACAGCTGTGCAAAAGATAGGGAGATACTGAGCAAATAAACACTGGATCAACTTATGTTGAGAAATCCAAATGGTCTGTGACAATTGAGCTATGTATGAAGGAATCAAGAGGGTGCTTGGTCCTACCATCACCAAAGTTGCCTCCCTGAAGTTGGCAGGTGGTGAAGTGTTCATCAACAGAAGTAAACAGATGGCCCACTGGGCTGAAACACTGCTGTGAGATGTACTCCTGTGAGACATCTTCCTGTCCATGCTTGACGCTCTCCCACAGCTTCCTGTCATGGATGAGTTAGATGAAGAGCCCGCATCATTTGAGTTCGACCATAGACCACTTAACAAACAAAAAGGTATCGATGGCAAGGCCAGCAATTATTGCCCATTCCTAATTGCCTTGAGAGGGTGGTAGTGAGCTGCCTTCTTGAATACAATTGTGTGGTTTACTAGGCCATTTATGCCAAGTGGGCAGAAAAGAGGTCTAGTTGATATTTATTTATTTGTGATGATTACTAGTACTTTACAGCATTCTTATGATCCAATTATTTTTATCTGTTTTACATCTTTCATTTTTTGTGCACTAAGCCTCATTAACCAGAGCATGGTCAAAAACTATTATTAACCTATCCCTGACAGCTGGCCATCATAAGTGAATAATGAAATTTAATTCTTTGTGTAGAGTTAAAGCAAAATGAAATCAATGCTCTTAGCCAGAGTTTACCAGTTTACAAAAGAAGCAAATCAACATTAAATGTTGCACACATTGCAAACAGTGCTTGGTTCGGCAGTTGAGATTGAACTCCTGATTATTGACTTTGCCTGAAGTATTTACATTTGCAAATAAGTTAACATATGAATTGCAGCACTGACTAAAACTACAAATAAAGCAACTTGCTGAAAAATGTGAATAATGCTGATGTAAGTCGGGTATTTAATTTAAACTGCTTTTTCAGCGCTAGAGAAGACTAAGACCAAATACTTTTTTTTTACAAGTTAGGATTTGGAATGAGCTCTAATAAAAATAATTGTGGTGGTGTTAATTAACTCTTTAAGGAAATAGTAAAATAAAAACATGAATTAAGTCCAAGCAAAGAGATACAAAGTTGCATTTACATAACATATTTCACGATCTCAGGACGTCTAAAAGCACATCCAGTGAAATGATTTTAAAATATAGTCACTGATTTACTGTAGAAACAAAACAGCAATTTGTGCAGAAGCAATTTTGTAAAATAGCAATAAAATAAATGACCACACCTTCTGTTTTAGATATTAGCAGATGGATGAATGTGGCCCAGACACTGGGAACATTCTCTGCTCTTCTTCAACTTGTGCTTGGGGAGGTTTTGCATCCTATGTTCATTCAATCTTGCCTACTTTCACCATCGGCAGAATTTTTCCATCGGTGTGCGGGGGCGGGACCCCTAAAGTGCCCTCATTTTATGTTTGTAGGTGCTATGTCTTTGTGGTGCCCCCTCACTGGCACTAGCATCTGAGACAGCCTGCTCTCTTTGATGGCCTCAATGACCTTGGTGGATGTCCTCTGCCCATCGAGCCTGTGCAGGCCCCGCCTGGGAGGGAGCTGCCAGCTCTACAGCTGGCATCTCCCCAGTTGTCTTAGCCTCATTGGGTGCCGCGGTCACTGACAGAGGGGCGGAGGAGCTGCCACCCTCATCCGGAGCATCCTGAGAGGCACCGGCAGACGACAGGCAGCTGCTCCGCCGACATGAGGTCCGCTTGGCCCTCCCTGCTCACCGTAGATGGATGGGCACCGAGGTGGGATACCTGGTGCACAAACCACCGCCCACACGGGCAGTGACCACATGAGGGATTTCAGGTCCGAGCGCAACCCCAGGAACCCGTGATCCTGTCCCTGGAGCTGCCTCTCCATGAGAGTTGCCACTCTTTCCATGGAGGAAGCTTGGTGCTCAACCATGAGGCTCATTGCATCGGCTACAGTCCACGTAGACTCCTGCACCACTGACACCAAGCCAAGCACAGCCTCACGTATCTCCACCAGATGATCCTGAACATCCAGCCACATCTCATCAGTTGGCTGCACGCCGCCAACTCCAGAGGCTCATCGTCAGCGACAGACTGAGCATGTGCCTGGACCCCAGCAGTCCTCCGACTGCTGGCACCATCGGCACTCTTTGTCTCCACCAGCTCCTCCACTAACTGTGAAGTGCCCTCATCGCTGTGGCCCGGGACACTAGCTGAAGGTATGATGGCCCACCTAGGTGCCAGTATCTGCACTGGTGCCTGCCTGGCAGAGATGGTGTGACGCTTCTGTTGGTGCAACTTCATGGCCCTCAGGTGTCAGAGGGAGCCTCTGCTGTTCCGGGTTCCGACCCTGTGCCGATGATGCTGAAAGGAAGAGTCAGGACATTTGATCAGTTAGCCTGCAGGCAATGTCAATTTACATGCCTGCCCCCCGGCTCATCATGCGCTCACCATTCCACACGCAATGGGCATGTCACGTTGGTAATGTCACGCACTCAACAATCAGCACTGCCATGGATTTTGGGAGACTACTGGTGATGTGAGTGCTGGCCATACATACCTACCCATGGAACCCCAGCCTCTCCGGCTCCAGTGGACCTGGGCGCGTGGCGCCTCTCCAGGTCAAGGGCCTCCTACTCAAAACAGATAAGCATTAAAATCTGGCCTGGCCCAACACCAGTCCTCAGCCGCTCAGCGTTGTTATGAGAATTCTTCTCCTGGAAATGAAAAAATAGCATTGATAAGTGACACTTGTACTGTCAATCTCCTGGCCGCCGGCCCACCCAAAGCCCAGTTGCTCATTGCAGGGGTGCAGTGCATCCTTCCCCTGCTGCTGGCCAGCACTGACACAAATATGCCAAGTGTGTCTTTCACCCCCCCTGCCCCCCCCCCATCCCTTGGCCACATGCTGCCTTCATCACAGTTGGGAGCACACAGCTGTACCAGCCATTACAAGGAGGCACATTGATGTGGAGCGGAAAGGGCAACAGATCTGTCTGTGCCATGCCACCTTGAAGATCCCCTCCCACCGTGTCATCACCCTGACTTCGACATGTCCTGGAGTTTGAGCAGTGCGCCTGGATGCACATCCTCCAGGTTGCCCACATTACAGACATGTGGGTGTCAGTCCACCACATGCTGCGGGTGCAGAACCCATTTCATCACCACCCTCTCAGGCTGACGAACGCATAGGGAATATCTGCTGGGCTGCCCAGCTAATGACACATACCATCAATGATTCATTGCACTCAGGCCACTCAGGCATGGGTAGGACTCCAGCATGGGAGAAGTTTACATGATGGGTGAAGTGAACGATGCCAACATTCTACTCACCCTTCCCATGTGCAGCAGGTCATTGAAGCGCTTGCAGCATTGGATCCATGAGCGCCGCACCATGTCGTGGGAGTTCATGACCTCTGCCACTTTCTCCCAAGCACACTTGGTCAAGTGAGGTGGCCTCCTGCTCCCATCCTCGAGGACGAGCACCTCCTGCTGTGCTGCCACCTCCTCGAGGAGGGTAGCAAGGCACTCATCTGAAAACCTGGGTGCACAACGACCACCCACTCTACCCTCCTGCATGGCTAGCCTCGATGTGCCTTGGCCCCGACTTCTGACCATGTACAGCAGTCTTTGAGCGGCTGCAACTCGGCTGCAGCTTGCCGATCCGCCTCCACTCGCCCACTCTTGCTGTCCCTGGGAGTTGGCAAATACGCTGGGCAGGCCTTAATTGGCCTGCCAGCGTAAAATGGTGGTGTGGTCCCGATCGCTAGTGGCGATCGCGTCCGCGACCGCCTGCACCCAGTCCCGCACGCCCCGCCCGACATGGAGAAAATTCTCCCCCATATAGTATAAGGGTATCAATGCCATTGATTTAATTTTGCTTTTACTCCATACAACGGACCAAGCCCTAAAGAACTAAAAGAACCATTGAAACTTCATTACTCACTGACAGTGACCTGAGGCTGAATTTTGGGGTCTCTCCTTCCACCAAAACCCCACACCCACCCCATACCCCCTCCCTCCCCCTGCAAAGCAGGAATAGGGGATTTGGAGGGTGGGGCATTTGAAAATACTGGCACTGGGCAGTTACATTATTCAGTTCCAGCGCCAGCAATGTTTACCAGGGTGAGGGTGGCCAGGACAGGAATCTCACTCCCCTCCCTACTAAGGTGAACTAAATTCATTGAAAAGCTGTTTAAGGGCTTGTTGGAGGAGGGGAGTGGAATATTAAAAGTTTTTGATTAGCTGAAGGGAGGTAGGCACATAGTGGAGAGCTAGTAAACGCTGCCCCAGGGCATCATCCTGGAACCCTAAAAGTGTCAATGGAGCAAAGGGAGACGGGACACCAGGGAAGGAGGTGCCCTTGACTGCACAAGTGGCAGGCAGAGGGGCCTGGGCATTGAATGGGGTCAGCGCTCCCCCGGCATGGCGGAAGCATAAGAGTGGCAAGCAAAGCTGCCAATCACAGTTGGGCAGCCACCTGCCCAAAAGGAAAGCACTGCCATGGATGTTGGGAGACTACTGGTGATGTGAGTGCTGGCCATACATACCTGCCCATGGAAATGAGGGCATGACTGTCAGATTTTGAGCCCAGTGGTAATGGGGGGTAACACCCTCCACAGGAAGCTGTGGAATCCTGAGCAGTAGGAGGGCATGAGAGAAGAAAGAGAGGCAGGAAAGCAATGGAGGCCATACCCTCAACACAGGATCTACTGCCAAAGATGGAGATACTTGGTGATGACCAAGACCCTGTGCCACAGGAGACTGTAACTCTTGAGACATCTGTGACCTCATCGGCGAAGATCTCACACTTCGCAGCACTGGTGGCCATGCCAGCCAGTAGGTGTTGAAGTCATTTGGTCTTGAACTTCTTTGCTTCAGGCTCATTTCAAGGATCAGCTGAGGACCTTGGCGGTATCTCGCAAGCGGCTTACACAACTGCATCTTGTAGGTCACTGATCTGTTCTTCACCAGGACTGGATAATATATACATTTCATGATAAATGCAGTTTTGCAGGAATAGAAGGCATTGGGTTTTGTTGACGTTCTTGGATTCTGCCAAGGGCAGGGTATCCGCGATTGCAACCATGTGGCCATCAAAGTACCCAGAAATTGTCTGCTCAGTTTCATCAAGAGGAAGGATATCCATTCCCTCACAGACCAACTAGTCTGTGACTACAGCAATAACTTTCTCATGACTGTGCAGGTTTTCATGGCAACTGACATGACTTCTTCATCCTCCAGCAGTTCAAGCTGTCTTAGATCTTCACTCCAACCCCAAAGTGCATGGATGGATCCTTGGAGACAAGGGATATTCTTTGGAAAGGTGGCTATTCACCCTCTGTGGGAGCACAAAGTAGATATAACCAATGTGACTAGGTCAGCAGGACTACCATTGAGCTGGCCATCCAGCTTTTGAAGATTTTTTTTAGATATTCTGCCATGGGATCTGGGCATCGCTGGCAAGGCCAGCATTTGTTGCCCATCTCTAATTGCCCTTGAACTAAGTGGCTTGTTAAGCCAGTTCAGGGGGCAGTTAAGAATCAACCATGCTGTTGCAGGTCTGGAGTCACAGGTAGGTCAGACTGAGTAAGAGCCGAAGATTTCCTTTTCTAAAGAACATTAGTGAGCCAGATGAGTTTTTACAATAATTGAGATAGTTGTCAAGGCCACCACTATCGAGACTAGCTTTATATTCCAGATTTTTCTTTATTAATTGAATTAAAATACCACCAGCTGCAATGGTGGCATTTGAACCCATATCACAAAGCGTTAATTTTGGCTTCTAGATTAGTGACATTATCACCATGCCTGGACCAGTCAAGTGTCCTTTAATACTGTCCTGCAGGAGTCTTGGTCATTGTGGGGGTTTGCTGCGTCCTCCATAACATGGTCCTCTAGAGCAATGTGGACCTGGTGATGGTGAGGCCCTGGAAGGGGACAGCTTATCCATGGAGGAGCAAGAGCAGGAGACGAGAGATGAGAAGGAAGAGGAGGCAGAGGGAGATGAGGCTGAACTGAGATATACCCATGTTTCATGCCAATGACATTCCTTCTGCCACCCTCTGAAAGAGGACCTCACTCCTCCTTCTCACGGCCTGCAGCATTAGATCCAGGCTGCCATTGACAAAGCAAAGGGCCTTGGGTGCCAGGCCTCGAACTCTCCTATGCTATCTTGCTTCCCACTGCTGCTGTGGAAGGTTTTGACAAAATCAGCAGATTTCTCTATTAGGACAACCAGCAATATCAGCAGACTGCTGTGGGAAGTCTAAATCAGTCCCACACTTCATCGGACCTACCTCTGTTCAGGCTGTCACTGGCTCTAAGTGGACAGGAAACTGATCTCTATACCAATTAGAGTTTACCCACATGAAAATCTTAACTTTAATCAGTTTCCCACCAAAGGTGAGTTTCTGACCCGGCTCTTATTTTCCATTTTCTGTGGCAAAAGTTCATACCCAGCTATTAGAGATTTGGTAATAATTATAGTTATGTGCTGCTGGGTGTAGAGTGTGATTCAAGTGATCAAGGTTAAAATATGTAGGTTACAATGTTAGATTAGTAGCTTGAAAGACTGAGCTTTGTCTGAAAGTTTTAGATGTAATTATTTATCATTTTCAGGAGACTAAACAAATTTGGCAGGGTTCAAGTTATATACAGTCTGTGGAAGGAACAAGTTTTATGAGTTGAATTACCTCTCCTTGTTATTTATTGCCTTATGTTATTCCTCTTTGGGACATTCTCTGTTGCAGTACAGAAAGCAACACAGAATTCTCGCTTTCAAAAATTTTCAATCCTTTAAAGGAAAAAAAAATCCATATATTTTTAAATAACTTAGTAACAATTAAGAAACTTTACTGTGCTTAATGCAGTTAATGTTTCCCTTTCATGATGTTTTCAAATTTATGCCACCTTAATGATTTGTGAAATCAGCTCATTGTGATTCCATCATTTGCTTCTGTTTTACTTTTCTTTCCTGCATGGAACAGCTCTGAAAATACTCCCGTGAATCACCAGTTTTTCTCTGACTGAAATAAATTACTGTCTAAGCAAAAGTTCCCTTTATGTAAATGTTTTTATAAAAAGGATGTGAATTAACTGTATTAATGTGTTGTTGGAAGCATTAATTCGTTTTATATGTCCTTTGGGGATTATGGTGCTTTCTTGCTACATTTCCCTATTTGCAAATGTAATTAGTTTAAAGATGTGCTTAAGGGAAGGACTTTACTAGGAACATCAAATTTTGACAAAATGAGAGGGATCAACACTTCAGGAAATGAAATGTTTCCTTTCAGTTAAAAACATTTAATGCACAATGGGATGGAAAGGTGATGAATTCAAAGAGCTGATTTATTTTACACAAAAAGTTCATTAATTATAATTTTGCCACATTTTCACCTAACTTAAGATCTTTACATTTTGACATGCTCACTTGCTGTGTGGGGAGTGGGTTGTGATTCTCAAAACAGCAGGAATAAAGATAAGGATTTACTTCAATCTAATTGGTTTTATAAATTCATCTCCTGCAATTTGTCCATGAATAGTAATATACTAATGGGTGCTGATGAGCTTTTTCTGTTTTCTGTATAGGAGAGGAGGATGTCATACTAATCCTTTCTTTCCCATCTGGTTGCCAATGCCAAAAGCAAAATAGCTCCAGAATAATTTCACAGATCGTTATCGAGTATTACAGGTGAAGTCTTTGGAGGATATGTGTCTTCTGTTTAAAAAAAAGTTTGGTGTCATAAAAGCAAATGAGAACATTCCTCAAACTACTAGCAATTGTTCAGGCAATTAGAGCAAAAACACTGTTAAGATAGTCTTTGTTCCTGGCAGAAGTTACACTGTGATGCAGTTAGGGAACATGTCTCACAACCTACAGCAATACTGAATGTAGGTGAAACAATTTGCATCTCTATAAATAAACAATAACAGATTAGGTGCCTGCTGGTTCAGTTCTGAACATTTCATTGCGATAATCCCCGTTGATAAGAGCAGTATGAAAATGTTTTCTTCTGAGATGAATTTCATTTTACTGATTTCAGGCAAGAAATTACAGTTGCAAACTTTAAATCATTATAAACATGCAAAGAATCCCATTCTGAAAGCCGTCCAGCTGTTTTGACAATTTAGACCTCAGTCGCTGTAGAATCTTTACCATATTATATATAGAAATTGTATATACTATTTTGTAATAAAGATAACTGTTTACAGGTGTTCAAGAATATTAGTCTATGGTCAGTTTCACTCTGTCTAGTGGGTATGACTGGTGGTAATGTCTTTCACAAGAGATTTTTGGCTAAATAGAAGTGACTGGAATCCAACAGGAAGCTGTAATTGGATGATAAGTTGACTAGATAATAGAAAACAGGATGTTTATTAAAATGTGTGATTATAATTGGGCAACTCTGACCAATTACACATTCCACCACAACATAATTATACCTTCTACTTACAATACTATGAGGCTGTTGGAAGTACAATGTCAAAAGCAATGGATAGCACCAATTTATGTAAAAACTGAATGTCCTAGGGATACAGATTGAGTTCAAAATGATCGAGAGAGAAGTAGCAACTAGAGTAATGAATGACAGATGGCATTTAATATTGAGAATGTACACTGGCACAACATAATTGATAGGGTCGTACAATGACGGACATGTTCAATAATGTGGAAAAGAACAAAAATTGAAGACAGGATTATTTCTAAATATCAAAAGAATCGACACAATATATAATAGCAAGTTCATTATCCAATTGCGGGGCTGAGTTTTAACCTTCTACCGCTCACAGCAGGGGAACCTGGCAGCACATCGGGAAGCTGAATGTTTCAGCAGCGTATTTGTCAGTGGCTTTTTTAAATGTGCATACATCGGACTACTGAGTTTCCCAATCAATTAGAGCAAAGGGTATTGGTGATGAAC
This sequence comes from Carcharodon carcharias, assembly GCF_017639515.1. NCBI lineage: Eukaryota > Metazoa > Chordata > Chondrichthyes > Lamniformes > Lamnidae > Carcharodon > Carcharodon carcharias. Next base: position 71,301,078 of record NC_054469.1, on the reverse strand, counting down.
TGCATCAGTCCCTTTCAGCTCCAATATTTACAAGGAGCCCACAAGAATCAGACTTGAAATGTGGTAGGGTTGTGCTGACAGTGCCAAAAGCTGTACAAATCAAGGCTGAATGTGGTAAAGCTGCATCATGCTTCAGCAATGCATCTCTGGTTTAAAGTTACAGGTTGTAAGGGCATATAGATATTGTTACTCATGGACGGGAGGAAGAATGAAGCTAAGAAAAGCAAGCAGGCATGGTTGGGAGTGGTAGGGGAGGTTAGCAGTAGGAGTGTGATGCCTTATTCCTGGATACAATGCCGTAAAAGGTTCAATGACCTGATCACAGCAGGAAAGGTGAGTGACATGGCAGATTCAAGTAAAAACTCATATACTCTGCATTCCTAAGTAGTCTCCTGCCTCATTCTTCATACCAGTACATCTTGCAGGTGCACCCGTCCCTCTTTGTTAAGGCACTAACTCGCATTCCCATCTGACCAGCCATCACTGACACTCATGCCCACCTTATTGCAATGCCACACCTATCCCTCACAGCAACCCTCTATCCTTTCAATTTCTACATGCATTGGTCTATTTCTGTTTCTCCATGCAGGAGAAGAAAGCACAGAACACCAGTGGAAGGCAGAGAACCAGGGGTGCCCTCCAGTCATCTCTAATTTGACAACTGCAGAGGATGTGGCGCCAGATCTCTGCATGCCTGGCTTTGGCAATAGGGAGATGGGGGCCTCCCATCTCCTTGGACAGGATTAAATATTACACTGCCAGAAGGCAAACAACGCTCACTCGTGTTGACTTGATGTCAGAGGGCAATGGGAAATGATCATATGCACAATGATGACTTCGAACCCTCTCATCTCGTCGTTTCCAATTCATGTTTTTTGAACCCCCACAGGACTTCACACATCCCTCAAGATGAGATGTAGGAGGAGGGCAAAATGCCTTAGAAAGGGGTCACTCATTCTGAGAATGCATTATTACAGGATTCATGCATACCAGCTCAGATATGCACACTTCAGTGGGGCTGCCATTACAGAACTTGGGTTGTCACATGGTGAAGCACACGTCACAAGTGAGCATGAGCAGGTGTTGTAAACTGGTATGCCATTGGAGCGTCATCATCAGAGGATGCAGAATCCTTCAAGCTCTGCTTATTTGCTCACAGGTCTTAGCCTCAGAGGCCATTGATGACGAGAACTATTCTGGAGCAGCAGCAGAAAATGTGTGATATTCCGTCAACCTTTCCAACTGCAACGCACATGACTGGAGAGAGATTGGAGGATATCATCCCTAGGAGACTGTCCCGGACATCCGTGGAAGCTATGTGAAGGGCTACAGGTACGCTCACCAAATCAGACTCCTTCTCCTCCTCCTGTTGCTTCTCCTCCTTTGAAATTATAGAATATTCATCACTTTCTTTCTTCTAGAGCCCTAGTTCTCGCTGCTGTGAAATGTTGTGAAAGGGCCAGCAGATCATTATGATTCTGGAAACTCTGGTTGGTGTATACTGAAAGACGCCTCCAGATTTGTCCAGACAACTGAATCACATCTTCAGCATTCCAATTGCTTGCTCAGTTACAACTCTGGTGCTCATGTGACTTCTGTTGTACTTTTTCTTGGTGTCAATGTTTGATTTTCTTGTAGGTGTTATCAGTCATCAGAGCCCTTGACTCTAAAAACCATCCACTGACTCTGCTGTGAGATGTGAATAACTCTGGGGGACTTGACTGGTGCGGGATGAATGCATCATGGCAGCTCCCTGAGAATCTGGGCCAGATAAGCATGATAATCTTTCAGTGATTGCAGACCAGCTGAAGATTGATGGAGTGGAATCTTTATTGGTGGAAGAAGACTCCTGGGTCATTCAAGGGCATCTTGATTGCCCCGTGACTCCCTAGATCTGCAGAAAGCCAATTAGTGCGGAAAATCCAAATGCCTGCTGTTTCTCACTGGCCTCATCAGTTGCAAAGTGGACATAAGTGGTAAAAGCAAAATACTGCGGATGCTGGAAATCTGAAACAAAAACAGGAAATGCTGGTAAAGCTCAGCAGGTCTAACAGCGTCTGTGGGGAGAAACGTTTCGAGTTAACGTTTCGCGTCTGTATGACTCTTCTTCAGAACATAAGTGCCAGCCCTGGCAAAGGTGGCCTGTATCACCTAGGAGATGAACACGTGGGCGGTAGTTCGTGAAATTCTACGAAGATCACCAGCAGATCTCTGGAGGGAGCTGGAAGTGAAAGAAATAAGGGGTATGGTGACATTAACTGCCACTAGCAATGAGCGCTTATTTGGTTCACTTGGCAAGAGGTCTTGTGCAAGGAGGCTGCAGGTATCAGTGCCCACCTGCCAAGTTTGACCATTGAGGCACTGGTGCTCCGTCATGTCCAGAGAGCTTATCCTCTGCGCTGTGTATGGGGTATTTATATCATTTCTTCTTTATCAATTGCTAAGCCACTTCAAATTCCCCTGTTCACTCATGATTTTCCTTTGGTAGATTCTGATAAATTCAAAATCCATCCATCCATTTTCACCGCTTCGCCTGATGAGGGTTGTGGTGGCAGTAAGCTGAACAGGGCTGACCAGACTTCCCTTTCTTCAGCCACAGATTCCAGCTCCTCTTGTGGGATTCCCAGTCAGTCCCAGGCCAGCTCAGAGGTGTAATCCCTCCAGCATCTCCTGGGTTGGCCTCAAGCCTCCGCCCAGTGAGCCGTACCCGGTAGAGCTCCAGCAGAAGCCTATCAAGGGGCACCTCAACTGTCACCTCTCAGTCTGGAGGAGCAGTGACTCAACTCCAAGGCTCTCCCAGATTGCCAAGCTCCTTGCTCTGTCCCGGAGAATACATCCAGCAATCCTCTAGGGAAACCTCATTTCTACCGCTTGTACCCTTTTGTACCCTCTTATCCTTTTGGTCATTACCCAAAGTTCATGACCATAGGTGAGGATGGGGATGTAGATTGACCAGTAAACCAAGAGCTTCATCCTAAAATTTGGCTCCCACTTCACCACCACAGACTGGTAAAGCACCTGTAGAACTGCAGCCGCTGCACTGATCCGCTGGTCAATCTCACAGTCACCCTTGCCATCACTCACAAACAAGATCCCGAGATACTTGAACTCCTCCTCTAAGGGAAGCTGTTCCCCCCTCACCTGGAATGAGCAACCCACTCTTTTCTGGGAGAGAACCATGACCTCAGATTTTGAGGTGCTTGTCTACATCCCAGCCATGTCACACTCGGCGGCGAAATGTTTGAGTGCGCGCTAGAGATCACAGTTGGGTGAGGCTAGCAGCACAACAGCATCTGCAAACAGCAGAGATGCCACCTTCAAGCCCCAAACTAGATAGTCTCCGTACCTCTGCTGTGCCTTGATATCCTGTCCATGAAAATCACAAACAGGAGTGGGGACAATACGCAACCTTGGCAGAGTCTAACGCCCACCTTGAATGTAACAAAACCAAAAAATACTGGAAAAACTCAGCGGGTCAAACAGCATCTGTGGAGAGAAAGACAGAGTTAACGTGTTGAGTCCATGTGACTCTTCTTCAGATGGACCAAGTGGTGATCAGTTGACAGCTCCATGCCTCTCTTCACATGAGTACCCAGAATACATGACCTTAGACCCAATGTCACAACTATAAAGTCGATCACCAACCTTCAATCCAAGATGTTCTAGTACCAGTATTCTTATGAGAATCTTTGTATTCGAACGTGGTGTTCATTATGAACAATCCATGACTAGCACAGAAGTCCAATTACAAATCACTACTCAGGTTCAGATTAGGGAGGCCGTTCCTCCCAATTACCCCTCTCTAGATATCCCCATCGTTCCCCACATGAGTATTGAAATCCTTCAGCAAGACCACAAAGTCGGTAGGTGGCACCATACTGAGCACCAATCCCACTGCCTCTAAGAAGGCCTAGTACTCTGAGCTGCTGTTTGGCGCATAAAAGCAAACAGCAGTCAGGGTTTTCCTCTCTGAGACCTGAAGCCTCTTTGAGGCGACTCTCTCGAACACTGGGACAAACTCTAACTGTGTGGCATCCAGAGGGGGCTTATGTGTATCCTCCCACCCTTCTGGAGCCTCTCACAGGGAGCCACTCTGGGGTAGGAGAGATACCACTCTTGATCGAGAAGTTTGGCTCCAGAGCCAATGCTAGTCAGTATCTCTCTTTCCCCCCCCACCAGCTCCAGCTCCTTCCCCACCAGTGAGATGACATTTCATGTCCCAAGAGCTAGTTTCCATCGCCAAGGTCTAGACCATCTTGATCTGTCCCACTCTCGCTCTCTGCCATACTGGCATCACACCTGACCCCCACTCTTTACCTTGTGGATGGTGGGCCCACAAGGTGGCTCCACGAAGCCATTTCAGGCTGAGCCTGGCCGGGTTATGTGGGTAGGCGGCCATCAGGAATTCACCTTCGACCAGCATCCTGAGGGGTCCAGGGGTGGTTCCTGGTATCCCTGTTCCAGGCGAGGTTCTCCATGTTATTTCCAGAACTATCCTAGGGGCCTTTGGTGGGTCGCTGTTTGCCTGGAACCTCACCATGGACCTGTTTGCCAAGGGAGACCCTACCAGGAGTTTTAGCCTCCCGACGGCATAGCTCCAAGGTTCATTGGATCATACAAGCCCCCTCGCCCACGACAAGGTTACAATCCTAGGAGGGGAAAAATTCAAAATCCTGAGTTAAAAATGCAATGAATGAACATTTAACATATTTAGATGGCAGACTCACCTGCCCCATTGCAGGGGGCGGTGGGGTGGGAGTGATAGAACACACTCAGGTTAAAGTCGGGAGTTGTCAGTTTCCTACTGGCTTCCCACCACGCCAGCAGTTTGAACTGTTTTAACTTGCCATCTGCACAGAAACCCGCTCAATTTGCAGTGGGAGATTGTTAATGGAGAGAACAGGCAAAAGAAATAACAGATATTTATGCACAAATTTCTGACCTCTTGGGCTGCATCTACCATCTAGTGACAGGGCAGGATGTCTACCCGATACTCCAATCCTGCTGCAGTCCTGACCCAAGTTGAGGCTTATTGGCCATGCAGGGTCTCCCCATTGGAGTCCTGCCACCAAGGTAGAACCCGCCAGGACCAGCAGCAAACTGAGGCAGTATTGCAGAGGAAATGTCACTGCAACCTCACAATAGATGTTGAGTGACCTTAAAGGGACAGAACAGCCATGAAGGAAGCAGGAGTTACATCTTTGTAGGTGTCGACAGTGACAAGGACCTGTAAATCTTAGTGCATGGACAAGATTGGAGAGAAAAGAAATCCCTGGTAGGCCCTCTCCTTCCATGGCGAAAGAGAAGAAAATAGTATGGCAGACCAGGCCCCAACCCTTTCGGCATTTACATGTTGATGTTTGGAAGGTTCAAGACTTCATTTTTCTGTCACTATGAGATAGCAAAGGAAAATGAAACTCCTGGGGGGGATGATGTTGAGTGCCCTTGTCTGACATTAATTTCATAAGGTGTTGTCAGCCTTACTGCCCTGTTAACACAGGCGATACAGCCAGTTGCATTTTAGAAGGGACCTGCCACCAGTTGTCCAAAGCACCTAGCTATTTAAGGCCCCAAGCCTTTTATAATATGGAAGTTGTGTCTTTCGACTTAATAGGATCCCAATTGCCATTTTAGGTAGGATCTAGTCAGAAATTGCAATATTATGAGCAAAGGAAGAGGAAAGGCCCACCAAAAGTAAGTCTTGAATTATATTTGTTAGTCCTGGAGGAGTAGGAGTGCAATATCGAAACCCTTTCCCCCCACCCCCCAGCACCTGCTACCCTCCCTCTACAACATCTTACCTTGCTGCCAATAGCTCCAGTCCAATTCTCAAGCCTTATTCCAAGCTGCATTGGGCTGCCTATTTTTGTGTCCTGCAACTCTCCTGGTAAATGTAAAATCATGGGGATCACTTTGCTAATGGAATGGACTGCTGACCAGCACACTCCACAGGTCACATGCACAAAAGTCAAAATAAATACACTAGTTTTTGACAGTGCAAAGTTTTTAATTTGCAGTTGAGCTAAAAAAGCACAATATTCTTCTAGTAACAACAATGTTCAACACTATGCAGAAAAATTATTTCAGCACTGTCAAATGAATTATTTTAGACTCCTTTTGTTGCAGAAGCCTATGGCTATGAAGATGACAAGAGTCAAGACATTCACAATTTTTCTACTTTTCATGCCCTTTCCGGGACTAAGGAGGTGCAGGAACAGGACTAGATTGTCATTGAAGCATCAATGTGATAGAATGAAGCAGATACAAGTTTGGGCCTGATTTCCTCACTTCTCATTGACAATATGTTCCTAATTTTACCCTCTGTATTAAGACAATGCACTGATTAGCGCGTGTTTGGACCCCTCTTAATGGCTAACTATGTAGAAGCAGGAGTGAAAGCTTTCGTAGTGCATAGTGAGCAAGGGAGGAAAATAGCGAGCAACTCTGGCAGGGTTATTAAGGAGAGTGCACAGGGAGTATTTTCCAATTCTGCCATGCACGTTCAGTTTCCTGTAGGCAGGGTAGAGTTGCCTGAAACAGACAGGAGTTTCATTAAGATATTTGTATGGAATTTGTGGACATCTCGCTATTCATCTTGCTGACAGCTGTTCACAAAGTGTTTGCAGGCTTTAGAGCACAGACTTTATCTAATATAGCATCTAATTCAGCATGGCAACCTCTACAAGGGGGTTGTGGGGCCAGGCTTTCAAAGTGGGGTTGGGAACCTGACACCTGGGTGAATTCCAGGCCCCGAACCCGCACCACAGCTACATCGCTCTTGCAATGCCATTTTTAAAATTCAAATGCCCTAATCAGGCAAGGGGCAAGCTTGACACCCAATTAGTGGCATTGAGTGCCTTTAGAAGGCGGGAGCTGCCTGTCTGGTGTCAGCAGCAAAGATTGGTAAGAGCGAGGTTGCGGGCTGTTGTTGCCTTGTCAGATAGATTAGACATCTGCTCATAAGGTCAGGAAGTCAAACACAGAGGAAAGTGTATGTGGACGACAAGTTAAGGTGCAGCACTTGTCCTGGTAGCCCCTCAAATTTGATTTAAAACAAATATAAACAGACTTATTTAGGCCCTGTGGTGAACCCCACAGCTGTGCACTAATTTTCACAAAGAGTGTTCAGGCTTGCCAGAAAAAACATTGAAAATTGCAATCTTGAGGAGGTTTAATCCAAAGGAGCTTAAGGGACCAGTAGTTGTTCTCAAGTGCATTTCCCATTCCTCTCCCTCAGCCCCAGCTGGCCTTTTGTAAATGCAAAACTGTCCTGGAGGCATCGGCATCTGAACACAATTTCTGGGACTATGATTTTGAAATCCCACCCACACTTGGTCTTGACCCCACAGCTCTTTGAAAATCCAGCCCGGGGTGTCTGTCAGCAGGACAGAAACAGAGAGGCTGTTAAACCGCTCAAATTGAAAAATCATTACCGAGGCAAGCAAAGTGGATTTTAACTCATTCAAAACCTACTTACTTGCTCAGTTAAAATAGGGCTCAAAGAATCTAAATCAGAAAGTATAAAGCACAAAATATAAATTAGATATTAGACATAAATGATATATAGAAAGTGAAAGGAAGACTGGGAAAGACAGATAGGATTAAAAGAGAGCGATAAAAGAGACAGAGCACAGAAGGAGGCCATTCAGCTTGTCGTGTCTGTGCCAGCTCTCTGAAGGAGCAATTCATTCAATGCCTTTCACTTACTTTCTCCCCATAACCCTGAGCATCCTTCTTTTTCAAATAATGATCCAATTCCCTCTTGAATTCTTCAATTGAACCTGCCTGCAGCACAGTCCCAAGCAGTACATTCCAGATCTTAACCACGCACTGCCTGAAAACATTTGTCCTCATGTCTCCTTGGTTCTTATGCCAATTACATTAAATCTGTGTCTTCTCATTCTCAATCCTTCCACCAGTGGAAACAGTTTTTCCTATGTGCTCTTTCCAGACCACACCCCCACCCCCCCACCCATGACCCTTCTCTATAATTTTGAATACCTCTATCAAATCTCTTCTCAACCTTCTCCAAGGAAAACAGTCCCAACTTCTCCAATCAGTGTACATAACTGAAGTTTCTTCCGTCTGGAACCATGCTCATGAATCTTTTCTGCACTCTCTCTAATGGCTTCACATATTTCCTAAAGCGTGATGTCCAGGACTGGACACAATGCTCCAGTTGTGGCCAAACCAGTGTTTTATATAAGTTTAACATAACCTTCTTGTTTTTGTGCTTTATGCACTTATTAATAAAGCCTAGGATACTGTATGCTTTATTAACCACTCTCAACCTGCCACTATTTAAAAAGGAAGGCCGGGAGAAAACAGTGAATTATAGACCAGTCAGCCTGACATCAGTAGTGGGGAAAATTCGAGAGTCCGTTATAAAATATTTAATAGCTGAGCACGTGGAAAACAGTGGCAGAATCGGACAGAGTCAGCATGGATTTACGAAAGGGAAATCATGCTTGACAAATCTACTGGAATTTTTCGAGGATGTAACTAGTAGAGTTGATGAGGGGGAGCCAATGGATGTGGTTTATTTGGACTTTCAGAGGGTTTTCGACAGTCCCACATAAGAGATTAGCGTGTAAAATTAAAGCGCATGGGATTCGGAGTAGTGTATTGAGATGGATAGAAAACTGGTTGGCAGACAGGAAACAAAGAGTAGGAATAAACGGGTCCTTTTCCGAATGGCAGGCAATGACTAGTGGGGTACCGCAAGGATCAGTGCTGGAACCCTAGCTATTCACAATATATATTAATGATTTAGATGAGGGAACTAAATGTAATATCTCCAAATTTGCAGATGACACTAAGTTGGGTGAGAGGGTGAGCTGTGAGGAAGATGTAGAGATGCTTCATTGTGGTTTGGACAAGCTGAGTGAGTGGGAAAATGCATGGCAGATGCAGTATAATGTGGATAAATGTGAGGTTATCCAATTTGGTAGCAAAAACAGGAAGGCAGATTATTATCTGAATGGCTTTAAATTGAGAGAGGGCAATGTGCAACGAGACCTGGGTGTCCTCATACACCAGTCACTGAAGGTAAGCACGCAGATGCAGCAGGCGGTAAAGAAGGCAAATGGTATGTTGGCCTTCATAGCCAGAGGATTCGAGTACAGGAACAGGGATATCTTGCTGCAATTATACAGGACCACACTTATTGTGTGCACTTTGGGTCTCCTTGTCTGAGGAAGGATGTACTTGCTATAGAGGGAGTGCAGTGAAGGTTTAACAGACTGATTCCTGGGATTGTGGGACTGACACATGAGGAGAGATTGAGTCGGTTAGGATTATATTTGCTGGAGTTCAGAAGAATGAAGGGGGATCTCATAGAAACCTATAAAATTCTAACAGGACTAGACAGGGTAGATGCAGGAAGGATGTTCCCGATGGTGGGGGAGTCCAGAACCAGGGGTCACAGTCTGAGGATACGTGGTAAACCATTTAGGACTGAGATGAGGAGAAATTTCTTCACCCAGAGATTGGTGAGCCTGTGGAATTTGCTACCAAGGAAAGTAGTTGAGGCCAAAACATTGTATGTTTTCAAGGAGTTAGTTATCACTCTTGGGGCGAAAGGGATCAAAGGATATGGGGAGAAAGCGGGAGCATGCTATTGAGTTGGATGATCAGCCATGTTCATAATGAATGGTGAAGCAGGCTCGAAGGGCCAAATGGCCTATTCCTGCTCCTATTTTGTATGTTTCTATGTTTCAATGACTTATGCACATATACACCCATGTCACTCTGCTCCTGTAACCCCTTTAGAATTGTAACCTTTATATTGTCTCTCCGTGTTCTTCCTACCAAAAATTAATCACTTCACACTTCCCTGCATCAAATATCATCTGCTAAATGTCCACTTATTCCACCAACTTGTCTATGTTCTTTTGAAGTTCTACATTATCCTCCTCACATTTCACAATGCTTCCAACATTCATGTCATCTGAAAATTTTGAAATTGTGCCCTGTGCACCAAAGTCTAGGTTATATATAAGGAAGAGTAAGGGTCCCAATGCCAACCCCTGGAGAACTCCATTACAAACCTTCCTCCGGTCTGAAAAACATCCATTAACCACTACCCTCTGTTTCCTGTCACTCAGCCAATTTTGTATCTATGCTGCTACTGTCCCTTTTATTCCAGGATCTCTAACTTTGCTCAAAAGTATATTCTGTGGCATTGTATCAAATGCCTTTTGGAAATCTCTGTACAGACAATCATTTCCCCCATCAACCCTTTCTGTTACTTCTTCAAAAGAACTCCAGCACATTAGTTAAACACGATTTTCCCTTAACAAATCCACACTGGCTTTCCTTAACTAGCCCACATTTGCCCAAGTGACTATTAATTTTGTCCTGAATTCTTGTTTCTAGAAGCTTTCCCACCATCAAATTTAAACTGACTGCCCTATAGTTGTTGGCCTTATCTTTACATCTTGTTTTGACCAAGGGTGTAACGCTTGCAATTCTCCAGTCCTCTGGCATCATGCCTGGGTCGACGGAAGACTGCAAAATAATGTGTGCCTGAAATTTCCAGTCTCAGTTCCCTCACATCTTTGGATGCATTTCATCTGGTCCTGGCGCTTTTTCAACTTTAAGTTTTGATTGCCCATCCAATAGCCCTTCCTTATCAATTTTAAACTTTTCAAGTGTCTGAATTTCCCCATCTTTCACTGGACAGACAGAAGAAGTAAAAAAAAGGCTCCAGCACTAATTTTCTCTTGAGGAGATAAGCCCCCACACATGTAAAATTACATTTTCAGGGCCAGAGAGGATGCTGAGCAGTAATTATCATTGTAATTATCACTTACTTCTGAGTACACCAGTCCTAATTTGTTTATTGATTTTCAGTTTGTACTAATGGCAAGTACAGCAAGTTAATGTTATTATAATTATTTCAGTGCTGGGTCTATCGGCAAGGACGGCAACTCTGCAAGAAGTTTGGTATTTCAGACAGCAATTTCTGGATTTATACTTTATGTTGCATATGTGCTAATGCCACAAAGTTGTTGTCTAATTTGCCCCCCTGTTATAAGAGCGAGTGTCGTTAGCCTCATCATTACTGTTATCACAATAACAACTCATTAAATTGGCAATATGGATGCTCAACGCACCATTAGCTGACATTGGGGTGGGCAAGATAGCCAATTAAAATTTCAATCAAAATGTGAAATGGCTGTTAGGGTTTTTGAGTAATAATCTACATACAGAGGGTCATGGAAAGGAGGCAGTAATGTGTATTTCATACACAACTTATTTTTTTTGTTTTCTTTCCTGCCGGAACTTAGATTCTCATGACCCTTTGTGTTATTTGTTCTATTTTTGGGCCATTGCCATTGATGGCACCATGGGTTTCCCAATGAGAATCCACTTGCCTAAATGTTTGGAAGAAAGTAAGGACAACTCATAGCGAAATGGCTGGCAGATCAAGCTGCCTAAGATGTGCTTTGATCTCACCTGCTGGTTACCACAGAGTCTCATCTCAGAGTTGAACATAGCTCACTTTGGCAGATGATTATTACAGCAGAAACTCTTATTCCCACAGGAAGCTGGAACAGCAATCTCAATGACACAACTAAGATTTGTGAGTGTCTGATTAATCATAATACTAGATGTTCCTTCCGAGGCATCCCAATCACTCTGCTGCTGTTTGAAGGAAAGTATGCCAGAGTGATTAACAGCCACTGTGACCTGTTTGGACACACCCATCAAATTGTCACCATCTATAGTGATAGGCTATGGAACGCTACTTGGAAATGACTGTGGGAATTGTCTTTAAGGATCAACAGAAAGCCAGATGCAGATCCATGCCATCTTTTGGAAGGACCGTTGCAGCCTCCATGCAGCATATGTCTAGTAATGACAGTTGCTGCCATTTGAAACTTGATTTTAACCTCCTTCACAGCTGCTATAATGTTGACCTATTGTAATGGTGTCATTGAGTGGAAGAGAGGGCCACTGTCCTTGTCATTATCTCAAGCAGCAGAACCTTCTTTTCAGTAGTCACCAAACAGGGGATTGGGGAGAGAAGGGTGGTGGTGGTGGCAAGGGGTCATGTATTGGGGCTGCTTCGTTACTTGCCTGCAGACTCATGACTACACCTCAGGATTCCATTACCATTTTTTTTCACTCCTTAATCCTTATAGCAAAACTTCTATATTGCTGCAAAGAGAGACATGTTGCTGCAGTTTTTCATCCTGCGCTCATTAGGAAAAGCACAAGAATGGCAAATTTCAAATGATCACAACAATTTATACTACAGGAGAAAAGGTTGCTGATTGGTGGCAAAGTCAACTCTCATTGGCCAAGGCATTGCCATGGAGAAAGCAATGGGCAGTTATAGGCTCCCCAAGCTCCCAGGTAATTCAAAAAAGGCACAAGGCTTGAACATATTCCTTTTGTTTGCAGAAAAGGGGTCCCTGCATGTAAATATAAGATATGTGGAGCTTATAACATGGATCATTTTGCAAGAAGTAAACTACATAAATTAATAATACTCAAAAGAGAAAACTTTAATCATATACGGCTTCCTTCAGGCTCAGGTGATGCCTATCTTGTCCTGATGAGTGCAAGATAAAAAGTTTCACTAACATTTCTCTATTTCAGCAATATTCAAGTTGTGTACTATCAAGCAAAAGCTTCTAATGGGTTTGGCATACTTTTGAACATTACCAAAGTCTTTCAGAATTTTGGGCAGCGTTTTGCAATTTTCCTTTTAGTATTCCTCATCCTTCTAATCACCTGAGGGAAGGTCTGCACTACAGTAAAAATGGCTCACAGCTCAAACGTTTTCATGCATCAGGAGCTTTTCATGGGATGGCAAAGGACATGTAAAACATTAGGCAGTAGCAGGAAAGTATCGTATAGCCCGAGCCATGGATGCCCCATGGGTGAAACAAGTTTATCTAAGTTGACAAGGAGGTTAAAGAAGGGCACTTCAAAAATCTTAATGCAATCAGGGAAAGTCAACATGGATTTGTGAAAGGGAAATCATGTTTGAATAATTTACTGGAGTTCTTTGAGGAAGTAACAAGAAACATGGATAAAGGGTAACCTGTGGATGTGCTGTACTCAGATTTACGGAAGGCATTTGAAAGGTGCCACACCAAAGGTTATTATACAGGATAAGAGCTTATGATGTCGGGGGTAATATATTCGCATGGATTGAGGATTGATTAACTAATTGGAAAGAGAGATTAGGCATAAATGGGTCATTTTCCTGTTGGCAAGGTGTGACGAGGGGATTGCCACAGGGATCAGCGTTGCGGCCTCAAGTATTTACACTATACATCAATGTCTTGGATGAAGGGATTGAATGTATGCTTGCTAAATTTGCTCATGATACTAAGATAGGTAGAAAAGTAAGTTGTGAAGAGGATATAAGGAATATGCAAAGGGATATAGATAGGTTAAGTGAGTGGGTAAATATTTGGCAGCTAGAGTACAATGTGGGAAAATGTGAAATTGTCCACTTAGGCAGGAAGAATAAAAAAGCAGAATATTATTTAAATGGAGAGAGATTACAGAATTCTGAGGTACAGAGGGATCTGGGTCTCCTGGTACATGAATCACAAATAATTAGTATACAGGCACAGCAAGTGATTAGGAAGGCAAATGAAATGTTGTCATTTATTGAAAGGGAATGGAATATAAAAGTAGGATGTTTTGCTACGGTTGTTTGGTCGCTGGTGAGACCACATCTGGTGTGCTGTGTACAGCTTTGGTCTCCTTATTTAAGAAAGGATATAAATGCATTAGAAGCAGTTCAGAAAAGGTTCACAAAATCTGATACCTGGGATGGGTGTGTTATCTTAAAAAGTTAGACAGGTTGAGCCCATATCCATTGGAGTTTAGAAGAATGAAAAATGACTTTATTGAAACATATAAGATCCTGAGGGGACTTGACAGGGTGGGTGTTAAAATAATGTTTCCCCTTGTGGGAGAGGCAGTTTAAAAATAAAGGGCCTCCCATTTAAGGTGGAAATGAGGATAATTTTTTTTCTTTCAAAGGATTGTGAGTCTTTGGAACTCTTCCAGAGAGTGGTAGAGGCGGGGTCATTGAATATTTTTAAGGTAGCAGTAGATAGATTCTTGACTAACAAAGGAGTCAAAGGTTCTCGGGGGTAGGTGGGAATGTGCAGTTGAGGCCACAGTCAAATAGCCATGATCTTATTGACTGGTGGAGCAGGCATGAGGGGCCAAATGGCCAACTCCTGCCCCTAATTCTTATGTCCGTGTGACAGCAACTGCCTCTTACCTTCTCAAGCTTCCACTGATAGTAATAAAGTGAATGAAAGTAAAAAAGTTCCATTTATATGGTGCCTTTTGAGGTGATGGCATAGTGGCATTGTTGCTTTACCAGTGATCCAGAGACCCAGGGTATGCTCTGGGTTTGAATCCCGCCACGGCAGATGGTGGAATTGAATTCAATAGAAATCTGGAATTAAAAGTCTGATGATGGCCATGAAACCATTGTCGATTGTTGTAAAAACCCATCTGGTTCACTGATGTCCTTTAGGGAAGGAAACCTGTTGCCCTTACCTGGTCTGGCCTACATGTGACTCCAGAGCCACAGCAATGTGGTTGACTCTTAAATGCCCTCTGAAGTAGCCTAGCACACCACTCGGTTGTCACAAACTAATAAAAAGTCGCAAAAAAGGAATGAAACGAGACGGACCACCCAGCATCGCCCTCGGCATTGGAAACGACAATGGCAATCTCAGCCCTGTCGACACTGCAAAGTCCTCCTTACTAACATCTGGGGACTAGGGCCAAAATTGGGAGAGTTGTCTCACAGAATAGTCAAGCTATATAGTCAAGTTGCCTGACATAGTCATCCTCACAGAATACCTTACAGATAATGTCCAGACACCACCATCACCATCCCTAGGTATGTTGTGTCCCACCGGCAGGACAGACCCAGCAGAAGTGGGAGTGCAGTGGTATACAGTCGGGAGGGAGTTGCCCTGGGAGTCTTCAACATCGACTCCGGACCCCATGAGGTCTCATGGCAGTAGGTCAAACATGAGCAAGGAAACCTCCCGCTAATTACCATGTACCGGCCCCCCTCAGCAGATGAATCAGTGCTCCTCCATGTTGAACACCTCTTGGGGAAAGCACTGAGGGTGGCAAGGGCGCACAATGTACTCTGGGTGGGGGAATTTAATGTCCATCATCAAGAGTGGCTCGGTAGTACCACTACTGACCGAGCTGGCCAAGTCCTGAATGACATAGCTTCTAGACTGGGTCTGCAGCAGCTGGTGAGGGAACCAACATGAGGGAAAAACATACTTCATCTCATCCTCACCAATCTGCCTACGGCAAATGCATCAGCCCATGTCAGTATTAGTAGGAGTGACCACTGCACAGTCGTTGAGGAGATGAAGTCCTGCCTTTACATTGAGGATACCCTCCACCGTGTTGTGTGGCACTACCATTGTACTAACTGGGACAGATTTCGAACAGATCTAGCAACTCAAGAGTGGGCATCCACGAGGTGCTGTAGGCCATCGGCAGCAACATAATTGTACTCAAACACAATCTGTAACCTCAGCTCCCAGCATATTCTCCACCCTACCATTACCATCAAGCCAGGGGATCAACACTGGCCCAATGAAGAGTGCAGGAGGGCATGCCAGGAGCAGCACCAGGCATGCCTAAAAATGAAGTGTCAACCTGGTGAAGCTATAACACAAGTCTACTTGTGTGCCAAACAGCATAAGCAGCAATTGATAGACAGAACTAAGCGATCCCACAACCAATAGATCAGATCTAAGCTCTGCAGTCCTGCCACATCCAGACGTGAATGGTGGTGGACAATTAAACAACTCACTGGAGGAGGAGGCTCCACAAATATCCCCATCCTCAATAATGGCTGAGCCCATCACATCAGTGCAAAAGATAAGGCTAAAGCATTTTCTATCATCTTCAGCCAGAATTGCCAAGTGAATGATCCATCTCAATCTCCTCCAGAGGTCCTAGCATCACAGATGCTAGTCTTCAGCCAATTCGATTCACTTCATGTGATATCAAGAAACGGCTGAAGGCACTGTATACTGCAACAACTATGGGGCCTGACAATATTCCATCAATGGTACTTAAGACTTGTACTCCAGAACTTGCCGCAGCCCTAGCCAAGCTGTTCCAGTATAGCTACAACACTGGCATCAACCCGGCTATGTGGAAAATTGCTATGGTATGTCCTGTACACAAGAAGCAGGACATATCCAACCCAGCCAATTACTGCTCCATCAGTCTGCTCTCCATCTTCAGTAACGTAATAGAAGGGGTCAACAATAATGCTATCAAGCAGCACTTGCTTTGCAATAACCTGCTAGCTGACACCCAGTTTGGCTTCCGCCAGGCCATACAGCTCCTGATCTCATTACAGCTTTGGTTCAAACATGGACAAAAGATCTGAGCTCCCGAGGTGAGGTGAGAGTGACTGTCCGTGACATCAGAGCCGCCTTTGACAGAGTGTGGCATCAAGGAGCCCTAGCAAAGCTGGAGTCAATGGGAATCAGAGGGGAAACTCTCCACTGGTTGGTTTCATACCTAGCGCAAAGTAAGATTGTTGTGGTTGTTGGAGGTCTGTCATCTCAGCTCCAGGACATCACTGCAGGAGTTCCTCAGGGTAGTGTCCTAGGCTCAACCATCTTCAGCTGCTTCATCAATGACTTTCCTTCCATCATATGGTGAGAAGTGGGGATGTTGGCTGATAACTGCACAATGTTCAGCACCATTTGCGACTCCTCAGATTCTGAAGCAGTCCATGTCCAAATGCAGCAAGACCTGGACAATATCCAGGCTTGGCTAACAAGTGGCAAATAACATATGCGTCACACAAGTGTCAGGCAATGATCACCTCCAACAAGAGAGAATCCAACCATCGCCCCTTGACGTTCAATGGCATTACCATCACTGAATCACCCACTATCAATATCCTGGTGGTTACCATTGACCAGAAACTGAACTGGACTGGCCATATAAATACTGTGGCTACAAGAGCAGGTCAGAGGCTAAAAATCATATGATGAGTAACCTACCTCCTGACTCCCCAAAGTCTGTCCACCATGTACAAGGCACAAGTTAGGAGTGTGATGGAATGCTCCTCACTTGCCTGGATGAGTGCAGCTCCCACAATGCTCAAGAAACTTGATACCGTCCAGGACAAAGCAACCCACTTGATTGGCACTACATTCACAAACATTCATTCCCTCCACCGCTGACGCACAGTAGCAGCAGTGTGTACTATCTGCAAGATGCAGGGATTCACCAAGGCTCCTTAAGCAGCACCTTCCAAATGACCATTACCATCTAGAAGGACAAGGGCAGCAGATTGATGTGAACACCACCACCTAGAATTTCCCCTCTAAGTCACTTTCCCTGAGCACTCACCATCCTGATTTGGAAATATATTGCCATTTCTTTACTGTCGCTGGGTCAAAATCCTGGAACTCCCCCACTAACACCACACTCATTACCTTTATTGCTACCTTGCTCTCTTGCCTTGTCCTCTCCCTTTAAGTTGTCACATCTTCCGTTACTTGATCCCTCGCCCCCACTATTTAGTTTAAAGCCCTCTCTACCGCCCTAGTTATATGGCTCACCAGAATACTGGTCCGAGAATAATTCAGATGAAGACCGTCCCAACTGTCCAGCTCCCATTTTACCCAGTACAGGTGCCAGTGTCCCATGAATCGAAACCCATTTCTCCCACACTAATCTTTGAGTGAGACAATCAACTCTCTAATCCTATTCCAATTTACTTGTGGCTCAGGTAGTAATCCAGAGATTATTACCTTTGAGGTTCTACTCTTTTTAAATTATCCCCTAGCTTTTCATGCTCCCTAAGCAGAACCTCTTTCTTATTCCTATGTCATTGACTCCCACATGAACCACAACAACTGGATCCTCCTCCTCCCAATGCAAGTTACTCTCAAGCCCACAGAAGCTGTCCTGAACACTGGCATGGGGAAATAACACAGCCTTCTGGATTTTTGTTTCTCGGCTGCAAAGAACTGTGTCTATACCCCTGACTATACTGTCTCTTACTAATGCTACATTCCTAATTACAACCCCCCTGCTTGAATGTCTTCCTGTACAACAGACAGTTCACTCATCCATCCTACAGCTCTAAATTTCATCCATGCAAGCTTCAAGAACCTCAAACCTGTTGGACAATTGCAAGGGCTGAGGCTCCTCCACTTCTACCTTCTCAATTCCCATACTTGCCTCATTCACAGTCACACCCTCCTGTCCCTGACAATGGACCAAATCGGATGACTGTAGCTTAAGGGGTGTGACTGCATTCTGGAACAAAGTGTCCAGGTGACCTTCCCCTTTCCTCATACATTGCAGTGTTTGCAACTCAGCTTCTAGCTCATTAACTCTGAGTTGAACTTCCTTGAGCTGTGGAAACCTATTTCTTGTGTTCTTATGTCTTTTCATGACTTAAAGACATCCTAAAATGCTTCAGAATCAATGAATTACTTATGAAATGTAGGATGGAATCTTGTGGAGGTGATGGGGTCCCGGCCACTGGTTAGAGAGCTAGTGAGGGCCCAGCTTTGCCTCCTTTCAGGAAGGCCAGCCACATCTTGTGTCATTCAGGCACTTATCAGGCTAGCAGCAGGCCTTCTTCCAAGATCAAGGACCCACGAGCTGGAAGACCTGCCAACTGAGAGCTGCTGGCCAATCAGAGGCCAGCAACACTTCTCAGCTCAGCAGTGCCATCAGGGAGGCAGTGGCTGCTGCCTGTACAACACCCATATGAGGCCTTGACTGAAGAGAGACCAAGGGCAGATGAGCAATGGCGGGATGGGGGATCACAGGGGAGGAGTTGGTGTTGACAGCAAGGGCAAGGAAATGGCTTGCAGTGGCCTCCCCTTCCTTGTGTGCAATATGCCTCACAGCATTATCCCTTTATGTATTAGAAGGAATTGCAGCGAAGCTGAAGTTAATTTTCCTTTACTATTCTTTCATGCATTAAATTCTTCCAAGTAATTGTGTGGACGGTATGTAGATTGTAATCTGGGGGTGATACATAACTACAATTGTGGGCTTGCATTATGCTAGTTGAATGAGGCTATGCGATAGGTTGTTGTCAAGCAACCTAATGCCAGATATTATGTATGTGTAAATGTGAGCACTTACTTTTCCTCTCCTGGTGAAGTCATTAATTCTTTTTCAGAATTGCATCTACATCCTTATCATGTTGCTGTTGATTTGGTGGCCACCAGAAACTTCTAGCCGTGTTCTTTGTGCTACCACCCACCTGGCCTTCTTTCCATGGTGAGGAAATAAGACATTGTTCTGCTGCTCCACTTCCTTCAGCAGCTGTTCAATGCTCTCATCCTCAAAGCAGAGTTCCTTTATGTGTCCAGCGCTCCTGTCCAATGTGGTGGTGTATTCTACTATATATTTTTAATATAGCTGTGAAAGTTAGTTCTTGGCACTTACATTTTTGAAAAAAACGGTCTTCTTGCAAAAATAACTGCTCGACAGTACTGTATAATATTATGTTATAAATTGCAGGCGGCCAAAATTCTTAACCAAGCTCAGGCCATGGTGTTTCCTCCATTAGATGTTTATATAGCAACAAGACTTTGAGGCTTGCAGCAAACCAGTATTTTTTGTTTTGCTTATGACTGTGTCCAGCTGAGCACCTTAGGACCTGTCCACAGTATGCCCACTACCTTAGAATTAGTCCTGACCTCTGTACTATGCAAGTTCACTTGCATCAATCCAGAACTTCTCTTTCTCCTTCTCTTAGGCAGTCCCTTAGAATCAAGGATGACTTGCTTCCTTTCTGATTCTATGGGTGCTGAAATGGTTAAGTCCAATGCACGATTTACAAACATCTCAAGGACAATTAGGGATGGACAATAAATGCTGGCCTAGCCAATAACGCCACATCCTGTGAAAAAATAAAATAAAAGATGCTACCACACGTGGGCAGTTGCTATTTGAAGGGTTGGGTAGATGGGTTTCTGGAGATTTATGCACTCCTTCCAACATGTCGACTTTGCCTCTACACGTTCCTGATGAAGTCTCTCAATGTTTTCGGTGCCTTCCCAAATGACTCTTCTCCATTTTGGTTGCCATAAACTAGGATCTCCTATGAGTTGGCAGATATGTTTGACCTCTTCAGGGATGCTTTACGGACATCCCTAAAGCGTTTATGCTGTTCTTCTGGGAATCTCCTGCCTCGACCGAGTTCCAGGTAGAACAGTTGCTTTAGCACTCTGGTGTCAGTCATACAGATGATGGTCCTGTCCAACAGAGCTGGCTTTGAGTAGTTAGCACCTTGAGGCTGGTCAAGTTGGCTTGTGAGAGGAAACTGCATTGAACCACCTTTCTTACCACTAGACTTTGAAGATCTTGCAAAGACACTACTGGCTGTACTTCTCCAGTGGTTTGAGGTGCCTGCTGAAGATCTTCCAAGTCTCCAAAGCAAAGGAGCATGGGGATTGCTGCTGTTTGGTAAATCCATGGCCTTAGTCTAGGGTTTGAAACGCTGATCTTCAAATACTCTTTTCCTCAGTTGACCAAAGGTTGAGCTGGCACATTTGAGGCAATGATGATTTCATCATCTAGGTCTGCCCTCATTGAGAGAAGGCTCCCAAGAAACAGATAATGGAAACCGTTTCCAGGATCCTGTCATTAATCTTAATTGATGGGGGAGCTGGTTGGAAGTGGACCTTAATTTTCCAGTTGTTTAGTGGATGACCCATTTCCGTTCTGCTTCAGAGAAGGAGTCAACAATGACCTGGAGCTCAGTTTCTAAGTGAGTGCACACACAAGCATCACCTAGATACTGAAGCTCCATAACTAAGGTTGGAGTTGTTTTGGTTCTGGATTGAAGGCAGCATAGGTTGAACAGTTTCCCATCTGTTCTGTAGATTATCCCCACCTATTGGTAATTTGCTGGTGGTGAAGTGCAAATTTTGCAATGAGGAAAATGAAGAGAACATGGTAGCAATACACTTCTGGCATGGCTGCACAACCTGTCATCTGGGAAGAAGAGTGCATTTCAGAGGATCTCAGAGACACTGATCGTGACTATGTTCAAGAAGGGACACAAGTTCAATTGCAGTAACTACAGAGGAGTTTTCCAGCTGTCTGCCACAGGAAAGATCATTGCAAAGATCCTCCTCAACTGCTTCCTCCCAGTGACTGAGGAATTCCACCCAGAGTCGCAGTGCAGTGTTCACCCGTCGAGAGGCACCACAGACATGATCTTTGTTCAAGATCAGTAAATTCAAGATAAGTGCAAGGAACTACACCAACTGTTGTACATGGCCTTTTTCATGCACATAAAAGCCTTTGGGCAGAATTTTACATCCTGCAGGCGGGGGCGTGCCGGACCCGATCGGGCATAAAATCACTCAAGATGATGTTGGGCAAGCGTCCCGAAATCATCATGCACTTGTGCGATATTTCGCTTAGCATACACACGCAAAAGTCAGAAGTGCGCCCGCCGACAATTAAGTGGGCAATTAAACCAATTAACGGCGCAATTGTCTGTGATTTTTCGTGGTCTGTCTAACCCTACAGTCGGCGAACGGGTGAATCGGCCAGGCGGCCTTTACATTTTTCATCGAACCTCATCAAAAGGCAGGATAAAATTTCCGTTAGGAAATTAAATTAAAATAAATATCTGGGGACAGCATTTTTTTGAGTTATGTTTTCAGGTACTTGACTGTGGTGCATGGGTATATTTTTGCAGCTTTTACAGCTTTATTTCATTATTTGCAGGTCTGCAGCTCCCTGAAGGCAGACAGCTGCCTCAGGGAGCTCTCATGCAGCACTCACCCGTGCCCACACTGATGTTATCGCCCGCCCCCTTCCTGCCCCCAACCTAGCAGCGCTTAGCTTTCCAGCGCACGATTCGCGCTGGCTCGCCGATAGTTGACCAGCCAAAGTGAAATCACGGTCAGGGGCCGTGCTTCCTATCTGCTCCTGGGCCCGCCGGTCGCACACGCCCAACACCGAAAAATTCAGGCTTTTAACTCTGCCAAACACAAAAGCTTATGGAGCATTTTCCTTAAATTTGACTGCCATCATAAATTTGTCACCATCCTCCGGCTACTTCATGATGGCATGCATGCCATAATCCTCACCAATGGAACCACTGCAAACTCTATCGCCATGAAAAAGGTTGTGTTGCAGCAATCCTCTTCTCCGTTTTCCTCATTGCAATATTGCACCTCACCTCCCCTCGAGAACTTAGCATGCAGGAAACAAACAGGCTGCGCACAAGAAGCAGTCCCTTTAAGATGTGTGCTTGTGCAGTTATGCAGCAATTTTTAAGAGACCGTGCAGTGCAACAAATGGGCCACGCACAGCAAATGGTAATTAGAGGGTCCTGACTGGAAATCGGAATGTAGGGAAGCAATATTGGTCACAGCGCATTCTAATGCACAAGCTTAGCGATGTCTATTATGGGCCCATAAAAATGAGAAGGCAATCTGCTCTTCTGCATCTATCATTGTGACTCTGAGGTACATGAGATTATCTTTTGGAACAACTGTTCCGCAGATTTTCCTCTATGTTTGCACTTGAGAATTCAGGAGATTAGTATTTTGAACTAATATAATGAAAAGTGTTGTTGAATAGTACTGACAGCAAAGGTAGACATGTATCTTATTTCATTGGCTCAGAACTTCCGATCTCTGGATGGTTGTATCCCAAATGTACCCCACCGTAGATGCGCCACAGGACGCCTCGGAATTCACAACGCACTGACTATGTGGGAATTGCCCGGGAAGTTTGGACTTCTGATCGGCAATCCCCTGTCCGGAACCCTCTGAGAAAGTCTCTAATTCGGAGACTTCAGAAGATTCCAACTTAGTTCCCTGGATAGTTACCCAGGAAAAGTTACACAGACAAAAAATTCTAACTCTTGACCCCCTGACTCCTCCCTGCCAACCCTCCAACTTCCCTAACCCTCTGACAGTTCCCCAACTCCCTGACTACCTCATCCTCTCACTCCCACGACCCTGTTACTCTTCCCACCCCTCCAACTCCCCGACCACCTGACTACCTCCACATCCCAACCATCCCTCCGACACCCCCAAATCCCCTCCCCTCCGGACACCCGACTCCCCACCCCAATGCGACTCTTCCCCAACCACCTGATTATACCCTCAACCCGACAACTCCCCTGACTCTCTGACTACCACCACCACCACCACCACCCCCCCCAACTAACCCTGACCACCAACTCATATGGACATACGAATTAGGAGCAGGAGTAGGACACTCAGCCCCTTGAGCCTGCTCCACCATTCAATAAGATCATGGCTGATCTGATTGTAACCTCAACTCCACATTCCTGCCTACCCCCAATAACCTTTCACCCCCTGTTTAATCAAAATTCTATCTAGCTTTGCCTTAAAAATATTCAAGGGCTCTGCTTCTACTGCCTGTTCCAGAAGAAAGTTCCAAAGACTCACTACCCTCTGAGAGAAAAACATTCTCCTCGTCCCTGTCTTAACTGAGCGACCCCTTATTTTTAAATGGTTACCCCTAGTACTAGATTATCCCACAAGAGGAAACATCCTCTCCATATGCACCCTGTCAAGACCTCTGAGGATCTTAAAAGTTTCAATCAAGTCGCCTCTTACTCTTCTAAACTCCAGTGGATACAAGCCTAGCCTGTCCTATCTTTTCTCATAAGACAACCTGCTCATTCCTGGTATTAGTCTGTAAATCTCCTCTGGACTGCTTCAAACATACCTACATCTTTCCTTAAATAAGGAGACCAGTACTGTACACAATACTCCAGATGTGGTCTCACCGGTGCCCTGTACAACTGAAGCATAACCTCGTTACTATTGTAATCAATTCCCCTCACAATAAATTATAACATCCTGTTAGCTTTCCTACTTACCTGCTGTATCTCATACTAGCCTTTTGTGATTCATGCATGAGGACACCCGGATGCCTCTGAAATTCAGAGCTCTGCAATCCCTCATCATTTAGATAATAAGCTTTTTTATTTTTCCTGCCAAAATGAACAATTTCATATTCGCCCACAGTATACTCCATTTGCCAGATTTTTGCTCATCCCTTAACCTATCTATGTCACTTTGTAGCATCCTTATGTTCTCTTCACAACTTACTTTCCTTCCTATCTTTGTGCCATCAGCAAATTTAACCACCATTCCTTCGGTCCCTTCATCCAAGTCATTTATATAAATTGTAAAAAGCTGAGGTCCCAGCCCTGATCCCTGTGGCACACCACTCATGACATCCTGCCAACCAAAAAAGAACCATTTATGCCAACTCTCTGTTTCAAGTTAGCTAACCAATCTTTTATCCATGCCAATATGTTACCCCCTACACCATGAACTTTTATTTTCCATAATAACCTTTGATGTGGCACTTTATCAAATACCTTCCGGAATCTAAGTACAGTACATCCACTGGTTCCCCTTTATCCACAGCATATGTGATTCCTTCAAAGAACTCCAATAAATTGATTAAACATGATTTCCCTTTTACAAAACTATGTTGACTCTGTCTGCTGCCTTGAATTTTTCTAAGTGCTCTGCTATAACATCTTTTAGCATTTTCTCTATGACAGATATTAGGCTAACTGGCCGCTAGTTTCCTGCTTTTTGTCTCCCTCCCTTTTTGAATAAAGGAGTTACATTCACCAGTTTCCAATCGAATGGAATGTTCCCCGAATCTAGGAAATTTTGGAAAATTAAAACCAATGCATCAACTATCTCACTAGCCACTTCTTTCAAGACCTTAGGATGAACTCCATCCAGACCTGGGGATTTGTCAGCTTGCAAGCCCAACAATTTGCTCAATACCACTTACTTCCCTGGTGATTGTAATTTTCCTGAGTTCCTCCCACCTTTTCCTGTCCTAATTTACAGCTATTTCTGGGATGTTACTTGTGTCCTCTATATTGAAGACTGAAGCAAAATACCTGTTTAATTCATCCGCCATCACGGTACTTTCCATTATCAATTCCGCAGATACACTTTTATAGAACCAATGCTCACTTTGTTAACTCTTTTCTTATTTAAATACTTAAAGAAACTCTTACTATCCATCTTAATATTACTAGCTAGCTTTCTCTCATACTCTAATTTTTCCCATCTTATTAATCGTTGTCATCCTTTGCTGTTCTTTATACTATGTTATTCCTCCCACCCCTCCAACTCCCCGACCACCTGACTACCTCCACAACCCAATTATCCCCCCTGACCCCACCTGAACCCCCCAAATCCCCGAGACTGACTCCCCTGACTCCCCTCCGGACACCCAACTCCCCACCCTGATGCAACTCATCCCCAACCACCTGATTACACCCTCAACCCGACAACTCCCCCGATTCTCCGACTACTACCCACCCACCCCTCCCCCACCCACCCCTCCACCCCCACCCCCCTGACTAACCCTGACCATGAACTCATACGAACATACGAATTAGGAGCAGGAGTAGGACACTCGGCCCCTTGAGCCTGCTCCACCATTCAATAAGATCATGGCTGATCTGATTGTAACCCCAACTTCACATTCCTGCCTACCCCCAATAAACTTTCACCCCATGTTTAATCAAGATTCTATCTAGCTCTGCATTAAAATATTCAAGGGCTTTGCTTCTACCGCCTGTTGGGGAAGAAAGTTCCAAAGACTCACTACCCTCTGAGAGAAAAACATTCTCCTCGTCTCTGTCTTAACTGAGCAACCCCTTATTTTTAAATGGTTACCCCTAGTACTAGATTATCCCACAAGAGGAAACATCCTCTCCATATCCACCCTGTCAAGACCTCTGAGGATCTTAAAAGTTTCAATCAAGTCACCTCTTACTCTTCTAAACTCCAGTGGTTAAAAAGGTTTTTCCTCACATCCCCCCGAACCTCCTGCTGCTCACCTTGAACTTATGCCCCCTTGTGACTGACCCTTCAACTAAGGGGAACAGCTGCTTCCTATCCACCCTGTCCATGCCCCTCATAATCTTGCACACCTGAATCAGGTCGCCCCTCAGTCTTCTCTGCTCCAAAGAAACAACCCAAGTCTATGCAACCTCTCTTCATAACTTAAATGTTTCATCCCAGGCAACATCCTGGTGAATCTCCTCTGCACCCTCTCCAGTGCAATCAAATCCTTCCTAGAATGTGGCGACCAGAATTGCACACAGTACTCCAGCTGTGGCCTCACCAAGGTTCTATACAACTCCAACATGACCTCCCTACATTTGTAATCTATTCATCGATTGATAAAAGCAAGTGTCCCATGTGCCTTTTCCACCACCCCACTAACATGCCCCTCCACCTTCAGAGATCTATGGACACAAACAGCAAGGTCCCTTTGTTCCTCAGAACTTCCTAGTGTCATGCTGTTCAATGAACACGTCCTTGTCAAATTACTTCTTCCGAAGTGTATCACTTCGCACTTTTCAGGGTTAAATTCCATCTGCCACTTATCTGCCCATTTGACCATCCCGTCTATAGCTTCCTGTAGCCCAAGACACTCAACCTCATTGTTAACCACCCGGCCAATCTTTGTGTCATCCGCAAAGTTACTAATCCTACCTCCCACATAGTCATCTATGTCGTTTATATAAATGACAAATAATAGGGGACCCAGCACAGATTCCTGTGGTACGCCACTGGACATTGGCTTCCAGTCACTAAAGCAGCCTTCTGTCATCACCCACTGTCTCCTACAACTAAGCCAATTTTGAAACCACCTTATCAAATTACCCTGTATCCCATGTGCATTTGCCTTCTTTTTAAGTCTCCCATGCGGGATCTTGTCAACTGCACTACCCTCATCTACACACCTGGTCACCTCGTCAAAAAATTCAATCAAATTTGTTAGGTATGACCTCCCTCTGACTATCCCTGATCAAATCTTGCCTCTCCAAGTGGAGATAGATTTTCTCCTTCAGAATTTTCTCCAATAGTTTCCCTATCACTGATGTAAGACTTATTGGCCTGTAGTTCCCTGGCTTATCTCTATAACCCTTCTTAAATAGCGGAACCATATTAGCTGTCCTCCAGTTCTCCAGCACCTCCCCTGTGCCCAGAGAAGGGTCAGTCACAAGGGGACACAAGTTCAAGGTGAGCAGCCGGAGGTTCGGGGGGATGTGAGGAAAAACATTTTTACCACTGGAGTTTAGAAGAGTAAGAGGCGACTTGATTGAAACTTTTAAGATCCTCAGAGGTCTTGGCAGGGTGGATATGGAGCCCCTGCGATCTCCTCCCTTGCCTCCCTCAGCAGTCTGGGACACAAATCATCCGGACCTGGAGATTTGTCCACTTTTAAGCCTGCCAATACCTCCAATTCCTTATCACTCCCTCTATCAATTTGCTCAAGAACCTCGCATTCTCTCTCCCTGAGTTCGATACCTTCATCTTCATTCTCTTGGGTGAAGACGGATGTGAAGTATTCGTTCAACACTCTACCAATGTCCTGTGGCTCCACCCATAGATTGCCCCCTTCGTCCCTGATGGGCCCTACTCTTTCCCAGGTTATCCTCTTCCCATAGATATTCTTATAGAATATCTTGCGATTTTCCCTGCTTTTACCAGCCAGAGCTTTCTCATATCCCCTCTTCGCTCTCCTAATTGCTTTCTTAAGCTCCACCCTGCACTTTCTGTACTCCACTATTGTCTCCGCTGATTTGGTCCCCTTGTACCTGCTAAAAGTCTCTTTCCCTTCTCATCCTATCCTGAATATCTCATGGTTCTCTGGGCTTGTTACACCTTCCTATCACCCTAGATGGAACATGTTGAGCCTGTACACTCCCTATTCCCTTTTTGAATGCCTGCCGCTGCTCCCCTGTAGATTTCCGCACAAGTGGCTGTTCCTAGTCTACCTTGACCAGATCCTGCCTTATTTTACTAAAACCCGCTCTCCCCCAATCGAAAATATTTTTTTGCAACTTGTCTATTTCTTTGTCCATAATAAGCTTAAATTGTACCATGTTGTGGCTGCTATCACTAAAATGCTCCCCTGCCACCACCTCAGCCACCTGTCCAGCTTCATTCCCCAGAATTAGGTCCAGCACTGTGCCGTCCCTTGTTGAACCCTCTGCATATTGACCAAAAAAGTTCTATACACGTTTCAAGAAATCCACTCCATCCAAGCCCTTAACACTATGTCTATCTCAATTAATGTTGGGAAAGTTGAAATCATCTAATAGAATTACCGTATTGTTATTGTTTCTACACACCTCCGCAAATTATGCTCATATTTGCTCCTCAATTTCCCACTGACTATCTAGGGGTCTATAATAAACACCTAACAATGTGGCTGCCTCTTTTTTATTCCTAAGCTCTACTCTCACAGCTTCATTCAATGCCCCCTCCAAGATATCATCTATCCTTACTGCAGTAACTGACTCTTTAAGTAATAATACAATGCCTCCTCCTCTTTTACCCCCTCCCCTGTCTCGCCTGAAGATTCTATATCCCAGAATATTGAGCTGCCAATCCTGCCCCGACCTCAACCACATCTTAGTGATGGTTATTATATCACAACTCCACATGTCAATCCTCACCCTTAACTCATCTGATTTACCTATAATGCTCCTGGCATTAAAGTAGAGGCCATCCAGCCTTGCCTTACTCCCTTGAAACTTAATGCAGCTGTACTCCCTCTGACTTGATTGTTTTACTGTATTATGATGTGTCCCTATTCTGCTAACATTCTGTGTCCCGTCCCCCTGCCAAATTAGTTTAAACTCCTCCCAACAGCACTAGCAAACCCACCCACAAGGATGTTAGTCCCGCTCTGGTTCAGATGTAGACTGTCCCACTTGTACAGGTCCCACCTTCCCCAGTAACAGTCTCAGTGATCCAGGAATCTAAAGCCCTCTCTCCCGCACCAATTCTTAAGGCACATATTCATCTGTGCTATTCTCCTATTTCTGAGCTCGCTAGCAGGATCAGGACTCATAGACTCATAGACATTTACAGCACAGAAGAAGGCCATTCGGCCCATTGTGTCCACACCAGTCAACAAAGATCTGACCATACTAATCACATTTTCCAGTGCTTGGCCCAGAGCCCTGGAGGCTATGGCAACGCAAGTGAATATCTAAATACTTCTTAAATTTTACGCGAGTTTCTGACTCAATCACCCTTTCAGGCAATGATTCCAGACACCCACCACCTTCTGGGTGAAAAAATTTCCCCTCAACCCCCCTCTTAGCCTTCTACCTCTTACCTTAAATCTATGCCCCCGGTTACTGACCCCTCTACTAATGGAAAAAGTGCCTTCCTATCTGCCTACCTATGCCCCTCATAACCTTATACACCTCTATCAGGTCCCCTCTGAACCTTCGCTGCTCCAAGGAAAACCACCCCAGTCTATCCAATCTTTCCTCATAGCTCAGACCCTCCAGCCCAGGCAGCATCCTGGTAAATCTCCTTTGCACCCTCTCCAGTGCAGTCACATCCTTCCTATGATGTGGTAACCAGAACTGCATGCAGTACTCCAGTTGTGGCCTAACCAGCATTTTATACAGTTCCAGCTCTTGTATTCTATGCCTCGGCTAATAAAGGCAAGTGTCCCATATGCCTTCTTAACCTGCCCTTATGTACCTGCCCTGCCCAGGGATCTGTGGATATGCACACCAAGCTCCCTCTGATCTTCAGTACTTTCCAGGGTCCTACCATTCATAGGATAATCCCTTGCCTTGTTAGCTCTCTACAAGTGCATTAGCTCATACTTTTCCTGGCTGAATTCCATTTGCCACTTCTCTGCTCACTTGACCAGTCCATTGATATCCTCCTGCAGTTTACGGCTGTCCTCCTCATTATTTACCACCCTACCAATTTTTGTGTCATCTGCGAACTTCTTGATCATTCTGTCTACATTTAAGCCCAAATCATTTATGTACAGCACAAACAGCAAGGGCCCCAGAAATAGGGATGCCAACCCAGATCAGACGATTTGGGTCATTGTTTCCATTTAAGGTGCTTGTTGTCATACGTTAGCATCGTACTAAAAGTTATTGCACATCAGCCATGAAAGATTTTATGGTGTAATATCACAGTATGTTGGTATTCTGATCCATCATATTTCGAGATACAAGAATGTGAATTCATCCCTGAGATTCCCTAACTGGAAATTTAGTAAATGTGTCAGTGCAGTTGTGGAGATGAAGTGAGTGAAGGCCTGCTTCAGTCCAACTGCTGCTGATGCACTCACCCATGCCTTTGCCACTTTAAGAGTCGACAATTTCAGTTTTCCTTGCTGATGTTCTATTTGCAAGCCTCTGTAAACCAGCTGTCAGGGGGCCAAGACCTCACTGTATACTTTATAATATACATATATCATACTGGCTAATCTATAAAATTATTTTTCTTAAAACTGGACAAAGGCTTTAAACTGGCTGAAGTGATGACTGACTATGACACACACAAAAGGAATTTTTGGCCTACAGAACAGCAGCAACCTCATTATCTCTAAAGAGACGCTAATGCCCCTGTGTCTACAGAGATCAAGTCCCCAGGCATTGTACAAAGGCCCTTTACATCTCTAAGGGCAGGCCCCTGGCCTACAGAGATGATCAATCTGTGAGGAAAAAAGGACCTGGAAAACTGTGTTGAACTTATTAATGGTTGAAACATTAACTATCTGAAGAATCCAGACCAGGAATATACATCCTTTATACAAACAAGGGTGAAGAAGTGGGAGTCATGTCACATGCACCCCTCCCACCGACACCCCACCTCCCCCTGAAGTTGCTAGAACCTGTACTATTGTCTTGTGGAACCAAAAAAAGACAGACTGCCATTTTCCAGACAAAAAAAGGCTCTTTCCAGATTTATGAATACCTGGCTCCCCACCGACACTGTTTTCTACTGCGACTTCTGTACCTGCGCCTACAGGACTAAATCATTTCTATGCGCCTATCCCATTGGGGAAGTCAAGTCTACTGGAAAAGTGGATTCCCCAGCATCCTTCTTTAGCCTGCTGATTCTGTGAAAGAATACACCATTGGACTTTGATTCTGGACTCAGGCAAAACAATCATTCTTATGTTCTCTGTGGTCTTTGCCCTGTACCTCCTTTCTCTTATCCCTGTTTTATTGTATGAATGTAATGGGGGCTACATAGCTTTTCTATGTCTAAAGCGCATATAACTGCATGTTTTTGTATCGACCCCCTCTGTGTTTTGAGTGTGTGTAAAATAAACTAACCATTTTAGTTCACCCTATCTCGAGTTTGCTGTGGAGTTATTAATAGAAATAGGATCGCATCAAAAATGAGGGGTTGGGAAATACATCATTGCCTACAAAAGAAGGAAAACACAAAACAAAAACACCTTTGTCTTTATGGACAGGTGGTGAGAGGTGAAATTAGGGCTGTTTAAATTAAACCCCTGCCTGTCCATAACATAACTCATCCAAAATTCTACTCTTCATGTTCTATCCTACGCTAAGCTATTCATGTATCACCTATATCCTTGCTGTCCTGGTCCTTCATTTCTAACAATTTAAAATCCCAACCTGTGTGTTTAAATCCCTTAATGGCTTCACTCCCTATATCAGTAATCCTCGTCCAGTGTAACATTGCCCTCCCCAAACTGCCTGTTCCTGACTCTAGCCTTTTGTGCATTCCCAACCTTCCCTCACTTCACTGCACCATTGGTGGTCATTCTTTCCACTGTCCACATCCCACAATCTGGACTTCCCTCCCTGAACTCTCTGCCTCACCATGTTCTCTCTTCTTTTGAGAGCCTCCTTAAAACCTATCTTTTTGACCAAGCTTTTAGTCAGTCACTCCTTTTTTTAACATCCATTTTTGTCTGATTATCCCTCCGTGAAATACCTTGGGTTGCTTTTCTATGTCTAAAGCACATATAACTGCAGTAATTTCTGTCATGTTTTTGTATCGACTTTCTACATTGTAAATTTCTGTGTTCACATTTATGGTGTCGAGTAAACTTTTTTAGGTTGTAATTACATAATTTCCCCAGTGGTGTCACTGTTGTACCACAGTGTTGTATCCCCCAGCTATTCATCCTTTGCTGCAAAGAACCTCAGGGGCTCGAACCAATTCTGTTCCTCTGTTTCCCCAGAGATTTTTGTTACTTAACTATAATAAAATGAAATAAAGGTATTATATAAAGGTGGATACGGAATATATGACAACAAAATGGATTTAAATTATATTTACATGTCCTAGCCCATTTATCCTGTTGCATTCTACACCTAGTTCCACAGAAGACTACTCTTGGTCTTCCTGGCTGGGATTTTGTTGGGGTGGTGGTGGCCCTGTCCATGGGTCAGAAAGCCAGGGTCAACTGTGCCTCAGCTGATTCTGGGAGCCCTGACCAGATTTTACATCTATTAGGCAGACTGTTTTCGGGGCTCCCGAACCTTTAGGACTTGGTTTTCTTTGCAAAGTTTGGAAAGTAAACTGCCCCCAATTATCTAGTTTTTTACACTTGCATGAAAATCTTTTAAGTAGATATGTTATAGAGCCAAAGGGTTGATATTTATGAGTGTCAGCTTAAAAAGCAGGTCCCAAGCCGGGACTTGCCAGTAGTAGGACCTGCTTGGCAGTTTTACAACAAACGGTCTCCTCATTGGCTGCCTGTAAGCTCACCACCCGATTTGGATAGGTTCCTGATGCTGGAGGATACCTCAGCAGCTGGGCAGATATAAAAAAAAAATCATCTGACCTAGTTGCAGAGGGGCAAACCCTCAAGAGAAGTTAGGGCCGCGGGAGCTGAATTCCTGCCTGTTTGGGCCATGGAACCTGTCCCCCTTGTCTGCTGCTGGGAAGCTTTCTCCAATTAGCTGGCTGCCTCCCCATGCAGTGGAGAGGTGGTCACCCTGTTGTTGAGAAACTACACCTTAAAATGACCTCTAGTTGGGCCTTATTGAATGGCAAAGTAGGTTTGATGGGCCATATGGTCCACTCATATGAACATACAAAGATATGAACAAGGAGCAGAAGTAGGTCATTCAGCCCCTTGAGCTTGCTCCACCTCTTAATAAGATCATGGCTGATCTGACAGTAGCCTGAAACCTGTATCTCATCTACCGCCGCTAGCCTATCACCCCCTTGCTGACCAAGAATCTATCCATCTCTGCCCTAAAAATATTCAAAGACTCTGCTTCCACCACCTTTTCAGGAAGAGAGTTCCAAAGACTCACAACCCTCAGAGTGAAAATTTTTTGCCTCTTCTCTGTTCTAAATGGGTGACCCCTTATTTTTAAACAGCGACCCTAGTTCTAGATTCTTCCACAAGAGGAAACATCCTCTCCAAATCTACTCTGTCAAGCCCCCTCAGCATCTTATATGTTTCAATCAAGTAACCTCTTACTCTTCTAAACTCCAGCAGATAAAAGCCTAGTCTGTCAAACCTTTACTGATCCCGTGGAAGGCCTGCCAGTAGCCTGCTAGCCTCCAATTGGCTCATAATATCAGCGGGCCTTCCTGGAGGGGTCAACGCGGGTCTCTTGCTAGCTCTCCAGCCAGCGTCGGCTCCATAAAATTCCCTCCAATGGATTCTGAAACTGTCTTAGTACACCCGTAGTCCATCTCAGGTTGCTCCTATCTAATATGGTACTGTTTTCTCTAGTAACCTATAATACTTATGCACATTATTCCTCTTTTCTACTTCTAGCTCCTGTTAACTTGCTTTAAACCATTTCTAACCCCACGAGGTCCTTGGCCCTGGTCCTCTTGAGGTGCAACCTGTCCTTTTTGAATAGATGTTTCCTGCCCCAGAACTGATCTCAGGCCTGCTCTGGCACCTCTCTTAATGTCCTGCTGGTTTTGCACAGCTCTCGCTACTTGTCTCAGGCTCGCTCTGCCAGTCTTTCTTACCTCCCTGTCAGTCTTGCTCTGCTCTTGCTCTACTTTTGCTGCTGATGTAGATGAAGCATTTGTGTATGTCTCGTGTTATTCATATTAAAGGACTGCCAGTTGGAGGAAGGAGACTGAACATTACAAAATTTTCTTAGAAGTTGTAGGGAATTGAATTCTGCAAAAAATATCAGAAGTATTATCTTGCATTATAAATGAATTTACATTTTTTATGTATCCTTAGGGATAGTGAAAGTATCAGAAGCCAAGTGAGTTCCCAACATTTCAAACAAATCTGTCATGGCTTATGACAATGAAAGTCCATTTATAACTTTTGAGGTTTTTTTCCCCTTCTAACACTACTAGGTTATTTTGCTGAAGAAGCACTTAGATGTAATAGTATCCTACTACATTACATTTTTAAAATTGACATTGACAACATGGAGACTTAATAACTATCATACAGTTCTTTAAAGTACAATTCTGACTGCATATTCTGAACAGACAGCTCTCTGTTTACAGTCGTGGTAGCATCATGTGCATAAGCTGTTTTTGATTTGCTACAGTAAAATGAGAAGATGAATGTTTTAACCATGTAGTGCACAAGATTTCAGCAGGTCCCATCTCACCCTTGGCCAACACGCTGTAACAAATCATGCCAAATGAATTGTTTACATTCTTAGAATGGGAAACCCATGCCCGTGTCGAAACAGCAGAGGTGGCCGCCTTAACAGTTGGTGGAAAATTGAAGGGTCCCCTTGCTTGTTCATTGGTGGAACTGTGGACCAGGAGTTGCAGAATGGAAATTGGTGAAAAATGTTTGAGAAATTCGCATGGGAGCAAGTGGCATATCTATAAAAATAAGAATCATCTTCCCTCCAGCTCTATACAAGCAAAGGTTCTGTGGTCACATCAAAAAATTTTCAGGGGGTTGCCCAGGAACTCTCCAAGCCATGCCCTGAAGAAGTAGAGGGGTCAGGTGGAAGCTTTGCTGAACTAAACAAATGGAACTTACAACAACAACATACTCCTTTTGGCTGGGCGATAGTGGCCCCAACTACCTTTACATTTCTCAGGCAGTTAATTGCCTACAGACAAGACTTCTGTCCTGTTAAGGGATGAGGCCACCTCCCCAAGTGCTACTGGCCAATCAGATGGCCAGCAGCTCTTCACTCCTAGCAGTATCACTGGGAGTGGTGGCCACTGCTGGGAGTGCAGAAGACCTGGACCAGTCATCATGGAGGAGGCCCCAGAATTAAGGTAAGTGGGATAGGCTTGCTGGGCCAATAGGGCAGGCCCCAGGAAGTGGGGGAAGGGTTGGTCATGTGCCAATGGGAGAGGGTGTCTTTAAGGGGGCATTGCTGCTGGATCACAGGGTGCCAGATCAGGAGCGTCCCCACCTCCCACCTCAAGCCCAGAAGGAGTAGGCCAGGATATACCCTCCCCATATAAAATATCAGTGGTGGCAGGAAGGGGCTCTTAAGTGGTCCTTAACTGCCCACTTAAGGGCAGGAGGACTGTTCTGGCGAGTGCTAGTGGCGGCGAGAAAACAACAGACGTGTCACACCCTCACCCTCCCACGTGCTTTTAGGCAACCCCTGCCAGTCTCCCAACACCCTCCCTAAGGCCCCCAAAAATTCCGGCATTAATGTAGTAAAATATCCCAAGGCGCTTCACAGGAGCATTATCAAAATAAAATTAACGCTGAGCTATTAGGACAGATAGAACCATAGAATCATAGGAAAGTTATGGCACAGAAATAGTTCATTCAGCCCAAAGTGTCTGCACCGGCCAAAAAAGAGAGAGATAAAGAAACCAGTCGCTCACTTTAATGCCACTTTTAAGCACCTGGTCCGTAGCCTTGCAGGTTACGTCACTTCAGGTGCAGATCAAGGTACCTTTTCAATGAGTTGAGCATTTCAGCCTCAGCCACCAATTCAGGCAGTGAATTCCAGGTGGTCATCACCCTCTAGGAGAAAAACCTTTTCCTCATGTCCCCTTTAATCCTTTGATCAATCACCTTAAATCTGTACCCCCTGATTATTGACCTCTCCGCTGGGGAAACAGGTCTTTCCTGTATAATCTATGTAGGCTGCTCATAATCTTGTACATCTCAATTAAGTCACTCCACAGTCTCCTCTGTTCTA
Source organism: Carcharodon carcharias (assembly GCF_017639515.1). Classification (NCBI taxonomy): domain Eukaryota; kingdom Metazoa; phylum Chordata; class Chondrichthyes; order Lamniformes; family Lamnidae; genus Carcharodon; species Carcharodon carcharias. The sequence continues at coordinate 71,265,128 of NC_054469.1, read as the reverse complement.
ACAAAACAACCCTGGCCTATCCACACAAGTGTCAGGCAATGACCATTTCCAACAAGAGAGAATCCAACCATCGCCCCTTGATGTTCAATGGCATTACCATCACTGAATCCCCCACTATAAACATACCGTTGACCAGAAACTGAACTGGACTAGCCATATAGATACTGTGACTACAAGAGCATGTCAGAAGCTAGGAATAGTGCGACGAGTAACCCACTTCCTGACTCCCCAGATTCTGTCCACCATCTACAAGGCACAAGTCAGGAATGTGGCCTGGATGAGTGCAGCTCCCACAACACTCAAGAAGCTTGACAACATCCAGGACAAAGCAGCCTGCTTGATTGGCACCACATCCATAAACATTCACTCCCTCCGCCACTGACAGACAGTAACAGCAGCGTGTACTATCTACAAGATGCACTGCAGGAATTCACCAAGGCTCCTGAGACAGCACCTTCCAAACTCACGACCACTACCATCTAGAAGGACAAGGGCAGCAGATAGATGGAAAAACTACCACCTAAAAGTTCCCCTCCAAGTCACTCACCATCCTGACTTGGAAATATATTGCCATTCCTTCACTGTCGCTGGGTCAAAATCCTGGAACTCCCTTCCTAACAGCACTGCGGGTGTACCAACACCACATGGGCTTCAGTGTTTCAAGAAGGCAGCTCACCACCACCTTCTCAAGGGCAACTAGGGATGGGCAATAAATACTGGCCAAGCCAGCGAACCTCACATCCCATGAATGAATAATAAAAGAAATCTTTCGTCATAATTAATTTTCAAACCATGGCAACGTTCTTGTAAATCGCTTCTGTGTTCTCTCCAGAGAAATTATGTCCTTTCTGTAATGTGGAGACCAGAACTGTACACAAAATGCCAGCTGTGGCCTAACCAGTGTTTTATACAGTTCCAGCATTACATCCTTGCTTTGTATTCAATACCTTATCCAATAAAGGAAAGTATTCCAAATGTTTTCTTTACCATCTTATCCACCTGTCAGGGATGTGTGGATATGCACTTCAAGGTCCCTCATTTCCTCAACCCCTCTCAATATGCTCCCATTTATTGAGTATTTCCTTGCTTTGTTTGCTCTCCCCATATGCATTAACTCATACTTTTCCAGATTGAATTTCTTTCGTCACTTTTCCACTGACTTAGACAAATCATTGATATCATTCTGGAGACAACAGTTATCCTCTTCACTGACAAACTATGCGGCCAATTTTTGTGTCATCTGCAAATTTCCACATTTAAGTCCAAATCATTAATATATACAGCAAACAGCAAGGGCCCCAGCACTGAGCCCTGTGGAACGGCACTGGAAACTGCTTTCCATTTGCAAAAACAATTACCCTTTGTTTCCTGCTACTGAGCCAATTTTGGATCCAACTCGCCACCTTCCACTATATTTCATGGGATCTCACCTTTCTGACCAGTATGCCATGTGGAACCTTGCCAAATGCCTTACTAAAATCCATGTAGACAACATCCACTGCAATATTTTCATCAATTCTCCTTGTTACTTACTCAAAAAAATTGATTAAGTTAGCAAGACTCAATCTTCCCCTGACAAAACCATGCTTCTCTAAGTGACAGTTAATCCTGTCTCTCAGGATTATTTGCCCACCACTGATGACTGACTGGCCTATAATTTTCTGGCCTATACCTCGCACCCTTTTTAAATAATGGTACAACATTCGCAGACCTCTAGTCCTCTGGTACCACTTCTGTATCTTGTGAGAATTGGAAAATGATCCTCAGATCATTCGTTATTTCCTTCATGGCTTCCTTTAACAGCCTGAGATACAATTCATCCAGCCTTGGTGAGTTATCCACCTTCAAGGATGCCAGTCACGCTAGTGCTTCCTGTCTCACTGTATCCAATATTTCACACTCCTCCTCTTTAACTAGAAAGTCTGGATCATACCTTTCCTTATTGAAAACAAAGACAAAGTACTCATTGAGAACCCTGCTCACATCTTCTTGCCCTCTGAAATATCTGTGCCCCTCAAAATTTGACCTCTTGCATATCCCCAATTTTAATTGCTCCACCATTGGCAACCATGCCTTCAACTGCCAAGACACTAAACGATGGAATTTCCTCCCTAAACCTGTCCATCATTTTACTTCATTTTCCTTTTTTAAGGTGCTCATTTAAACCTACCCATCATTTACCCTAATATTCCCTTATATGGCTTGGTGTCAAATTTTGATTGATAATACTCCTCTGAAGAGCCTTGTGTGTTTCACGATGTTAAAGGTGCTCTATAAATGCAAGTACCTGTTGTAATTGACTTCAATGTGTTGTAGAATGTTATAAAATGAAATTATATATATTTCACAAATATTTTCCTTTTTTTATATTCACTGAATTTTGGGCTTTGTGGCAAATGGCAGATTTTATCAGTTTAATTTTCAGAACAACAATTTTACTTTATGGTGTAGCATATATTTTAAAGACTTTCATGTAAAGTAATCCAAAGCAAACTGTATTAAGTTATTTTTTTCAACTAAAGGGTAATGTTACAAAGGAATTACAGGGTTTGAAGATTGGGAGTGGTTATGTTCAATCATTGAATTAACAGTTGCCTACTTTTTATATATTTTTCCAGAAGCTTGTAATCAGCAAGAGGTGATTCAAGGTAAACTACTCCTCCACTTCTCCACAAAAGTCTTTTGATGGAAGGGTCAAGGAGGCAACGTTTTACTGCAGAAGCTTGCTAAATTTATTGTTTTGGTGGCATGCACATTTTGCTACTTCCGCTCCTCAACCATATTTATGTGTCTAATATTATTCACAAAGCTAATGAAGCCAGATGAGTCCATTTCCTACTTTAGACATAACTTGTTCTAGATCTCTTTCCTGGGATCTGTGGCTGTGAAATTGAGTTCTGTAGCACCACTGCCGCCAGTGTTATGGAAGCCCAGAAGCCATAAGATGCCATGGAGCTGCACTTCTGGCCACTTCAAGCATAGCCCGTGCTAGGAAGGCCACTAACATGGATGTGCCATCCCAGCAGATTTGGCACAGGTTGCTAAAACTTGGATCTCGTAGGCCCACTGAATGCCTGTGCTAATAACTCACAGCAGAACATGCATTCAACTGCACAAGGAATGCCACCACTAACGTTATTCAAAGTGCCAGCCATCCAACTTGCAGGTGAAGTGGTTTTGATTTCCTTCTGCTATTGTAAAGTTGCTGGAAGTACTGTGGTTTCTCTTTGGAGATCTGTTAGTGCATTTGTGTATCCATTCAGGGAGGGCACAGGATTTTGTTACCTGTCCTCTGCAAGAGGCATAGGGGCTGTTGTTGCAGTGCCTCTGGATCTATAACATTACCAACGGGCTGCAGAGAGGGAAAGCTCTGCGACGAGGCAGAAAAAGGGTTGCTCTCTGTATAGGTCCTACCAGTCACGGGTTTCGGAAGAGTACTTCTATATCTCCATGTGAATAATGCCTGAGGGACTCAGGTTCACAAGGAAGTGGTGATTGAACTGTGCAATTTCCTGCAACATGTCCTGCAGCCATGCAACAGGACAAGGACAGCACTGACAGAGTCATTAAATTTCTATTAGACTGGATCTTTCCAGGTGGGGGTGAGCAACCTATCCAATATGTACCAGCATTCCATACATCAATGCATACAGAGATTGACAAAGGCCCTTTATTCCAAGAGAGATGATTTCATCATGTTCTTTCTAAGGAGGGAGAACTAGGATAAACAGACACGTGAATTTGCCAGGCCAATGTGTTCAACTATGATGTAAGGAGCCATCGATTGTTCTCAAGTACCTCTGTGCATCCCTCATGTCAGTGGGGAAGGATAGAAGAGCTGCAGTAGGTACCATTCCATCAATGTGCATTTGGTGTGTTACCATGCACAGTACAGCATATTAGTGAACGTCCACTATCTTGGCGGCAGCAGATATGATTTCTTCATTTTGCCATTCGTGCCGTCTTCTTCCTGCCAAAGACAACCAGAGGGTAGCTGCTCAGTGGCAAAGGCTAACCCCTGTACATGTGGCTCATGACTCCACTCCTCCACACAAGAACCATGGAGCCACCTGGGACATCATGGAGCAGACTATCAGTATGCTAAAGCAACACTTCCATTGCCTGGACCAATCCATGATGGACTGCTGAATCCTCTACAACATTGCTATCATGAGGATGCAGGCATTGCTGCCATTACTTTGGAGGACAACTTGGGGGGCAGGTTGGTGGTGGATGGAGGGGGAGTGTGGTGGGGCGGGGGAGTAGGGTAGTGTGGTGAGAGGAAGAAGAGGAAGCACAGAGGAGGCATTTAGGTCACCTTTAGGCTATTCAAGAGCACCTGTTCAGACTCTGCTTCCCATAGGACAATTTCCCTTTACCACCATGGCTCCACTATTCCCCAACTCATCAATCATTTGGGATACCCATTACATTGTCCCTTGTACAAGTTCCTACAGTAAAAAGCTTTTAATCAATGGCTTTTCTATAGCATCCTTATCCAAAAACGCTTCCATTTATCCGAGCATAAATGAACTATTCACCTTTATGCATTCCCTTAGTGCCTGTCTTGCAGGTGCCTTTGCCTTTCCTAGTGTTCCTACACAGTGCTATCCAGTGGCTTCAGCTGTGGTGGAAGGCTGCTTACTTTCGCTGAGGAAAAATGAAGAGATAAAAAGGGAAAAACTTAAAACAATCACAATCACAAGGAAAGAGCTACAGGGAAAGCTATTAGAACTAAAGGCTGGAAAGTCCCCCAGACCTGATGGCTTGCATCCTAGGGCTTAAAAGAAGCGGCTGCAGAGATAGTAGATACATTAGTAATAATCCTCCAAAATTCCCTATATTCTGGAAAGGTCCCAGTGGGTTGGAAAATCACTAATGTAACACCTTTGTTCAAAAAGGAGGGAGACAGTAAACAGGAAGCTATAGATCAATTAGCCTAACATCTGTCACAGGGAAAATGCTAAAATCCATTATTAAAGAGGTAGTATGAGGACATTTAGAAAATCATACTATAATCAGGCAGAGTCAAAAAGGTTTTGTGAAAGGAAAAGTCATGTTTGACTAAATTATTAGAGTTCCTTGGGGAAGTAACAAGCAAGGTGGATAAAAGGAAACCCGTAGATATGGTGTACTTGGATATCTAAGAGGCATACAGTAAGGTTACTACATCAAAGATCACTACACAAAATAAAAGCTCATGGTATAGGGAGCAACATTTTAACAAGGATGGAGGATTGGTTAGCTAACAGGAAACAGAGAGTAGGGAGGGATAAAAGGGGCATTTTCAGGTTGGAAAGCTGTTACTGTTAGAGTGCCACAGGGATCAGTGTTAAGGCTACAACTATTTACAACTTATATCAATTACTTGGACGAAGGACTGTATGTATCAGCTAAGTTTGCTGATGACACAAAGGTAGGTAGGAAAGTAAGTTGTCAAGAGAACAAAAAGGCCAGGATTTTCCCCTCGGCGATTTGGGGCAGGGCCCGTTCGCCAAGGGGAAAATGACGCGGGATGATGTTGGGAAGAATCCCCGACGTCATCCCGGACCATTTGAATTTTTAGGAAGGTGGGTGGACAGCGAAATCAGCTGTCCACCTGCCAACCTGTCAATGGCCAATTAAGGCCATTGACAGGCTAGTTAAGATAATTAAAGACCTGCCCGTCCAAGCTTAAGGCTGGCGGACAGGCCAGGAGCCCCAGCGGGCTCCAGAGTATTCATGAAACTTCATCCACTGGAGGGATGAAGTTTCATATCCGTTTTTTAAAAATGTAATAAATTTTAAGTATTTATTATTAACATGTCCCATCTCATGTGACATTGTCACATGAGGGAGACATGTTAATAATTTTAATTTTTTCTATTTTTAGACTTTACTTACCTGTCATTAATCTCCCTGAGACAGCACTTTGCCTCAGGGAGCAGTGTGCTCTTCTGCACGCATGCGTGAAAGAGCGCAGTTTGATAGTTGGGGATTCCCTCCCCCCCAGCGGTCGGGCAGGCTGCTGGGTGGGCCTTAATTGGCCCACCCACTCAAAATGGCGGTGGGCCCTGTTTTGGTGGCAGAGGTCGGCTGTCCACCCGCCGCTGAGCTGGTGGGGCCCGCATGCCATCCGAGGGCAAAATTCTGCCCAAAGAGTCTGCAAAGGGATAGGCTCAATGAGCAGATAAAATTTGGCAGATGGAGAATTAATGGGGGAAAATGTGAACTTGTCCACTTTGGCAGGGAGAACAGAAAAGCAGCATATTATTTGAATAGAGAGAGATTGCAGAATTCCATGGTACAACGGGATCTGGGTGCCCTGGTACATGAATACACAAAGTTAGTATGCAAGTACAGCAAATGATTAGAAAGGCAAATGGAATGTTGTTCTTTGTTATGATCAGGTGAGAAGTGTAAAATGGCTCCCCTCTCTTTCCATCCCTTGGTTGACCACAGCAGGTGCTTTATTAATAAACTCACTTGATAATTCGGTGATTGTTTCACTGGTTAAGTGCTGTGTTTGTAAAATCACACACTGATAGGTTTTCTTGTAAGTTTAAAAGAAAGGAGAATAGTATTTATTTTACTTAACACCCAATCTAAATAAAAATAATGAAACGCACAATGCATTCAAGACTTCACACACACACACACACACACATATACACACACACACACATACGCACAGAAGTAAGTTACAAAGAGTTGTTTAAGAGTATAACAAAGTTAATTGTATAAAGATTCTGTAGATTGATGGGTTGGATGGTTTGAGACTGGGCTCAATGTTCTTTCCGATTCTGCATCAAAGCAATTTAAAGGTCTTGACAGATGATTTCTGTCTGAAGCTGCTGAGTTGATATTTAAGATACTGCCTGCACTGTATGGCTGGTCTAAAACAGGCAGGGGAACAAACTTGCATGATGGCTGGAGAGAGAGAGAAAGAGTGCCGACTCATGGTGTTTCTGGTTGCACTCTGACATGCCTGGGAAAAAAGATTTTTTTAAAACACAAAGAGGGTTAGCTTGCTCATCACATGATCTCCTCTGACAAACTGGCCAGTTACACAAACATGGTCTTGGTAATGTCCCACCGAGATGGCACGAAGAAGAAAAATATCTAAAAGAAATTTGTTTCCCTTCCATATTCTCTTGTTTAAATTCTGTTTTTTTAAATGGATAAGAGCTTGGACTGATAAAGTGGCCACAGTGGACCATGTGATGGCAGTTCTGGAGGGTTCTGTGCAGTTTAAAAATAGACAAAAGCTAACACATCAAACCCCTGGAATTTAAGACTCCTTGAATTGTACAAACATTCCAGTCAAGCCAACACAAAGGATAGTAGACGAGATGTCTGCACCAGGCAGCTATGGACAAAGGCAGAGCTATTTGTGACTCCTTATCTCCAATGTTGTGCTAATGGTTCTACAGTTAACTGCTCAAATCACAATGGGTTTTAACAAGGGACGTCATTAACTGAATAGCTTGATCCGAAACCACCCTGTCACATGATTGAAACTTTAGCTGTTTGAATTGCTTTAATGATACAGCTTTTGGGCCTTATCTTCAGTCACTGTTTAATCTCAGAAGAGAAACAGGACTCCAGGCTCTGTTTGCCATTTACCACCTAAGAGAGCAATGACAGAATCAGGGCTCTGTCCAGGTTTTAAATTACCTGGTCTTTGTCTACACTGAACTGAAGACTGAACTTCTATATCTGTGCCTTGAAGACCAAAGCAGCGCTATGTGCCTTCTTCCATCCTGGAAGTCATCATTTCTGGAATGCAACAGTTTTAGCCTACTAACCCCTAAAGGAATGCACCATTGGACTTTTAGATTCTGGACTCTGAACTCATGTGAAATCATAACTCTTATTTTTATTGTGGTCTTTGCCCTGAACCCCTTTCTTTCCCCTATTCCTCTTTTATTGCATGTAAAAAAAGAGGCAGACATTGTGAAAACCCTTCCTATGCTTTGTGTGTGTGTAAAGTAAACTATCCCTCTTATTTTACCTTATCTTGAGTTTGCTGTGGGGTTATTAATAGAGAATTGGATCACTCCAAAACTGAAGGGTTGCGGAAAATAAGCCACCATTTATAAAGGGGGAAATCAAAAAAATCAAAGCACCTTTCTTTTTATAGATGGGTAATGAGTGGAGAAATCAGGGCTGTTCTAAATTAAAGCCCCTCCTGTCCATAACAATAAGCTGATTCCAGATCCATTATTTAAAAATGTTTAGATTATATGGCTGGTGGAGTTCCTCCCTCAGCTGGGGTCCATAGTCCAAAGTGATTGAGCCTAATAGCTTGGTCCACACCCAGCTGAATACACAGGTTATGTCTGGGTGTTTTGTGAATGGTTCTAGAGACGGATCATTCACAAGTGTCTGAGTTGATTGTGGGCTACTTCTGGACAGCCTGCTTCCTTGCTGATTGCTTTCTAATTTGTAGGGTGCAACTATGTAAATATTAGGTCCTCTTAGGAGCTGCTGTTTATGTAACTTTAAACCGTCTATAAGATGCATTGCAGTAATTCACCAAGGCTCCTGAGACAGCACCTTCCAAACCCATAACCACTACCATCTAGAAGGACAAGGGCAGCAGATAGATGGAAACAACCATCACATAAAAGTTCCCCTCCAAGTCACTCACCATCCTGACTTGGATATATATCACCGTTCCTTCACTGTCGCTGGGTCAAAATCCTGGAACTCCCTTCCTAACAGCAATGTGGGTGCATCTACACCGCATGGACTGCAGCAGTTCAAGAATGTGTCTCAGCACCAGCTTCTCGAGGGCAATTAGGGATGGGCAATAAATGCTGGCCCAGCCAGCGAAGCCCACATTCCACGAACGAATAAAAGAAATGCTGTTGTTCAATCTTTTTAAACTTATCCAGTAGTTTCAGCCCACTCAATAAATAAAGCTGTTTTTGATTTCAGGCATGGATTTATAACAGTGATCATTGCAAGGGGAATCAGGTATAAAAGTTGGGAAATGTTGCTACAGCTGTACAGGACCTTGGTTAGATAGCATCTGGAGTACTGAGTACAATTTTGGCATCCTGACTTAAGAAAGTATATCATTGCATTCGAAACAGTTCAGAGAAGGTTCACTTGACTGATTCCTGTGATGACGGGGTTAGTTTATGAGGAAAGGTTGAGCAGATTGAGCCTATACTATTGGAATTTAGAAGAATGAGAGGTGATCTGATTGAAATATGTAAGACCTTGAGGGAACTTGAGGGGGTGGATGTTGAGAGAATGTTTCCCCTTGCGGGGGAGTCTGGGACTAGGGGACACAGTTTAAAAATAAGAGTGCTCCCATTTAAGACTGAGATGAGAAGATTTTTTTTCTCTCTCAAAGGGTTGTTAGTCCATGAAACTCTCTTCATCAGAGAGCAGTAAAAGCAGAAACAAAAACAGAAAATGCTGCAAAAACTCAGCAGGTCTGGCAGCATCTGTGGAGAGAGAAACAGACTTAACGTTTCAAGTCCGTATGACCTTTCTTCAGAGTCAGGTTCTTCAGGGTCATATGGACTTGAAATGTTAACTCTGTTTTTCACTCCACAGGCGCTGCTGGACCTGCTGAATTTTTCCAGCTTTTTCAGATTTTTAGCATCCACAGTATTTTGCTTTTATTATAGCAGTAAAAGCAGGTTCATTGAATATATTCAAGGCTAAGATAAATAGATTTTTGATCAACAAGAGAGTCAAGGGTTATAGAGGGCAGACAGGAAAGTAGATTTGAGGTCACAATCAGATCAACCATGATCTTATCAACTGGCGGAGCAGGCAGAAGGGGCCAAATGGCCTGTTCCTGGTTCTTAAGTATTCTTGGGAGAAGCAGCGCTGGACCTAGAGGTCCTGATTTTAGACTGCATCAATTTGGCATGGGCAGCAGCAGTCTGGGCTGCCTAGCTGAGAGGCAACAGCTGGCAGTGTTGGGACCACAGATGCTGTCAGAATGAGACAGGACAGGAGATTTGTGCACCACAGAGCCACTGCCACCTGCCTAGGGTGATACCCCAGCAACCCTAGTAGTCTGTTGGAGGACAGATTGCTCGACTGCTGTGTTATGGCTGCAACTGATGTTATTGCTGAAATCCATCTTGGTTGGTCATAATTTTTTTTTGTATTGTAGAAATGAGGAAGGAAAACTACTGAACACAAAAGCACAGGACTCCAGTCATAACTTCTAAAACTTTGAATAATTAAACTATCTTAAAAGAAAGAAAAGATAAAATTTAGATGCACAAGATGAAAAGAGGCACAGTTAGAAAGAAATCTTCCAAAATAACTCCCAAAATGCTTTATCAAAGGTACACAAGACAACTGTCTTTTTGGCAACAGTCCTTATAGATTCTTAACCGTAAAATTCAGGAAATATTACCCAAACCAAGAAATTGCTTTCACTTTAAACAGAAGTACAATCCACAACTTCCTATACAAATCCACACGTATGTGATTTTTCCAAAGGGAGATTTAAAACCTACTGTTTCTCAGGACAAATATGCTCCTGGCCCAAAATGGAGTTGCTTTCTTCAATTAAAAGACTTTCACAGCTACACTCCAATACACTAGAGTTGGCCTTCAATGGGATTCCCTTCACAGACGGCAGCATCATGGCTGGGTATGCAAGTGTTGTCATGGAGTTGGCCATCACATCCATCTGGAAAGGATGCAAACTCTGTATAATTCCCTTTGTCATGTTGGAGCTGGCCTCCTTCATGTTTCTTGATAGTGACAGGAGGCACTGGCGTAATAATGCATCAGGGCTCTTGGTGTTCTCTGGTAGGCTGTCAATGTCTTCTTTTGAGAACTCATCTGTGAGACCTTGCCCTTCGGTGTGTTGGCACATGACCCATCATTTCCCCTGGTCTGGCTGCAGCCCACTCGTGCCCAGTGACTCAGCATGTGCAAGTCCTGACTGCATTTTAGCCTCTAAAATTCATGCAGTGATAGTAGTATCTAAGTTGGAGGCAGAGGCTGTTGTCATATTGTTTCCTCCCTTCTCCCTGGGGCTGCTGTGACTGGGCAGGTGTCAAAAAATCAGAAGGGTCGAAGTGAGGCTGTGGGAGATGGGGTGGTGAGGTGTAAAGCAAGAGGTCCAAAGACACACCACCTGCACTATTAAGCCAGATAGCAGGATGAGGGTGAGGTGGCAGTTGAGAAGGGGCATCGGGTAGTAACATACAGTCAACCTGAATCGGTGATGCTGGATGGTGTGAGCTGTTGCAGCTCGGCCCATGATGCACAGCACCATCTACTCTGTCAGGCTCAGGGGATGAAGGTGTGCTTGTCCCCTGTTAATTGAAATTTGCTCCCTACTACTGTGGGCAAGAGAGAGGGCAGAACGTCAATGATTGTGACAAATTGTGTTTTGTTGATATGCCTGCCACAGCTGAATAGCTAGAGGTATGTGGAGGCAGTGAGAGATGGGTGTGAAGCTAGCATCATTGAAGGGTGAGTGAGGGTGAGGTGGAGCAACTGGATGTTGGCTGTGGGTCCTGAGTCTGGATATTGCAGTGAGTGATGGGGTGTTGAGCATTGAGCAGCCTTAAAGGTTATTGGTGGAGACAGTATAAAATGTCCTTTGAAGATTCACTGACCTTGATCACCTGCACGAGGTCATTGAACTTCTTGCCAGGTCCTCGGTACCAGACTTCAGGAGTTGTCCTCCATGAGTATTCCTCCCATTCACTTCAGAGGTCATTCCTTGAGGGCCTTCTGTCCTACTCCTCCCCATAGAAACATATCACCTCTCCCCTCTGAGTAAGACACCCAACAGCGCATTCGTGAACCATGAAGCCCTCCCTCTGCTCATACGTTCCATTTCCCTTTTCTCCAATTGCAGCACTGACAGTCAGCAGCAGCCTTTTTTCATTCAGTCCACCTTAAGAGGGGCAGACTGCCTTAAAGTGCCGGAAGCTACCTGGTCTCACACAGTGTTAGGCTCCGTGTTGCGCATGCAGCCAGCCAGCCAACAGTTCATGTTACGTTGGGCTGCACGCTGAAATCATTCAGATGAAGAAGCAGCATGAAGGTGGTGTGCTGCCTGCTTCAACAGAGCCAGCGCAAGCAGATCCCGAACGCAGCCCCCATATCAAAGTACAAGTGTGAATAAAGTTTTAACCATGTATGTTGATCATACAGATCTGCAACATAAAACACAGCTAAGCAAGGCAAGGAAACCCATCCTTATCCTAAAAAGTTGCCCCACCCTTTTTCTGTGACAGATTGTATCAGCTCACCCTCCGGCATGTAAACAATGATGGGAGGGCATGGCTCGGTGCAGAGATTGATTTCCCTCTCCCACCACCTTTGCCCACCTCCTGAAAATAACACTTCAGTGGATGAGGTGAGAGGCCTACTTTTGGGTGGGTCAGAGATGTTGCTGTGTTGAGGGCCACAAGGGACCCAAAGCAAGGTGTTGGTAAATCTTTCATGAGTTTCTTTTAAGTTTTCTAAAAACATTTTTATGTTTCTAAAACTATTTTTCTTAAGCCTTTTAAAAGAACTTTTGGCAGTTTTTTTAAAATTTAAAATTGCAACTGGGCCCCAGGAAACACTAGCTGGGGTTTTCCGTGCCCATCGGCGTAGGCTGTGTTCGGTGGCATGAGCGGACAACATGGCGTGATCGGTTTCACGATGGCATGAAACCAGTTTGTGATTGTCCGTTCAGGCTGCCGATGGTGGACAGTGTTCCCTGCCATTGGATATCGGGAACCTCATCTGCATATCATTATTAGGCCAGCCAGTCAGAATCATCTCCCCCCCAATCACTGCCCCCACTGGATCATCTGCCCACATTGGCGGGAAAACACTCTGACGTGTTTCACAACAGAACATAAGTGACGTCCACTTGACGGGCTGCACTTCAATCTGGACTTCAAGGTTTATTTGCCTACCTTGCTTCGGGCAGTACTCATCAGTGCCAGGCTTCACAGACAGAACCACATCACTTTTAGGGCGGCTCATGACAGCTCTCTACCTACCAGATCGGCCATATGTCGGTGGCTTTTCAATGGCTGTAGGGCTAGGGCTTGCTTGGCAAAGGGGGAGAAGTGGCCTCAGGTAAGGGAAGAGGCTGCAGGGCGAGGGCTGTACTGGGGAAGAAAGGTAACCCAGGGTGTGTGTGGGGCCACATGTTGATCTGTGCAAGTAGTTTCAAGATGGTGAGGGCTGAGGAGGGAAGGCCAGATGGGCATTTGAGGGTAAGTGTGTGACAATGCGTGGTGATGCCCCTTGAACTGGCAGTGAGTGAGATGCCAGTGAGTATGTGACTTGCCTTGAGTGTGTGAGTTTAGAGTGATGAGATGGTTGCTATACCCTGGGTGTACATTCTCTATCTGCATTGGATGGCCAACTTCTTCTGTGAAGCATTGGCACTGATCACCACTGCCACCACCTCCCGAGGCTGGTTGGTCACGCCGTTGCCCATCTTGCGGCCAGAGCGAGGGTAGAGGACTTCGCGGCTGGCCTCCACGGCGTCCAAAATGTGCTCCAGTGACATGTCACTAAACCTGGGGGCTGCAGTCTTTTTGTCTCTCGTGGACATCTTCCCTGCAGTTGTCCCTGGCTGGAAGCACTGAGATGTGTGCGCACATCTGGACTTTAAATAAGGCACCTGGCGTGATGAAGCAACAAGGTGATGGCGTAGCAGGATAATGAGAGCCTGCTCGCCATTGAAACGGGAATGCATAACTAATGCAGCGGGTTTGGGACGATATGGCGTGAAAAACTGCCATTGCGGCCAGCGGGTAAAATGTAATTTTACCTGCCCATTACTGCACTTAGTGCAAACCTGGAATGATTCCACCCACTGGGTTCTGTCTTAGCTTGACCCTGTTTCCTCTACTACAAGAATGATGAAGAGGGGATCTAGGAGGATCATCGCATTTGCTGGGCTGAACAGGTGTCATGAATAGTCCTCATCTGCTGGAACCCACATCTTCCTTTGTGCATATCCAGAAGGGGAAGCCTTCACCATGACCCCTCGTTAATGCTTCAGAAGAATTAGGAAGCAATAACTGAATTGTCTTATCTGCCAGACAGCTGTGGGAATAGCTGATGAGAGAGTTCTTCAACTGACAAAGATTTAGGGTTGTAACTTCCGAGCTGTAGGACATCGTATTGGGGGTAGGGCTGTGGGAGGAACACAAAGATGCACTGGGGAACTTGCCCCCTGGAAGTTCCCAGGTAAGGTTCGCACGGCAATTGCCCAGAAGTGCAAACTTCTAAGCAATTGCTCTGCACTGGGAACCATGTGAAAATGCAATTTAAATTGTAAACTTTCAGACAGTTCTGACTATTATATATATAGTTACCAAAAAAGTTAAAAGAATTAAATCCATTTTAACTTCTAGGTAATTATTGCTGAGTGCCACACCAACCCCCCCCCCCCACGGGACTATCCCACCACATCACCGCACCCCCCCCCCCACAACCCCTAGGGCTCTCTTCCACCCCCACAACTAATTGCCCCACAGGACTCACCCTACCCCCAAGGGACTACACCCCACAACAGGAACTCCCCAGCCCACAGGAATCATCCACCTCGACGGGGACTCGTGCTCCCTCTGCGAGGCCCGACTCTTATCCCCTCTCCCTCACCCCACAGGCCCGACCTGACCAAACGCCCTCTGCACATGAGCCCTGATTCAACCCGACACTCCTCCACCCAGGCCCTGACCTGACAAGACCCAACACTCTCTTCCCTTGTGGCTCAACCTGACCCTAACCCCCTCCCCCACCCGAAGGCCTGACCCATCCGCACCTCTGGCCTGACTCGATACCCCCAAACCCCTGAGGCCTGACCCAACTGCCCCGGAGACCCACCCCCTCATCCCCTCCGAGGCCCAAACCCTGCGCCCAACCAAGGCACAAACTCCCTACACCTCCAAGGCCTGACATCCTACCCCCCTTGAGGCCTCCACTGCCCCCAAGGCTGCCACCACCCCAGCCCCTGAGACCCTACCCGAGCCAACACCCCCCCCACCGAGGCCCAACCTGGCCCCTCCCCTCCCTAAAATCGCACCCATGCAACTTATATACTTAGCATCTCCCTGGCCTGTCAGGACCTTTAAACTTCACTGAACCTTCAGCTTATGTGGTTTACGGCAGCTAGTGCCATAAAAGAGGGTGTGGCCTCCTTGCATCTGACAGAGCTGCATTTGATGCTAGGTCCTGGGGACTGCTGCACTGCCTGGATCCCGCCCGGCCTGAGTTGGAAGGTCAGGCAAGATAGGATGGAAAAAGATTTTGGGTAAGAAACCAGGAGCGGAGTGGCAATCTGACCCTGAGTACCACTCCAGTGAAGTTCAGCCCTTTATCTCACTGTCAAATGCCATCGTATTCCATCAGTGACTAAAACATTTTACTGAAAACAAATATGACAACGATCATAATGCTAAAAACCACCATGTTCATGCCCTCACTGCTCCATCACCCTCTTTACACTGATGCTTATTAGTCTGAGCCATTTCAATTCCAGCCTCCTATTCCTCTTCCGGTGACAGGAAAGTCTGAAATGCGTGTCTGTGCCTTCATGAGCTTCCTTTCCTTGGTGTCAAAAAGCCACAATTCAGACTGCACCACTTTAACTGAAGAATATTTAAACTTGTGCACTCAGTACCCTAAAGAACAATCAGCTACAGGGATTGCAGTGAGTTACATTGTTCCAGAAACAAAATGACTACCTTGGGCTCTTTCAGCTTATGAAACACAACAGATTTTCTTTTTCTTCAGAGGTGGTCTCCCTACAGAGAGTGTCAATACCACCAAGAGCCTGTCATCAATATCTAATGAAAGTTCACTGACAAAAATTTGACTGGTTATTGACCAACAGTTAGAAGTGCAGTTCCACTAAACTTCAGGATGGTAAATCCACCACTGAGGAAAGACTTCTCTATTAAGTTTGTAATGCATCATTTGACTTCACTTGAGGTATGTTAGTTGTCAATCATTCTTTGAAGGCAAAGTAATGCAGGGAAGAAATTATTTTGCTTTTTAATGGGACTCTAGATTTTGCTTATAAAGTGCGTGTTGGCCTGGAAAATGAATTCAGAGTCTTCCTTCGGTGAAATGTTTTAATTAAGAACAAGTTAGATTCCTTCTTTTTGAATCTTGTTGTATATACAGACTTACAAAAGATGCTTGAAAAATTACCACATAATAGGCTTGTTAGCAGAATCAAAATCTTTGGGAAAAAAGCCACAGTAGCAACGTGAATAAAATATTTACTAAGGATAGAAAACAGAGAGTTGTGGTGAATGCCTGTTTTTTTAGGCTGAAGAGCCTAAAGTTCTCCAATGCTTAATGCTATGACCACTGCTGTTTTTGATATACATTAATGATGTTGACTTGGGCATATAAGGCACAATTTCCAAAATTTGCAGATGTCACAAAACTTGGAAATGAAATAAGCAGTGAGGAAGATAGTAGTAGACTTCAAGATGACATAGATTCATAGAATAGTACAACATCGAAGGAGGCCTTTTGGCCCATCAAGTCTGCCCAGCTCTTTTGAAGACCATTCCAGTCAGTCCCATTCGCCTGCTTTCTGCCAAAAGACAATTTTTGCTCTTCTGAGCTTTATTGTCTGCCAGGATGAAAAATGTGAGATGATACACTTAGCAAGAAGAATGAGAAAAGACAGCGTAAGTTAAGTGGTGCTATTTTAAAGGGGTGCAAGAACAGAGGGGTCTGGGGATATTATGCACAAGTCTTTGAAGGTGGCAGGATAGGTTGGGAGTCTGGACTTTCTAAATAGAGCCATAGAGTATAAAAGCCCAGAAGTTATGCTAAACCTATATAAAACACTAGTTTGAACACCAGCTGGAGTGTTGGTCCAATTCTGGGCACAACACTTCAGGAAGGTTTTGAAGACTTTGGAATGAGTGAAGAAGAGATTTTCTAGAATGGTTCTGGGGATGAGGGCTTACAGTTAAAGTAGATAGACAGGAGAAGCCAGGGTTGTTCTCCTTAGAGCAGAGACGACGTAGAGGAAACATGATAGAAATGTTTAAAATAACGATGGGGTTAGAAAGAGTAAATAAAGAAAAACCGTTTCCAGTGGCTGAAGGATGAATAACCAGAGGACATAGATTGAAGATGATTGGCTAATGAACCAGAAGCGATATATGTAAAAACTTTTTTTTACACAGCAAATGGTTGGGAATTGGGAATGCACTGCCTGATAGGGTGATGAAAACAGATTTAATGGTGGCTTTCAAAAGGGAATTGGATAAACACTTGAAGGACAAAAGAAAAAGGCAAAGGAGTAGGGCTGTAGTGAGCGGGTTGGTAGAACTCAAGAGTTTTATCATTCAACCATCTACAGCTTGTAAATGAGGAGAGATTATGGAATGAGGTGGATGTGGAATGTGAGAAGAATATTTAGGTATGAGAATATTGTGATCTTCGATGCTTTCAGCCCCTCTGCCGACCATGGTCTCAGTAATGGTTTCTCAGTGGTAGCAAGCACTGTCTCTTCCACTAGGGTGAGGTCATGCAGCCGTGCCTTCTTTTCAAATCCCTCCATGATCTTTTCCCTCCCAATTGCTGTAACCTCCTCCAGCCCCTTGAGATATTTGTGCTCCTTTAATTCTGGCCTCATGTGATTCTCAATTATAATTCATCCACCTTTGGTGGCCATGCCTTCAGTTGCATAGGCCCCAAGCTCAGGAATTCCACCCCCCCCCCCCCCCCCCGCCCCCCCACCCCCCTACCCCGCTACACCTCTCTACCTCTCTATCTTGCTTTCCTCCTTTAAGGCGCTTCTTGAAACCTAGCTTTTTGACCAAATTTCCAGTCATCTAATCCAATATCTCCTCATGTGGTGCGGTGTCATACTTTGTTTTGTAATGCTCCTGTGAAGCACCTAGGGATGTTTCATTATGTTAATGGCAGTATTATTGTTATTATTATTGTAAGACAAAAGGGGTACTAATGAGATGAGTAAAGAAACAAAGATGGGTCCAAAGGACTGTAAACAGTTACAGCAGAATCATTACCAGTATCTAATGGCCAAAACAATGGGAGCAGTGGACACTGAAATTGTTGAACTCCGTATTGAAACTGGAAAGCTGTAAAGCATCAATCCATGCTAAGTGAGCTTGATTACATGCAGGGAACATTCAATTGGAGATTAGTGTACTCAAAGCTTTTTTTCTCTAAGGAGGGCATATTTTATTGTACTCCTCTGGTGCAGTTCTAATTCACCTTGTCCCATCTTCCTTCTGCTCAGTGAACCTTGCATCTATTGCTCTTTCTTGAAATGTCTGTGAAATGGGGTCAAGCTGCAGACCCTTGGCTCTGCTCTGCTGATTCACAATGTAAAAAGCAGGATGGTAGGAGTGCTGTTCTGTTTAAAGTTGGGTTAAAAGAAAACAATATAAATGAATTGTATATTTTTAACAGGCTTGAAGCATAACCAATTATGGAGAATCACTAGGGCTTAATAGAATGATACTGGAAAAGGCTCTCTGTGAAGAGTCTTCATTGATTCTCTAGCGGTTAAAAAAAATTCCTTTAAGACTGCTGATGGATCATTGCTGAAATTGCTGTTGTTGTGCTGAAATTGCATTGTTTACAGAAAGACTTTATTTAAGTGTTTGAAACACGCATTGGCTAAACAAAGGTATTCTCTTGCCCCTCTTTTCAATCAGAGGGCAATGTGTGTTACAGGGAAGAGGGGGAAGGGTAGGATGGAGGGATGGGGGGTACCAGGAGGGTAGAGGAGAGCAGAAAGCAGCTTGACTGGTGGAGCTAAATGCATACAGGATTATGGGCTGGAGTTTTCTACAAGCTGGGTATAGCACCAGAGGAATGATGGGCTGGGATTTCCATCTGCCACCCTGAGCCTGTTAGATCTCCAGCACATTTTCCTGAGTTGGGTCATTAATCATATTGGTTCCTGTTTGGATGTCAGCCACCAAAAGGGAGGAAAACATGACAGTACTGCAGTGGAACACCTGCTGTCGCACTTTAAGGAGGAGGAAGATGGGCTAAAAGATGTAGCAACAGTCTAAACCTTTAATAGCAAATTTTATAGCGAGGCTCTCCATGAAATATGACGACTGAAAGTGGAGATATGGAACTTGAAAGGAGTAAACACCGCCCATATCTAGGTCCTCTCCATCCAAAGGGCTTTCACCTATTGCCTGAGGCTTTACTGTTATCCATCTCCTGGCAGTCTCTGGGGTTAATGGTTGTTGAGGCAGAAGGCAGGAAAATTGGTTAGGTTACTGAGCCCACCTCGCCATCATCATTTACTTGTGATCAATCAATTTCATTGTTAGATGGGGAAAAAACAATTTCAATTGGCATAGGCAAGTTGGCAATATGACAATAGGCCACATTTTCTGTCTTCATTTTGCCCTGCTTTAGCACCTAATTTCAAGAGGCATATCATAGGACATTCCAGCTCAATTTCCTACAACGGTCTCACAGTTGTAATATAGGAAAGGATCTTCTCTGCAACTTTCTTTTGAGCTGTAAAAATCTTCAATGGTATTTCCCTTAGTAATTAATTTGGTTGTTTCAACAGTTAAGTATCACCAAGACAAAGGGCTGAATTTTCAGGCCCTACCAGGAACAAGAAACAGAGGCAAATAGCATCCAAAAATACAGAAGGACTGCACGCTTTATAATTTGAAATGGAATTACATTGATTTGCTTCCAGCTATTTATTACTGTTGTTTCAGACTGCCAAAGAGGAAGTTTCTTTTTGTCCTGACTATCCATTACTTCTCATACATACTTGTTTATATATAATATGTATACTGCAAAAATAGCTGACAAAAAGAGGCAATCCTGATTGGAACAGGCTGCATTACCCTCTAATATGTTCAATCTCAGTCTCATGAGAGATGAGCTTTTCAAGAGTTATGGTTGATTCTTAGAACTTACTGTGCTTGCAAAACAGTTGCTTTTGTTCCATTTCTATGTGCAGTTTCGTCATTAAACGTGAAAATTGCTCAGAAATAAGTTACAGGCAATTCCACAGATTTTGTAAACATTTTTAAAAAATAATTCTCCCCTAATGTCCCCATAGACAAAGCAATGGTAAGGAGAGAAATAATGACCCCAGCTAACTGGATTATACACACCATTTCTGGAGAAAGATTGCACAGATTGAGGACTATAGGAGCATCACACCTAGGACCTGGATGCAGTGCAGGATGTAGTTCAATGGCCTCAGAAAAGTTACAAGGGTGCATGTAGCTCTTCATTTCATTATTTCTCTGACTAACACATGACAATAGTCTCTCTCTCCCTGTCCTCCATCCCATCCTTTACTACCTAGCACAAGGTCACAGTTCACCATCAAATGAGGCTAAAGTTGTGTGGTGCAATAGCTATGTCCACCAACTGCACAAATGCAAATGGGTTCTCAGGGACCACCCTTACCAGCTCATTGTAAGAGATCTAACAAACAATAACTGCCAGACGTGTCAGAGCCGTGAGGATGGAAAATCAAGAAAGATCTTCCAGTGAACGAATTGTAACTGGTATGTTGATGGGTTACCAATCATTCCCCCATTGTGTATCAATCACCCTGGCTCCAACCAATTGTGTGTGCACAATGATACTTGCCATCACACGACCAAAACTAGCTTCTTTATTATTCCAAGAACCAGAGAGAAGCTATTCAGTCAGACTACACCAGACCACCAGCTGCAAAACATCATGAGAAGAAAAGGCTGTAAATCTATGCCTTTTTAAACCTGGAGACTGTTACATCTAAAAGGTCTCCCAGCCTGATTCCTATTCAAGTCCACCTGTAAGGAAACTTGATTTTCTGGTAAGAAGAAACCACAAGTGACTAACTTTGCAACCTGAAGATCCATCTCTTCAAATGAATCCTATAATAATATCTTGATATATGACTACAGTTATTGAAACCATCTAAATGACACTTTAGAAGTGAAAATGCTACCTTTACCAGTCCCACAATGACTGTTTTTCCTATGACTAGCCAAACACATGAACAATGAATGATTTTTAAAATTATAACTTGTCAAAGTGCACTATTCTCTTGAACTGTTTCTTTCTCATGTGTTTGTGTGTGTGTGTGCGTGTGTGCATGTATGCACGATGTGACGCTTAGACTTTCGGGGTGAATGCATGAATAAATAATCCTCTTTATTTAAATCCACAATAGCTTGCTGCTATTTCAATTGACCACACACTGTAGGGGCTAAGGACCAAACCCACCTTCCTCTCCAAAACCACACTGATTATGGACAGTAAAGGAAAGGGTACAAGAGTTACAGTTCTCCACCCGCCCTGTTGTAACAGGGAGACTGAAACTTAGTTGCTCATGCAGAGGCACAGAGATGTTTGATTTTGTGAGGAGAGAGTGTTTGGGCTCTTGAGAGGCATGTGAGGCTGCTGGTATCATTTGGGCCAAAGAGTGGTTTGCGGACGGCTATTAAACCAATGACTCCAGGTGAAGCTTTTGAGATGGGAGTGCCTACTCTGACATTGGGCAGCAAATACGAGCCCTTGGTAAGGAGGAGGTCAGAGGAACAGAGCGAGGGGATGCAAGGGAAAGAAGGTACTGTCCATAACATCAGTAGTACCAGCTAAGAGTCGCTGCATGGAAATGACAGAGTGCCAATGTCAGAGGAGGCTATACCTATCTATGCAGTTGGTCTCTGACATTTGTCCTCTCATCCACTACCACCTAAATCCTTGCAGTATCTATGGCAATCCCCAGTCTACAGCCATGAAAGTGACTGTGGTGCTGAACTTTTATGCTTATGTGTTGTTCCAGGCATCAGCCACAGACTGTGTCATCTCATAGCCTACAGTTCATTGCACTGTCAAGCAGCTGATGGATGCCCTCATCCAGAAGACAGGGACGTTCTGGATGAGGACAGATGAGCCATTGAAGGTACAGAGGACATTGGGTTTTGCCACCTTTGATGGAATCCTTCAGTTCGAGGGGAGTCTTCGATTGCACCAAGATAGCTATCAAAGTATTGACAAACCATCCAAACAGATTTCTGAAGAGAAAAGTATTTCACCCAGTAAATGTTCAGATGCAGAGAGGCACTAAAGCCAATACCATCACCTAACGCGTTCCTGCATTGACAGATCATTTGCATCTTGAAGGCGCGCTTCTGTTACCTTGATTGGTTGGGTGGTGCTCTCTGGTGCAAGCTAGCCAAGGTGTCTTGTTTTATGGTTACAATGTAAAGAAGCCTGGAATTGGATGAAGCAGAAAACCGAGACTGTCACTCTTCCTTGGAGGAAGATGGGGAAGAGGATGGAGAGAAGGAGGAGGGGTTTGCCACAAAGGAGCTTGGTGCTCAGGCATTAGAGGAAGTCCAGTGAGCCGTCCCAGAGCACACAGTGATTGGCAGCCTGACAAGGATGAAAAGGCCATGGTAATTCAACAACGATTCATTTGAGTGGCTCACAGCAGTAATAACAGCTGGGTATGTCAATCACCTTCCATGAGTGAGAAGAAATATGCAATAAACACACATTTCTGATTAATCCTATAGCCAGCCAAAAAGAATGACACTCAGAGCTCCACTGCCAACAGTATCATCCAACACATGCCTTGGCAGTGGCTGACAACAATCCTGCCCCACACCCCAAAACCCTGGCTTTCAGTGAATTGACTTATTAGCATCACAGAATCACAGTGCTGAAGAGGCCCTTCAGCCCATCGAGTCTGCACTGACACGTGAGATACACCTGACCTACCTACCTAATCCCATTTACCAGCACTTGGCCCATAGCCTTGAATGTTATGATGTGCCAAGAGCTCATCCAGGTACTTTTTAAAGGATGTGAGGCAATCCGCCTCCACCACCCTCCCAGGCAGCACATTCCAGGCCATCACCACCCTCTGGGTGAAAAAGTTTTTCCACACATCCCCCCTAAACCTCCTGCCCCTCACCTTGAACTTATGCCCCCTTGTGACTGACCCTTCTACTAAGGGGAACAGCTGCTCCCTATCCACCCTGTCCATGTCCCTCATAATCTTGTACACCTCGATCAGGTTGCCCCTCAGTCTTCCCTGCTCCAATGAAAACAACCCAAGTCTATCCAACCTCTCTTGGGTTATCAAACAATAATAACCAATGATAACCAAGTCTGCTCCTTGGTATAATCAGTAATGATTTAATGGATAACACAATGAACATACAAACCTAAAAAAAATCACCCAAGTGACCTAGGAAATGTATTTTAACAAATAGGTGCCTTGTATTTATGGCCGCTCCTGCAGGCTTCTCCTTCTGTGGCCTGGGATGAGATGGAGGCAGCCTGCTCACTTGTCTCTGCATGGGTTGAGTTGTCCTTGGCTTTTGTTCTCAGAATGCAGGTGCCCGTGTGCCTGCTCCACAAGCTACTATGCATGCGCCATTAAGAACATAAGAAATAGGCACAGGAGTAGGCCATTCACCCCTTCGAGTCCACTCCGCCATTCAACGTGATCATTGCAGGGATACCCTCTGTCACAGGGCCTTGTAGAATGGAAGCTTCCTCAGTAATAGGACCAAGGAGGTGAATAATGTTGTCAGTGTCCCCCTCAGGGTGGACCCTTCATCATTCACTTTGACTGCCTCAGCCATTTCATAGTGCCCTAGCAAGCTTGATGAGGCAGCTGGCATTCATTTCATGCATCTCTGTGCCATTAGCGATGCATCATTCTCCTATGGATTCAAAGAAGAGAGAGTTAAGAGAAGGCTGCCCTCCCTCACCATTTCCAACAACACATTCACATGAGATGCTGCCTTCTTCAGCGATGCCACAACTCACTCGCACTTGAGATGTGAGAGTTGCTAGCTGCTTTATCTGTCAATGTTGAGGAGATCTATCTATGTGCAATCAGTCTGCTCTGCTTATGTGTATGTGGTGCTCACAGAGTTAGTGGCATGTCACCTGAGTGTCACTTAGCTCACCTTGCTAGACCTTAGTGAGTCACTAAGCCACTCTCTCCACTTGACCCATGTCCCTCTAGCTATGCTCGATTGGTCCGGATCGCTGGAGCTCTTCTTCTGGATGGAGGGAAGAGTACATTTCTCTTTTCCACCACACCCTCACTAAGAACCTCAGGGAAGGCATCAGAAAAGTGTGGAGCCACCTAGGGATGGCTCCAATAGGGAATTCAGAAGAAATTCTTTACTCAGGAAGTGGTTAGAATTGAGGTATTCAAAAGGGAATTGGATTTCTATCTGAAAAAAAAAACATGCAAGGTAATGGGGATAAGGCAGGGAGTGGGACCAGTTAGAATGCTCTTTCAGAGAGCCAGCCCAGACTCAATGGGCTGAATGGCCTCCTTCTGCCCTGTAAAGATTCTGTGATTCTGTAAATGCGAAACTCATTACCTTAAAGAGTAGCTGAGGTGACTTGCATAGATGTACTTAAGGAGATGAGCAGGGAAGGAACAGACGGATCTGATAGATGAAGAAATGTTGGGGGAGACCTTTGTGAATCACAAGCACCAGATGGACCTGTTGGGCTGAATGGCCTGTTTCTGGGCTGTAAGGTATTGTGTAACAAAATACTAACACATATGAATCATTTAGATTTTTCAGTCATTTTAAGATCTGACACAGGATATGGGACATTTCCTACATTAAAATAAGACTCTGCAGGAAGGGGATTATCAAACATAGTGATTACTTTTGATATAACCCGCAAATAACAGCATTAACCAGAATGGTTGGTACAGTGATAATGTTTGAATATTGTAAAATGAGAATACAAAGGATGCACTTATTCTTTAAATAACATATTTCATAAATGTGATTTTAGATTTTATCTGTTTTCAGAGCAAAGAGATTATTACAAATAAGAGAGCAGAGGGATTTTGATCAGATGATGAAACATTGTATTAAAAGCATGTTAAACACGATCCCTTCTGTTAGTTGTTCACAAGGCTCCCTGAATACTGTTATTGCTGTCAAGTAGAGAGATTTATGAGAAAGATAATGTGCCCATAGACACTATGAACTGGCAGATGGATTTGTAATATTGCTATTGGCATGCAGCAGAATTTGCAACAGGAATGGATTTTGGACTAGTTTTAAGGGACTATGGTTTGTAGATTTGCATATTAAGTATGCCATTAAGTGTGAGAGTATATTAAGAATTATTATATGTCTTTTTTATTGTTAATTATTACTAGGAAAAGCTAACATTATAACATAAAGCAATGGAAAAAGATATTTGATCAATCCTTGATATGTTATTCAATAATGAAGGTGCTTTACAATATGTTAGCACTTCATCCAAAATGTTTAATTCCTTTCCCTTGGCTTTTGTACTTTATCTTATAGTTATTTGTTGTATCCATTTTCCTTGATAACCTGTTAATATAGCCACATTTTGTTCTATAGGGATGTTTGGAGATATATTTAGTCTCTATCTGTATGTTAATTACACTGATTTTTTATAAGATTGCTATGAATCATTGCAACATTGACCATCATTTTGGCTCATTTGCCCAAACAGTACTCTGTCATGAGTTACTTTTTAAAACATCACAACACCTTTGAAATAGTATCTTAAAGACTGATGTACTTGCACCCACAGTATGATCCAGTCGTGCATCAAGAAGAAAAGCAATCTGTGCAAACCAAAGGGTATTGTTGTGGGTGTTCTTCATTAAATACGTCATCATGTCTGTGCGAGTCAGACCACTATTTATGTCACAATTGTTAGAGTACAGTAAAAAAAATGTTTTTCTAATGATTTGTGTGCCAATTACATGTTACTTTGATAAATTATATATAGGTATGTATATTTTTACAATATCTCACATTGACTGACTGCAGTATTTACAGTAGAAACATATTGTGCAGCAATACAGCAATTTTTAAGATCGAGAATTGATGAAGACTGTTTTATAGATGCTGCTGCAATGATCTCTATTTGTAATCCCCTTGGTAGCTATATAGCTGTACAAGCTTAGCCCTTTTGTTACTAAGTTCTGGCTTGGCTACGGTTACAAGAATAGTAAAAGCAGACCTGCTCTTTTTGGCTTTCATTTGTTAATTTTCTGTTCTGATATACAGTACATGGCTAAAGTATATGGTATATACAATCCCATTTTTACTAGAATTGTTTGTTTCTATTACATTATATTAAGTTGAAAATATAGGCCTGAATTTTACCCTCAGGGTGTGCCGAAGTCGGTGGAGTCAGAAACGGATATAAAACCTGCTCCCAGCCAAGATCATGCTGTGAATGAGATATTATGCTGAGTGGCCAATTAAAGCCTGCTGAGTGTAAAAAGCGACCACCGATTGGTTTTTCCATGCGCGGGGATGGGAACGCGTCGGACACCAGGTCCAATGGGGACCTGGTGGGGTGTTCAAAAATGGAAGAGGCAGCTCCCTGAAGGCTGCCAGGAGTTGTTGGGGAGGCTGAGAGAGTTGTTTTGAAGCTACCCAAGAAGTGCCCTGGTGTGCAGTCATGACCTAAGCAGCTGGTGGTCATGGAAGACGGGAGGGCAAGTCAGGTGGGCATTCTGCTCCCTGTTCTTCAGATGAGTGCCAGGGAATGCTGGTCGAGGAGGTTAGTGCCAGGCAGCATATCTTAATGCCCATGGAAGGCAAGAAAAGGCCACCCCGCTTGACCAAGAAAGCCTGGACAGAGGTTGCCGGCCAGATCAGTGGGCACGACGTGATGTGCCACATTTGGCTTCAGTGCTGCATAAAGTTCAATGATCTTCTGCGGTCAGCAAGGCTAAGTGCAGAACTGGCATGGACCTGTTCAGAGAAGTTTAGTCGGATGCCCATTGCTTTGAATGTCCAGGGGTCTAAGAGCATATATGCCAACTGGCATTGAAGCCTGCCCTGCTAAGGCTGGGATTTCAGCACGACTGACCTCAGTGAATTGCAGGGTGAGATGTGCCACAGTATCGTGGCCCATCTAATGTCCAGTTGGGTGGTGGAAGGGGGGAGGGGAGACGGAGGGCAAGGGCACCAGCTCCTCCGCCTCTCTGCTAGTAGCCACTGCATCTGATGATCTGATGATGGCTGAGGAATGCCCAGCCATGGGACTGGACGCACCCTCCCAGGTGCTGCTCAGACTCCAGTGGCCAGAGGACAAACCCCAAGGTCATCAGGACCACCAGAACAGCAGGGTCAGCAGGCTTCCTCCAATGCCACTGACAGCAAGGGGCGGAGGGGGGGGCACCAAGATGCAGCAGTCGCGACATAAGTTGAAGGCATCTTGAGCGCAACAGGGGCGTTTCACAGGTGACATTATTTGCATTAATTATTTTGACGTTTGTGTTAGGGATGGACACTTTGTTGTTTGTTCATGTAAAGTAACATAAACATTTAATTGATTAAAATGGCTTGAGTTTTGAGTTGGGCGGATGGTTTGAATAGGTGCCAGATGCAGCACAAGCTTGTGAACGTATGGCGTTGTGTGGTGCTGGCATACTGGGTTGGGTTCTCACTTATTGATTGTTAGCAAAGGAGACAGTGCCATTGGCTTGATGAGGCATCAATGCCTTGGATGCCTATCAGAAGGTTCGCTGGATTTTTTTTTTTATTCATTCATGGGATGTGGGCTTCACTGGCTAGGCCAGCATTTATTACTCATCCCTATTTGCCCTTGTTCAGAAGGCATTTAAGAGTCAACCACATTGCTGTGGGTCAGGAGTCACATGTAGGCCAGACCAGATGAGGACTGCAGATTTCCTTCCCTAAAGGACATTAGTGAACCAGATGGGCTTTTACAACAATCGGCAATGTTTTTGTGGTCAAAATTAGACTTTTAATTCCAGATTTATTATTGAATTCAAATGTCACCATCTGCCGTGGTGGGATCGGACCTAGGTCCCCAGAGCATTATTCTGGGACTCTGGCATTAGTCCAGTGACAATACCTCTACGCCACCCTGCAAGGAGATAGGATTAATTGATAACCTCATAGTGAAGTCACCCATAGGTAGCAGCGATCATAATATGATTGAATTTTACATTTCGTTTGATGGAGTGTAGATTGGGTCCAACACTAGTATTTTAAACTTAAATAAGGGCAATTATGAGGGCATGAAAGCAGAGCTAGCTTTTAATTACAGATTTTTATTGAATTCAAATTTCACCATCTGTCCTGGTTCCCAGATCATTACCCTGGGTCTCTGGAATACGAGTTGGTGACAATACCACTATGCAACCGCTGGATCAAATTATCCCTGGTGTCCCTGCCTCCATGAAGGTTCCTGTCCTCTGCCTCGAGGTCCTCCTCACCTTGCACCTCCCCAAGCTCTTCCTCTGAGCCGTCACTTGAGTCATCCTCCTTGGCCTGTGGAGCTGCCTCACTTTCCTCAGCCTCCGGTGGGTCCCCCCTTGCTAGAGCCGGGTTGTGCAGGGCACAGTATCGATGACTATGAGGGAGACACACTCTGGAGGTTACTGCAATACTCCCCCTGATCAGTCCAGGCATCTGAAGCGCATCTTCAGCAGCCTGATGGTCCTCGCCACCACCGCCCTTGTGGAGGCATGTCTCCTGTTGTATCTCTCCTCAGCCTCAGTTCTTGGATGACAGAATGGGGTCATCAGCCACCTCTTCAAGGGATAGCCCTTGTCGCCCAGGAGCCATCCAGCCACTAGTGCAGGAGCCATGAACAGCCGTGATACCTGTGAATGCTGCAAGATGTAAGCATCGTGTGAGCTCCCAGGGTAATGGGCACAAACTTGGAAACCTGTGTCCTGTGGTCACAGACGATCTGAACATTCATTGAATGGAGCCCCTTTCTGTTTACGAGAGCTCCAGGCTCACCTTTTGGCACCTTGATGGCCACATGGGTGCAATCTATTACACCCTGGATGTGGGAGAACCCAGCCATTGCAGCAAAGCCTTGTGCTCTCTCTACCTGGCTCGCCTTGTCTGTCCAGAAGTGGATGAATGTACGAACGTGTGTAAAGATAGCATCAGTCATGAGCTTGACACAACCGTGTGCAGCTGATTAAGAAACATTGCACAGATCCCCCACTGAGCCCTGAAAAGAACCAGAAGCATTGAAATTGAGGCCCACTGTGACCTTCAAAACCACTGGCATGGGGTGACTGCTCACGCAGTTGGAGATAATTTCCTGACCTATCATGTGACATTTCGCTGTCTTTATGTCCCTAGAGAGATGGAGCTTACTGCCGCACTGGACCTCAGACACCTAGAGATATTTGGAGTGCTGCCCGAACACTTTAGCTACTGGGTAGTGGTGTCTTCGGCGTGCCCTCCTGCCTTGACCTCCCTGCTGGCCCTGCACCAGCTGAGCCTGTGCCTCTCCTCTTAATGGTCTGTTCCTGGGACGCTGCCCATGCTCACCTTGCCTCCTCTCTCTCCTGCCCCTCTTCCTCTTCAGAGGAGGTTCTACCAGCGGAACACATTATCCCCATGAGATGGGATGCAGAGGACCAGTACCTTGAAAATGAAGGAGTTGCAATACTCAGGGAACCTTCCAAGGAAGATGAGGACCTGAGATGCTGAAAGGAAGGCTTGACAATCTAATGAGATGCAAAGAAACTGGGACAGCTCTGTCCTCACACAGCAACAAACTGGAAATGAGAGAGAAAGTGCTGTTTCTCCAGGGGACCGTTTATCCCGCCCTTGGATGAAGAAATGATTAAAACGTGATTTCTGCCCACCCATTTTGCCCGTGTGATGAGCTAAAAATCACAAAGGCAGCATAAAATTGCTGCTGTTGGCTTGTTAATGGCCTTAATTAGCTCTTTAAGTACCTGAGGGCATGGATCTGATTCGTGCCTGTGCCTGCTGACCGTGAAATTGAGCACATGTGCAACGATATCGGGGAGCACGCATGACATAATTTCATGA
The DNA here is from genome assembly GCF_017639515.1 of Carcharodon carcharias. Taxonomy (NCBI): domain Eukaryota; kingdom Metazoa; phylum Chordata; class Chondrichthyes; order Lamniformes; family Lamnidae; genus Carcharodon; species Carcharodon carcharias. The sequence goes on along the minus strand of NC_054469.1, from coordinate 71,235,327 downwards.
TATTCTCTGCTCGGTCAGGTCGAGCGCGCACCTGACCATTGAACGTTAAATTCTGGCCATAGAGAAAGTAGAATCATCAATGGTGGAATTTTCCCAGATTTGCACGAAGTGCAGTAGCAGGCGGGTAAAATGGAATCCTACCCACCGACAAAAATTGAGGGTTTTCATGCCATATCGTCTCAAACCCACATCATTATTTATTCACTCTCCCGAAACATGCCATTTCCATGGTGGGCGAGCTCTCATTTGCCCGCCCGCCATCGCCCGGCTGTTGCATCACGCTGACCGCCATCTTTAAAAGGCAGCCACCAGCAAAACGCTCATCACCACCAGCTCACCACCGCTGCCTGGGAGACATGGCAGCAAAGGGAAAAAGACTGCAGCCCCCACTTTAACGACAGGTCCCTCGAGCGACTGCTGGATGATGTGGAGGCCCACTGGGATGTGCTATACCCCAACTCTGGCCGCAGGATGGGCAGCAACATGACTAGTCTAGCTTGGAAGGAAGTGGCAGTGGTGGTCAGTGCAAACACCCTGTAATGGACAGCCAGCCAGTGCCACAAAAGGATGAATGATCTCCTCCATTCTACCATGGTAAGTCACTATTTTCATCACTCCCAACGTACACACTCACAAACCCATCACACATCCACAGGGCTCTCATTCACTGCCAGTTAAAGGGACATCACCATTCACTCTTTCATACACACACCGTCAATATCCTCATCCCATACATGGGACCTCTCAACCACACAGGCCAGGCATACTTATCATCTGGCCCGGCAGGCATCCTGATACACTCTCCCCATCTCTATCCATGCAGGACAAACTGGTATAGACCATGGGGGAAAGGTTGCAGACAGGTGGAGGGATGCTGGATATCAAAGCTCTGACAGAATTCGAAAACAGAGCCATCCAGCTGGCCGGCAATGACTGGGACCGGTCCTGTGCTGACAGTGAGGTCGGCACTGCTCTATCAAGTGAGGATCCAACAGTCCAACATCCATCAGACAACCATGCCGTAAGTGATGTATCCTCTTTGACAGGCCACTGCCATGCACTAATTATCTCCCCTCACTTTCACAGGCACATGTGCCAAACAGCCGACAGAGTCCATGACCCAGGGCCTCCAATCGAGCCCCGAAGAAACCTCTGAAGAGGAATCTGGAGGCACCCTCACTGAAGTCCCGTCACAGCACTCAACCACACCCTCCACCAGCACAGAGACACACACCTCGGTGGGACCTAGCTTTAGAATAGCCTCAGGATCACAATCTGGTGAGCACATCGCAAGTTCTGATCCACAGCAGACGGAGGCAGAGATTTCCCAGGTCCCCGGCACTCGGAGGACAGCTGGAGGCCAGAATGTTGTTGAGTCTGAGTCAGATGATGAGCTTCTGGACTCGGTCATGTCAGCTGCATGGAGCTGCAAAGGCAAGCTAGGGAATATCAGAAAGTGATGTCCACTGCACTCCTCAGATTGCAAGACAAAATGGAGGAGTCTGTCCATCATCAGGCTGAGGTGATGGCACCGGTATTGTAATGCACCGAGGTCAACACTGGCAGGATGGCAGCTGCCATGGAGACCTTGCTCTAGGATGTCACTCCTGTACTGCTGCGCAGGCTTAACTCCATCGCTGATGCCATAGTTAGCCTTCAACAGTGTATATGCGAGAGGGCTGCTGGGCAGCTCGATCTCACTCCAGCTACCCCTTCCACTCACTGAGTCAGGCAGGGGCCCTCGGGCACCCATAGGGAGGAGGATCAGCAGGTGCACACTCCGGGGCCATCCACCCAGGTGACTCTGGGAGTGATGGGTCCATCTGACTCCCCTCTTCATGTGACTTCTGCAGCTCCAGCTTCACAGGCTGAGGAGGATGCCACTGCCACACAGCAGGACCGCAAAAGCAGGCCAGGGCCCTCCAAGCCTTGGTCCTCCAGAGGACGCCCACCAAAGTCATCACAGATAGGGTGTCCTCTACCTCTGCTCTAGATGTCTAGGGATCACCAAGACATAGCAGCAGGGTTAGGAAAGTTAGATAAAAGTAGTTGCACAGACTGGCCATGGGTGTTGATCACTTGTACATACTGTTTACTATTGTCAGTAGTTTTTTAAAAATTCATTCAGGGGATGTGGGCTTCGCTGGCTGGGCCAGCATTTATTGCCCATCCCTAGTTGCCCTTGAGAAGGTGGTGGTGAGCTGCCTTCTTGAACTGCTGCAGTCCATGTGGTGCAGGTATACCCATAGTGTTGTAAGGAAGTGACAGTGAAGGAACGGCAAAATATTCCCAAGTCAGGATTGTGAGTGACTTGGAGGGGAACTTCCAGGTGGTGGTGTTCCCATCTATCCGCTGCCCTTGTCCTTCTAGGCGGTAGTGGTCGTGGGTTTGGAAGGTGCTGTCTAAGGAGCCTTGGTGAATGTCCTAAGAATGTCTCCCTACCTGTGGCTCCTTGTTCTGATGAGCAGTGTTCTTGTCACTCAAATGTGAAACCTTTCTGTGCAAGATAAAAGGCAGGTATCTCAGTCCAGGGCCTCTTCCCTGTGCTCTGTGCAGCCTTCAGGCCACAGTGATTGTCCAGCCCCACTCCCTGGAAACACTACTGAAGCCTGCACCTCAGCGGTGCTGGTTATTGCTGCCAGAATGTAGTGGGCAGGTGTCACAGTGTTCTCTCATTCTCTCTATATGCTCTCAGCACCTTTAAGGTAGGGCTGGCCCACATCACAATAGCATCTGTGACCAGTGATGCTGTGCACCAGCTCCTGAAGGGCTGAAGTGCTGGAGGTGGACACAGCATCAGATGCATTTAAAGTTTCATGGCTGCATCCTTGAGATGGCCTGGGTCATGGACACAAGTGAGCTGCCCTCAGCCAGACAGGAGTCAGACATTCTCAGAGCCTATGTGAAGATCTATGGAGTGTCCTCACTGCATATCGTCATCATCCTCCTGTGATCGAATGACTGTTAGGGCATCTCCATGACAGGAGCCTTATCACAGAGGGTATTGGCACTGCCATAAGTCAGACTGGAGTGAAACTTTCACACTGCGATGTGAGGATCTATGAGGACACCCCACTGCATGCCATCATCATCCTCCACAAATCTGGCAGCTATGAGGGCCTCCCAAGTGCATCTGCCTCGTTGAGCCAGTGTGAGAGCCTCACACTTGTCATCATCACCAGCGAGGACCCTCTCACCATCAGCCCCATTGGTGTCCTGCTCATCAGAGGAGGTGTGCAGTTCCTCTTTCTCCTCCTCAGCCAGCTCCTTTCCCCCGTTGCCGCACCATGTTGTAACGAGTGTAGCAGACAATAATGATGCATGACACCCTCTGTGGATTGTATTGCAGGGCTCCACTAGACTGGTCCAGGCACCAGAACCACATCATCAGCATCCTGATGGCCTGCTCCACCAAGTTGCGAGCTGCAGCATAAGCCTCGTTATACTGCTGTGCTGCAGTTTGAGGCCGATGGACAGGTGTCATCAGCCACGGCCTCTGCAGGTAGCCGTTGTCCCCAAGGAGCCAACCCTGCAGCCTCTGTGAACCTTGGGAAAGTCCAGGGATCTGCGAGCGACTCAGGATGTAGGCATCGTGCACACTCCCTGGAAACCGTGCCACACCTGCAGGATGTCTTTCTGGTGGTCACACACCAGCTGCACATTCAGTGAGTGGAAGCCCTTGCGGTTGAAGTCCACCAAATGTAGCGACGGAGACCTGAGCACCACATGAGTGCAGTCAATCACACCCTGCACCCGTGTGAATCCTGAGATCAGGACAAGTCCAATGGCCCTTGCATCCTGGCTGTCCCAGTCCTGGGCAAAAGACACAAAGCTGTGTGCCACGGAGAAGATGGCATCCGTGACCTCATGGATGCATTTGTAGTTGGCGGATTGTGAAATCCCACAGAGGTCACCCTTGGAGCCCTGAAAGGAGCCACTGGTATAGAAATTGAGCACCGTGATCACTTTCACAGCCACTGGCACCGGATGCCCTCCATGTCTCCTTGGCACCAAGTCCTGAAGTAAGTGGCAGATGTGAGCCTCCAGGTCCCTAGACATGCTCAGTCATTGGCAACACTGGTTCTCAGTCATCTGCAGGAATGACAGGCAGCGTCTATAGATCCTGGGTGTCACTAGGCTCGTTGACGCTCCTGGGCAGCATGTGCAGGAGCCCCCGTGCCCCTTCTTCATGAGTTTGCTGCTTCTGCCTTTGCGCAGCCAGGAGCCTCAGTCACCCTCTCCTCAGTCTTCTACAGTCTCTGTAGGCCATCAGGCATACAACTAGGTCACCAGGGTGCATGATCCTGATGTTGTCCTCCTACAGCTTGAAAGAGAGAGAGAGACATGGTTATCATGGGTGTACTTTTCCTGGCCTGTGTGACTGTCCCTCAAAGCTTCCTGGAGAGTTCTGGTCACCCCTCAGATGGCCAGAGATGAGTGTACTGCATGGCTGTCCTGTCAAGCTGTGATATGGGGACACTGGTCCAAATGGGGAAGCTGAGATTGCAAGGGGCTGTGAGTGCCTTCAGCAGTGACTGCTACATGGCCAGCGTTGGTGAGGACATGCGCAGTCCAACTGCTGCACGGTCCAATAAAGTGTGATAGACCCGAAACCTGTGCCGGGGGTGGTGGGGCCTGGGGCTTTGGAGATGAGGGCGCGGGCGCAAGTGTAAGGTATGGAGCCTTAAGGTAGCCCTTCGGTGCCTCCGTGTTGCTTGCATGGGCGGGCAGGCTAGGTACCCGACCCCAATCATATCACTGTGGCTGTGCCTGATCAGTCTCAGTTGCAGAGACATGGTCAGTTTATACAGGTGTCCCTAATGTGTGGCCACTTTCGTCGCCTACCCTGCCCCATACCTTGATTGCCTGTGTGCGGGATGCAGCACCAGGGCAGCACTTGACCTCCCACCCCCCAGCAGTCGCCTCCAAGGCTGGCCAGCACTTGCCCCTGGATGCCCCACCCACGCTGCCGCCACCTCAGCAGCCACCTCCGGGGCCAGGCATCAGTTTCCCCAGCCCCCGTTGCCCCTGAGGCCTGTAAACAATGGGTGAGCTGTGGCGAACACTGCTATTCACTCACATCAGCTCCCCCAAAGTAAAGGCTGCCGAGTGCACGTCGCCTGCGTGCTGCTGTGAAACACACTGCTGATGTGGACAGACGATGCGGCAGGGTTCCAAAAGCGTGGTGGGATGGCCTTTTAATTACGTGCTGATTATTACAATTAGCTCCCCGGCGACCAATGGTGGGAAATGCAGCCTGCCATTGGAGGGCTGAGTGGACAATCGCGACCTGCCTACACACCATTGTGAAGCAGGTTGCGGCATACTTTCCACACACACCACCTATCACGCCCACCACAGTGGGCTTGGAAAATTCCACCCACTGTTTCTAAACTTCACTTGGCTAGGTGACACATTTCACCGCTCCTTCGAAAACAATCTGGACTGTTTTATTTAGAAATGCAAATGTTCCCTTGACACCTATGTTTTTAAACTTCACCATGTTTACCTAATTAATATTTAAAACTAACCTCTCTTCTTAGGTCAAAGCACCCAGGCTAATTCAATTAAGTCACACAAACATACGCTCACACGCACACACACTCACTATATATACCAGTATTACTCTATTTTACAATAACATTGAGAATTATTATATCTTCTTGACACAAGCCAGGTGTAAATGGTGGTTTGTTTTCCAACTCACCGAAGGTGAAGTCTCAGCAAAAATTCTGCTATAAAGGAGTCAGTGGAGGGCATCAGCGGGGCAGTATGCTGGAGAACAAAAACAGAATTACCTGGAAAAACTCAGCAGGTCTGGCAGCATCGGCGGAGAAGAAAAGAGTTGACGTTTCTTCTCTGCTGATGCTGCCAGACCTGCTGAGTTTTTCCAGGTAATTCTGTTTTTGTTTTGGATTTCCAGCATCCGCAGTTTTTTGTTTTTATCTCAGTATACTGGAGAACGCTGATGAGCAGGCACACCAAGATGCTGAGTTCAATACCAGACAGTCTCCTGTCATTGGTAGAAAACAGTGCACAGAGCTTTATCTCTTCATAGCGCCTGCTCCACCTCCTTGTCACGCTGCAGATTCAGAGGATCTACCACTATTACTGTCATAACTGTTGTGGCATTTTATTTTATTTGTTCTTGGGATGTGAGCATCACTGGTAAGGTCAGCATTTATTTCCCATCCCTAATTAGTCTTAGGAAGGTGGTGAGTAACCTTCTTGAATTGTTGCAGTCCATGTGGTATAGCTACTCCTATAGAGCGATTGGGGAGGGCGTTCCAGAATTTTGACCCAGTGACAATGAAGGGATGCCATTATAGTCCCAAATAAGGATAGGGAGTGGGGTTGGTCTTGCAGGCGGTGGTGTTCCCATGTGACTGCTGCCCTTGTTCTTCCAGATGGTAGAGGTCGCATGTTTGGAAGTATTTCCGTGGAAAGGTCGCCACGTCCTCTGCCCTTCCTGTGGAATGCAGTCCTGGTAAATCCTCCTCTGTAAACACTCCAGGTTACTTGCAGACACTTTGCAATCATGGATGTTTTTTCAAAATCAAGTGCCTGCAAGCTGCGTGCTTGCCTGTTTAAATAGTATGGGTGCAGGGTCCATCTAGTAGCTCAGTGCTTGATTTTGTGGAGTTACGCACAAATTTGTTCAATGGACCTAGTGATCCATATTAGTAATTCTGACATCACATCACCTGTGTGATGGATATCGTTGAATCAGTTGCCTCAGGTACACGCAACAGACACTTGACACAATGCCATTCTTAAGAGGTCATACTGCACTGGAAGTGTTGGAAGTGCAACGTACCACAAGAAAAAGGTGCTAAGTATCCATAACACCCTCTCCACCTGTGCTACAGAAACCAATTTTGCACCCATAATCATTTATTAAAATAACATGCTGAGGGAATAACTTACCTGGAAGACCTAGTGTAAGAAGAAAATTACATTTCAATGGGATTCATTAGTTCGGCAATGGCATTGGTTGATGAAAGATATGCATTATGAATTTGATGTAGAAAATGCTTATCTTTAACAGGTCCGGCAGCATCTGTGGAGTAATAAACAAAGTCAACATTTCACACCAATGACCTGCCTGATAAAAGGTCATCAACCGGAAAGTTACTCTGTTCTCTCTCCACAAATATTGCCAGTCCTCCTGAGTATTTCCCACATTTTCTGCTTCTACTTCAGATTTCGAGCATCCATAGCTTTTAATGCTTTTCTCTGTATAATCTGCACATTATCATTGGAATGGATCATCAGAAGCTATTAATCATGGCTGGCAGTGGATCAGCAGAATTTAAAGGTGTCATCCTCCAATCTAGCCACTTTCTCTAAGACAAGCTAACAGAGGTAAAATCCACCCTGACTTAAGAAGTAGCAGGTAATCTGGTATCTGCTATTGGAAAGTGATATTGTAAGATAGATTTTAGTCTGGGACAATCCCATCTTTGGGTCCAGACTCAATGTCCAGTGCTCATTCAAACCAAGAGGCTTGATGGAAATTGGACATTTGATGTCATCCGTGTAGTTGACATGAGTTGCCAGCACTGGTCCACAGGCAGCTGACCCAAGTGAGGAAATCAGTGCCAGACCACCTGCTTTCCCACAACAACCCTCGGGTAAATCTTGAGGGGGCAGATTGTAGCAGAATATGTCAAGAGAGGGGGAGAGATCATGGCTTTTGCTTAGAGCAATTTAAAAAAAGGTATTTTCACATTCCCCTCATCAAGGTTGTTAAAGGATCCAGAGTAGGCCAGACCTGATGCTCAACCAGGCTTTTGGCTGTCCTTCCACATCGCTTCTTCAATGTCTCAGTGTTGCTTTTTTTTCATGTGAAACGACTGTGGATTATTTTAATTTTACATTAAAAGTGCCATATAAATGTAAGTTATTATTGATAAAATCAACTATGAACAGCTGCATGAAGCAAGTCATAGATGCATTATTTGCTAGAGCCAGCTAATGCATCACTTCCTCCTAGGACAATTAGCAGCAACACAAATCACTGCTATTTCAGAGTGGCAGGATTTCCTGAGTTTCAAGGAGTAGGGTAGTCACTGATAGAGGTAAGAGTAGTGGATGCCAGAACAGCAGTTCAGCAGCATGCAGGAGTAAATGTCATCACCACTGCACCATGCAGGGAGATGATGTAATCACCAGCCTTCTATCTGCAAGCCTGTGTGTATCCCTTAACTAAATTATAATGACCATGTAAAAAACAAGAAGGAATGAGCACAGGCTCTGCTAGTACTTCACTGTGCAGAATGGTCAGTGTGAGGCACAGGGATGACCCTGTTCAGGGCAGCACCCATTTGCATTGTTAATGATCCTAAAATAAAAATACCGGACATAAAAGTGTCTGATGCCAAACCATCTGAAAATTGGACGAATAGCCATCCTACTGAGGAGTCATAGATTGGACCAAAGTACTGTACATGCTTATTTCATCCATGCCATTCCCTACAGCAATGGAAAAAGATTCTACTTCATCAATTCTGTAGCTCATATGCTGCCAGAAATATTGAAATCACTCCAGTTAATGCTCTTTTTTTTTGGCAGCTGGTATCTTACTTCACTGTTTCTGACTCCTATGCTTTTTATTGACAGGACTTGAAAGGCTTCCTCATTGTCGTGGTGAGAAGATGTAGGTGGGTAAGACCGCACTTATGGCATTTCTCACACGGTTATTATAGCTCTTGAAACAAATAAAAGAGTTATAATGACCTTTAGGTACCATGGCAGTAGTAAAACCAAAGTAGTAACAAGAAGCTCATAATGAACATGAGGCACCACGCAATTAGTGCAAATGCAAAGCTTTTTCTACTGAGATTAAAATAATGCTCTAATACATAGAGGTGGGGGTGTCAAGTGTCCCATGTTGCTTCCAGGGCATTGATAGTAAGTAATTCATTCAGTTTAAAATGGAATGAGGGGATGTTACTGTGAGTACTCTGCATGCTTTATACAGTAGCTTCTTATGATGCCCTGTTGACTTTTACATTACTTGCCCTGGAAAGGATATTAACCTTTTGTGCTGTGTGTCTTTTATAATATTGTTGTGGTACTGTTGCGACTTATTGACCTAGCCATCTTCTGTCACTGCTGATGGACTGCTCTGTTTTGAAGCTAGAATATCTCAAACCCAAGTAGTGTGACCTTTTTCTACCTTCCTATGTGACAAAGCATGCCCACTGCTTCCTCAATGAATCAGGGAGCTTTCATGTCTCCTGCAGATCTCTCATTCCTACCGTCTTTTTAGTAAATCTTCTCTGCAACCTGTCCATTGTCTTCACAGCTTTCCTTAATTGATGCAATCAAAACTGAACACAATATTCTGATTACAGACTAACCAGTAGCATATACGGGTTTATAATTGCCTCTTTATTTCATCTCTTTTTTATAAAATGTTGGATTCCATTTGTATTTGTATAGCTTTATCAACTTGTCCTTCAATTTTGAAAATTTTTGCTTCAGAACCTTTTGTTTCTCCATTATTTTAAAATTTTACAATTGGTTATATATTTCCTCTTACTTTCCTCCCCAAGATATATCACCATACATTTTTCATCATTTTCATATGATTCAATTTTCTAAACTGTTTGTCTCTTGAAGTTTACAATCCTGTAGCTGGTTAAACATTCATCCATTTTTGTCCTGTCTGCATATTGTAATATTTTGTTTCCAAGCCCAAATCCCAATAATTTATTCAGAGCGAGAAAAGCAACAGTCCCAACAATTACACTGATTACATCACTCGTGTACAAAAAGTATCCAGTACCAGTAGGTGATGGTCCAAGCCCTCCTACTTTATTTTCACATTGTTTTCTGTAGGCACAGGGGTGACCCAAGAAAGCTGGTGCTCACTTTCCACTCACAGCTTGGCCAACAACCTTTGGCCTGTTAGGAAATAGAGATAGTTTAAATAAGTTATATGTGTATTTGGGTGTGTTAGGATTAAGCTATATCTTTAAGTTTATGTTTAATTTGTATTTCTGTCTTTGTGTGTAAAGAAAAGGAGAAGTTGAGTTTTAGTTTCACTTTAAAAGGTGCCTGCATTCTAATGAGATTTTTACAACTCTTGAAGGGGAGTAAAACAAACACAGCAGGAGAAAAAACTGTGCTGTTGCTTAGCAACAGGGGTCCAGAGAGAGAGGCCACATGCGCACACACATACTCATGAATGCACATACACACACACACACACACACACACACACACAGAAAACTAAAAAAAAAGTTCCGTTCATGATTCTAGATAGACTGGACAGCAGAGGGACAGTTAGCAAGTCTCAAATTAAAGTTGAAGCTAGCTGCCAAGAGAGACTGGACAGGAAGGAAAACCCCAGGAGCAGGTTCAGAAACTAAAGAAAAAAGTCCCCAAATCCAGGGGAGTGGTGGAGTTGAGGAGAAATCCATAGCATCTATTTGAGGTGGCATCTGTCACTTGGTTTCAGAGTGTGGTGTGTCTGACCACAGGTTGCCTAATAGTTTACATGGACCGTGTACTTACTGTGAACATTAGAGTATCAGATAACTTTTGTAACTTGCGTTATCCTTACGTATCTGTATATATCTATAAAGGTATAGTTGTGGGTGAAGGAGTATTGTAATATAGTTCATCTTTGCTTGTTTAATAAATGTTTTATTCTTTTGTTAAAAGTTCATCAGCTGACACCTGTCAAGCTGTTCAGTAGCCCCTCTCCACGTATCTAAACAAAAAATAAAAGTTAGGATCTATCAAGCCGGGCTTACCCTGTGATCAGGCTTGTCCAGTAGTAACATCAGCTGGGATCATAACAGGACCTGGAGGCCTTCTGACTGCTGTTAACCAATAGCAGCCTGAAAGCACTGAGGCCAGTAACTAGCCTTTTATCTGGTGTTGATGCCTGCTTCCCTCCAGAGATGCAACCTCACCATTTTAATGAGGCCTGGTCAGATTGATGGCACTTCATATGGGCACATGGCCCAGGAAAAAGACAACAATGTATTTAAATAGAAGCTGGCATCAGGCTCAACTGAAGCACCAGCACGTACACATTTTGGGATGAGTCAACGTATACACCACAAGCCTGGTTCACTGGTCTAATTTCCATTGACAAAGATTTATGCAATATTGCTTTAAACTCAGTTCTGCATTTATCACAGAGAATTGTTTAAATTTATGGCTTGAAGAGCAATTGCTGTAAATGAGTTTGCTATAATTTATGTTATGTATCAGCCAGCCCAGTTTTGCCTTGATCGGCTGATTTGAGAGAGGTTTGCTCTGATATTTACAGATATGTCTGTGCATTTGGCTCCTGGAGCATTACTTTCTCAGTTTTTGGCTTACTTACTGTTAACATTATTCCATGTGTATACTTTATGATATTCAGGATGGGTCCACAGAAATGAAGGATTTCTTACCTCAACGAACCTTCTTGTAGCCATGCCTATTTACATATTTCTAGCGTACACCTGGTGTGAATAATGGCTGTCACACTGGTGGAACTGCAGGGATTTAAAAGCATGCTGCATTTTAAAGGGAAGGCTGTTTGAAGGCAGCAATTTTGAATGAACTTGAAGCAGTGACCTAGTACTGCACCATAGTTTACTGATTTCTTTTGAGTGGTGTTGTTGAAAGAAGTGTTGTATGATGTTGTATGCTGCATGCCATTGTAATGTAAAGGTGCTTGGCAGAACAAGGGTTAATGTGCAATTGGGGAAGAGCACCACCCATGATATGATGCATAGCGTCACATGCTATAGGGAACAGTCTGGAGAGAACACTCTGGAACCAACCTAATGGAGGTAACAACCTCCAGCAAGCTGGGATCTGTAAATAGTTGAAACTTAACAATAAAGGGTTCATGTTTTAAAGCTCAAGATCTCATCATTGAGACACTGCTGCACATCATAGTACAAATGGTTGGCAGCGGTGGGATATCAGCGCTGTCAGCATATCCAACATGGTTGGCAGCAGTGGTTGCTTCTACAAGATATCACATCAGAAATAGTACCATAATCCCTCATGGTGATCTGCGGTGATATGGAAGATAGCAGCTAAATGCATGAACCCAGAACAGCATCCCAAGATTTGAAAAACTAAAGCAACACCTAACTAGAGAGACACACATCTAAGAAGAAAACTTGGGGCCCATTCGCTGAGGCGTAAAATGACGCGTGGTGACATTGGCCGGGCATCCTGACGACACCGCGCTTCATGTAGATTTTCAGTTCGGCTGTGCGCCCGCAAAGCTGTCAAAGGTCTATTAAGGCCTGTTAAAAACTAATTAGAACAGTTAAATGAGCTGCCTGTCCAACATTAAGGTTGGCGGGCAGACAAAGAGCCCAGGCGGCCTTTGCATTTTTCATGAAACCTCATCCACGGGCGGGATGAGCTTTCATGAAGTATTTTAAAATTGAATAAAAATTTATTTAAAAATTGACATGTCCCAGCTCATGTGACACTGTCACATTAGGGGACATGTTTTAAAAGTTTTCTTTCTCCTTTATTTAAATTTTAAAACTTTAAACTGATCTCCCTAAGGCACCTCTATGCCTCAGGGAGATTTCCGTGCTCTTTTACGTGCATGCGCAACAGAGTGCAGGCCCCAACTCAGGGAATCCACATTCCCTCGCCCATAGAGGGAGCGCTCAGCGCATCCGGGCAAGCGTCACGCTAGGCGGGCCTTAATTGGCTTGCCCACATAAACAGGCGGTGCGGACCCAACTGGGGACGCCAATCGGGTTCGTGCTCACTCCCACCCACTCCACACAACCCCACCAACGGGGGGAGGGGTGGTGGGGGGTGGAGAATTCAGCCCTTGAAGGAAAAGTTGAAGAAGTTTCACTACAGACTTGGAAGTGAGGAATCCACCAGAATGAGTGCAAGTCCATTGCAGGAAACTGCAAGAACCTGAGTGACACAATTCATGAGATAGTGAGCAAAAATACAAAAAAGTAGCTGTACTTACATCTTTGAATAGGTGGCGGTCCCAGAGGGCATCCAGAGGGCAGCTGAAAGAGAATTGCAAGTAAAAAGCAAAGGTTTGAAATAAAAACCAAACCTGCAAAAATCAGCTGGCAGAGTCAAAAGTTTAAGCAGAACCTGCAGAGTTTAAAAAAAAAGTGACATTCAGATTTTAGGAACAAAATATTGTCGTTTTTAAAGAACAGACCCTGATTGGATAATATACCCACTGAAAACCCAAAAAGTGTTGGACGTTAAAAATAACATGTAGAAAAAAAAATTGCCTAGAAACAAAATGCTGCTATTTTGAAGTGTTGTGGCCTTGAAATGGCAGAGGAACTGAATAGGTACTTTGCGTCAGTCTTCATGGTGGAAGACACGAGTGACATCCCCAAAGTTCAAGAGAGTCAGGGGGGCAGAGGTGAGTATGGTGGCCATTACCAAGGAGAAGGTGCTAGGAAAACTGAAAGATCTGAAGGTGGATAAATCACCTGGACCACATGGATTACACCCCAGAGTTCTGAAGGAGATAGCTGAATGATAGTGGAGGCGTTAGTGGCGATCTTTCAGTAATCACTGGTGTCAGGGAGGGTCCCAGAAGACTGGAAAATCACTAATGTAACCGCCCTGTTTAAGAAGGGAGTGAGCAAAAGACGGGAAATTACAGGCCGATTAGCCTGACCTCGGTCATTGGTAAGATTTTAGAGTCCATTATTAAGGATGAGATTTCAGAATACTTGGAAGTGCGTGGTAAAATAGGGCAAAGTTAGTATGGTTTCATCAAGGGGAGGTCATGCCTGTCAAATCTGTTAGAATTCTTTGAGGAGGTACAGAGTAGGTTAGACAAAGGAGAGCCAATGGATGTTATCTACTTGGACTTCCAGAAGGCCTTTGACAAGGTGCCACACAGGCGGCTGCTCAGTAAGATAAGAGCCCATGGTGTTAGAGGCAAGGTACTAGCATGGATAGAAGATTGGCTGTCTGGCAGGAGGCAGAGCGTGGGGATAAGGGGGTCCTTCTCAGGATGGTGGCTGGTGACTAGTGGAGTTCCGCAGGGGTCAGTGTTGGGACCACAACTTTTCACTTTATACATTAATGATCTAGATGAAGGAACTGAGGGTATCCTGGCTAAGTTTGCAGAGGATACAAAGATAGATGGAGGGACAGGTAGTATTGAGGAGGCGGGGAGGCTGCAGAAGGATTTGGACAGGTTAGGAGAATGGGCAAAGAAGTTGCAGATGGAATATAACGTGGGGAAGTGTGAGGTCATGCACTTTGGTAGGAAGAATAGAGGCATAGACTATTTTCTGAATGGGGAGAGAATTCAGAAATCTGGAGTGCAAAGGGACTTGGGAGTCCTAGTCCAGGATTCTCTTAAGGTTAATTTGCAGGTTGAGTCGGTAGTTGGGAAGGCAAATACAATGTTGGCATTTATTTCAAGAGGACTAGAATGTAAAAGCAGGGATGTGCTGCTGAGGCTTTATAAGGCTCTGGTCAGACCACGTTTAGAATATTGTGAGCAATTTTAGGACCCGTATCTCAGGAAGGATGTGCTGGCCCTGGAGAGGGTCCAGAGGAGGTTCACGAGAATGATCCCAGGAATGAAAGGCTTAACATATGAAGAACGTTTGAGGACTCTGGGTCTATACTCGATGGAGTTTAGAAGGATGAGGGGGGATCTGATTGAAACTTACAGAATACTGAAAGACCTGGATAGATTGGATGTGGGGAAGATGTTTCCATTAGTAGGAGAGACTAGAACCCGAGGGCACAGCCTCAGAGTAAAGGGAAGACCTTTTAGAACAGAGATGAGGAGAAACTTCTTTAGCCAGAGAGTGGTGAATCTATGGAATTCATTGCCACAGAAGGCTGTGGAGGCCAGGTCATTGAGTGTATTTAAGACCGAGATAGATAGGTTCTTGATTGGTAAGGGGATCAAAGGTTACGGGGAGAAGGCGGGAGAATGGGGTTGAGAAACTTATCAGCCATGATTGAATGGCGGAGCAGACTTGATGGGCCAAATGGTCTAATTTCTGCTCCTATGTCATATGGTCATATGGCCTTAAAGTTAAAAAAAAGGGTCCCAAATGGAGCGCATGCCCACCAAGACTCACAAATGGCGGGAAGTTCAAACAAAAATGACACTGAGAGCAAAAAAAAATCTACTGCATAGTTTTGTGAACAAGCTAAGTTTTACAAGCTTAGACAACAAAGCAGCCGTTCACCGGGGTGCCCGCAAAAACCTGAAAAGCACGTAAAACACAGGGCAGAATTTTGCCCTCGTCAGGTGGGCTTGGTGGGGGCAGGCGGGAAGCTGACTACCACCCCTGATCGGGGCCGGACCACGATTTCACGCTGACGGGCCATTTAAGATCCGCCCAGTGTAAAACACGCATGGCAGTACTGCCTGTTTGGGGAGAGGAGGGCGAGCATGCAAGTTCGTGCTTGCAAGCAGGTGTGTGCCGGAAAAGCTCCCTGAGGCATAGAGCTGCCTCAGGGAGCTGAAAATATAAAAGATAATGAATTATAAAATGGTAGAAAAAAAAATGAGTGGGGACATGTTCTTAATCAAATGTTACTATTTTTATTTTATTTTTAATTGCTGTTGGAAACCTCATCCCACCCATGGATGAGGTTTCCTAAGGGGTGCAGAGGCCGCCTGACCTTTTCGCCTGCCCACCAACCATAAGGTTGGACGGGTAGTGAACAATAACATTTAATTGGGACTTTAATGGCCTTAATACGTCTTTTAATTTTTGGCAGGTGGTTGCTGACTCCCACACGTGCCTGCCGACTGAAATATCCTGCGATGTCATCGCACGTTATTTTACATTCTTTCAGGTTGGGTGCATTCCCGCCTGATGAGTGTAATATTCAGGCCACAGAGACTGAGAAACCAGTA
Source organism: Carcharodon carcharias (assembly GCF_017639515.1). Lineage (NCBI taxonomy): Eukaryota > Metazoa > Chordata > Chondrichthyes > Lamniformes > Lamnidae > Carcharodon > Carcharodon carcharias. Next base: position 71,219,462 of record NC_054469.1, on the reverse strand, counting down.
ACTGCAGAGCCAGCCTGTGTAAAAAAAATGGTTACTGCATTCACAGTCTTAAAGAGGCAACACAATTTAAAACTGTAACAACAAGAAAGGAATACAGCTATAGACAGAAAATTGGAAGGGACCCCAGAGTGAGGGCAACTCTGCCAAGGGCAATAAGAGACCCCAGGGAGAGGGCAACTCCCAATAAAGTGCCAAGGGCAACAACAGACCCCAAATGAGGGCAACAAAAGACCCCAGAGGGAGTCAAGAAAAGATAGACGAGAACGGAAAAAGGATGATAAAAGATCCCAGAGGGAGAGCACCAAATGACCCCAGAGAGAGGTCAAGAAAAGACCCCAGAGGGAGTGCAATAGAGGACCACAGAGCATGAGGTACACAAAAGAAGCAAAAAGTACAAAAAATAAATGAAGCTGCTCTACAGAAAAATGTTCACATCATAGGTGAACTGGAAGATTTGAAGCACAAGATTCAAGCTGAATATATACCTTTGAACATGCATGATAAACTGAAGTGTTCAGTGAGCCAATTGTTTGAGATCTAAACTAACAAATTTCAGAGATGACACAAAATATCAGGAAATAACAATCCTCAATTCCACAGTTTGCAATTCAAAGCAAGAATTGGAAAATCTCAGCCAGATGTACAGCAAGGCAAAACAGCAGGCAGAAAAGGCATGCAAAGAAGTTGCAACCCTGAAAGACTCCTTGAAGAATCAATTTGATGGAAAAACATGAGTAGAAGAATTTTCCCCCCGTTTTGGTGGGGGGGGTGGGGTGACGGGTGACGGAATGCAGGAGTGGGCATGCCATCATTTTACGTGGGCAGGCCAATTAAGGCGCACCCAGCATGATGTCCGCCAGGAATGCACTCCCTGTGCAGGCAGAGAGGGAATCCCTCAGCTGAGAGTGCGCTCTTTCGCGCATGCACATGAAAGAGCGCTCTCATCTCCCTGAGGCTAAGTGCTGCCAAATTTAAAAATGGTGAAGGGGCAAAAATAAAATTTCCCTGACATGTCCCCTCATGTGACACTGTCACATGAGTTGGGACATATTCATCACCTTTAGTCAAACATTTATTAAATTTTTAAAAACCCTCATGAAACCTCATCCCGCCAGTGGATGAGGTTTCATGCTTTTTTCATGCTTTCCCCCCGATGGGGGGGAAAATTCTTCTACTCATGTTTTTCCATCAAATTGATTCTTCAAGGAGTCTTTCAGGGTTGCAACTTCTTTGCATGCCTTTTCTGCCTGCTGTTTTGCCTGGCTGTACATCTGGCTGAGATTTTCCAATTCTTGCTTTGAATTGCAAACTGTGGAATTGAGGATTGTTATTTCCTGATATTCTGTGTCATCTCTGAAATTTGTTAGATTAGATCTAAAACAATTGGTTCACTTGAGCCAGGGCTCCCGGTCTGTCTGCCAACCTTAAGGTTGGACAGGCAGGTCCATTAATTATTTAAATTACTTTTTAAATGGCCTCAATAGGCCGTTGAAAGTTCAGCGGGCACACAGCTGATTCGGCTGTGCCCCCTGCGATCTGGAAATTGAAATGATGCGGGATGACAGCGGGAGTTCTGCCCGACATCATCCCGCATCACTTTACGCATCAGCGAGCGGGCCCCTTCCCCCACTCGCCGACCTAAATATCCTGGCCGAGGAGTTAAAAAGGGCGTTGAGTATTACTTCAGAAAAAGCTGAATTGGAACTATTAGTAGCAATGAAGTGATGCACTGAAGCCCAGAGTTAGTTGGCAAGAGGCCAACAAGAAAACAAACAGTTGCAAGAACAGTTGATAGTTCTTCAAAACCAAGTACAAAAGGAATGCATAACCATTTAACAACATAGGGAATAATTTTCTGCATGTCAGGCTGGCCCTCAAGAGTGGGCACGGGCAGGTGCGGAGCCGATTGCTGCCCGCGATTGGCTGCACACCTTTACCAGCGAGATGCATGGCCAGTAGCGTTGTGTGAGCATGGGGGAGGAGGGAAAGTCAGGGCCTGCGCTCTTTCACGCGCATGCGCGCGCAAGAGTGCAGGAATCTCCCTAAGGCATGGAGCTGCCTCAGGGAGATTAAGTACATAATTAAAGTTTTTATATAATAAATTTAAAAATTATTTAAACATGTCCCCTCATGTGATAGTGTCACATGAGCTGGGACATGTTTGTGAATTGTGCAAAAAATAATTAATAATTTTATAAAACCTTCAGGAAACCTCATCCCGCCCGTGGATGAGGTTTCCTGAAAAATGCAAAGGCCGCTTGGGCTATTCGCCTGCCCTTAAGGTTGGACGGGCAACATTGATAACTAATTTAATTGTTTTTTGAATAGCCTTAATAGACCATTGACAGTTCAGCGGGCATGCAGCCACCTCTGTTGTGCGTCCGCCGAACGTAATATCTAAATGACGCGCGCTGATGTCAGGACGCATGCCCGACGTCACCAAGCATCATTTTACGCGTCGGTGTGTTGGGCCGCTTCCGCATGCTGAAGTCAAAATTCTGGACATGAAGACATGAAGATTGCCTTAAACAATAGAATGGAAGCACAGCAGAAGAATTTGAGGAGACTATGCTGAATTACAGGAAAGCTCAAGATGAAGCAAGCAAGCTTCACAAAGAAAAGGAAAACCTGTTGACAGATTTCACACATTTCAAGAATTACTTAGGACAAAGTTTATTCTTCTGGAAAATTACAGAGAGAAGGAAAATGAATTTAATGTTATTCTGAATGAACTGAGAAACCAGTTGGCAGAAAAAAATCTCAATGTTCAGTATTCCAGGAGGAAGCTGAGAGCTACAAGAAACGGGCTGAAGACCTGAAGAAGCAGTTGAATGGAAAAGAGGAGGCATTTAAAGGAAAAGCCATAGAACTTTCCAAACCATGACCGGATAATGAAGCCATGAGTAGCACAATTGCAGAACTGAAACAAGCTAAGACTTTGCTGGAGACAGACCTGGCCAACAGTGAAACCAAAATGAAGGACAAGGACAAATTTCTGTTGCAGACAGAAAAAGAAAAACAGAAATGAGATCGGAAAATGTAAATCTGACACTGAAACACCAGGCACTAGAGGAAGAGAAAGCTGAGTTGAATGAAAAGATTCCTAAGCTTGCAAAAGGATTTGAAAATAAACCAGCAAACAAGTGTTTGGCTAAAGTTGTGAAACAAGTGGAAAGAAAGGTTCCATTTGCAAAATGTATACGTCCAGCAAAAACATTGTGGACATTACGGAAAAAGAAAATTTGAGTCTACTCTAGGAATGAACGGAGTGCACATTCCTTGCAGCAGGAACAGCACAAACCCACAGTGTCAGACAAAAACAGGCAAGTTGTTAATAAAGAGAAACACAATTCAAAGGAGCTCAAAAAGCGAGTCAAATCAAGATAGCCAAGAACCAGAAACATAGAGTACTACTACCATTCCTCGAAACATGACAGACCAAGATGAGGAAGAACTGTCAAGCTTCAAGACCACCTGAATTTATAAAGTCAGAGACTTGAGATGGGGGAGCAGGGATAACAAGTAAAGATTATATTCCAAATAGCTATACTCCATTGGAAGGGAAAACCTACTTTGGAGAATAAAGGGGGATGTTGTATGATGTTGTACGTGCCTGCATGCCATTGTAATGTAAAGGTGCTTGGCAGAGCAATGGTTAATGAGAGACTGAAGAAGAGCACTACCCATGGTATGATGCATAGAGTCACATGGTAATAGGCTGAGAGAACAGTCTAGAGAGAACACCCTGGAAACAGCCTACACAACAGTAACTTGGGATCTGGAAATAGTTAAAGGTTAACAATAAAGGGGTCATGTTTAAATATACAAATCTCAAAATCTCATCATTGAGACACCAACACACATTATTCTACAACATGAAGAATGGTAGAAGAGGGTGGCCCTGTTTTTGACCCAAGGGCACCATCCACATGGGTAAGATGTACTAAGCACCAGTGATAAATCACTGATATCAAAGTTTCAAGAGGATGTGTCTGCAATTCAGAGCAAAGTTCTAGGATCCCAGTAGATCAGCTAAGGTCAGAAGTCTACTATTCCCTTATTCTGTGACTGGACGAAATGTACTTGTCAGTGAGTGATTTCTCCCCTTCACAGTCCATTGAATGCTTACTATGCAACCTCTGCAGCAGCAACTTGTACCTGTAAATCTTGCTACACTCATAGCTTTAAAAGTCTTCACCCCAAAATAACATTTCCATCTGAATGTTGCCTTGTGAAACATATACGTATAATCACACGTATGATAAGTTAGAAGGTAGCTCATTATATGTGCTGCTGACAGTTCCAGTTTCTCAACTCTACTAAATTTGCAGGCCAAGACATTGCATATTAGAAGGAAGCAGATGGGGACTAGAGAAAGCCCACAAAACACATTATCCTTCAGTGTATCAGAAGTTGGGAGAGGGTGGCATCATGGTAAAGTCATTGTGCTAATAATCCAGAAACTCAGACTAATGCTCTCTAAGGTATGAAATCAAATCCAACAAAGCAGCTAGTAGAATTTAAATTTGATTAATAAATCTGAAATTAAAAGCTATTCTCCTTCATTATGCCATGAAACTATCATCAATTGTCATAAAAAAACCATCTGGTTCATTAATATCCTTTAGGAAAGGAAATTTACTATCCTTGCCTCGTCTGGTCTACATGTGACTCCAGACCCACAGTGTCTGCCCTCTGAAATAACCAAGCAAGCCACTTAGTTGTACCAAAACTGCTACAGATACCAGATGGACTGCAGTGGTTCAAGAAGGTGCCTCACCACCATCTTCTCAATGGCAATTAAGGATGGACAACAAATGATGGCTTTGCCAGTGATGCCCACAATCCATGAAAGAATAAAAAGAAATGCAATTTTGAATATCACTGGGGCAAAAGACACAAAATGGTGGGGAAGGGTGAAGTTTGAGGCCTCACTAGACTCAGACTGCGTATCATATTTTTCATTTACTTCCTCCACTTGCACTCACTCATTGTCCCCACTAACAAAGACTCAAACACACTTTATGTGATGCTGTCTATCCTCATGTTTCACACATTAGAAGTGTGTCTTACATTCTAAAGTACAATCCTTTACACTTTCTACATGTGTGCCATAGGAAGCAGTGCCAGATCCCTGTATTTCCTGAGAAGATAGCAGGTCACAACAACTTAAGTTACTCGATACCTTGAGTCCAAGCACTGCCACAGACATATTAGCTTCATGGAGGTAAATGGCCTTTTCCATGTCTGACCTCCAGCATTCTTCAACAGATATTGTTTCTTTTTTAAAGTTTGGCTGTTTCAAATAGACTAAACCACAGTGCTTCCTTCTTTAAGCCAATGCTGAACTTTAAGTCCTGCCTATCAACAAACAAGCACTGGGAGATTGCCCATATTGTTTAAGTTACACTACCCAGCAGAAATGGGGGTCAGCATACTATGGAAGAGTACTATTCTTGCATCATCTATTTGCAACAGAAAATCTACACTAGCATATCAATGATTTGGCTAAAACCAGGAGATTTATAAAGGAGGTATTAAGAAGACTACACAAGGGAAGGTCCATGGGGTCAAATATCCATGGCCCTAGCATCCTGGTATAAATGCCTCCTCCTAACCGTTAGTGCTAAGGGTCAGGGGAAGGTCAAGTTAAGTAAGTAAGATGGGCAGCCACTCATGCCACTAGGAGTGAACCTTGATCAGCTGGCATTGACTTTCAACCATTCTGAGAAACAGGACATTGAAATATCATTTACTTAAGAGAGATGGCAGTCCAAAATTTTCAGATGAAATACCTTCAGAATGTATTTTTATCTGGAGGAGACTGATAGCACAGTGTGCAATTATAAGTATCACATTTACATAGATCTTTCCACTGTAAATCTGGAAATAGGAATTTGTAAAGGGAAAAATTTGTAAAACTATGATAAAAATATTAACAACTGGAAGTAAGGTTTTTGAACAGAGCATGTGTGCAGGCTTAGGAGCCCTGAAATTCCATGCTGTAGCTCTGGGGAACCTCACCAGACATGGCTAGAGGCTTGCCCTCTAGCCATTCTCTGGGGATCCTGCCAGAATTAAAGGAGGAGACCGGGAGAACAAATGCTTGCAGAATTTGGGCCAACATTTTTAATATTGCTTCAGCTAAATATTCTAAAGTGTTATGAGATGAAATAATGACCCCTAACTTCCGTCCCTGGGGGCATGGTACCTGTGGTGGGTGGGGTGGGGGCATCTCAAAGATGCACTGAGGAATCCCCTGGGAAATCCCCACATAAGGATTGCACGCCAATTGCCCAGAAAGTTTAAACTTCTATCTGAGAATTGCCTTGCAATGGGAACCATCTGATATTGTGATTTAAATCGCAAATCGTGGATGGTTCCGACTGTCTTACAGTAATAGTTACCCAGAAAAAGTTAGGAGGATTAAAATCGCTTCTAATTCTGGGTAACTGTAGCAGTGACTACCCCTGACCCCAACCCCACCACCCACCCCCCACAGGACTCCCCCCTCACCCACATCCCCCACCCACAAGGCCACGGGAACCTGCTGCACTGCACTGTTCTCAGCTGGCACGAGTCAGAAGAAGTCGGACAAGAAAGGAGTGGCTTCAATTTAAAGTAAGAACATAGGGTTGGGATTTTGCATGTGATAACGCCCACACTAAAGAAATTATGATTTTGACTGCAATGTTGGCAAGTGATAATTATCAGCTAATTACTATTCAGTAGTGGTGTTAGTATATAATATGCAATTGTGTGCCTTTTATAATTGGCTTTATGTTTGATTGCTGCACTCTGCTCACTCCATCATTAATGTTTGATGATGTTTACAATGAATTAAAATTACTGTGATGTTACTACTGTAAGTAGACCAGAAGATTACTTGGACCCTGAAATTGGGTTGTAGGATATTAGTGCACAAATGATTAACACATTTATCTGAAGTTTCTCTCCCTGCTTGTTTAACAGAGCAGTAATTCATTACATGTAAAAGTGGTCAATGCCACTGCTAAAATGGTGGAGAAAGGAATTCTAGTGAATGCCTTTAGCATTTGTAAATTATACTCTAATGTAATTTCAGGAATTACACTGACAGCCAATTTAAAGTTGTGAGTCGGGCTCACAGTGTGACACATTTGCGTGTACTGAAAGCTATATATGTTAGTACATAGGGCCCTGTTCTTTACAGACAGAAAGAAAATGTACATGCATTATGCCAGTTTCAGTTAAACAAAGTAAGTGTCAGCCATTCGCTGACTCATTCCTCAGGGCAATACCTTGACCAATCAGGGTCAAGCTGCCTGGTTTAATTTCAAACAATGTTTGGCAGTTAACTGTCAGTCACCATCTGGTGCATTCTCCATTGCAACACCACTTGCCAACCAATCAGCACTCTTTTCACATACAGTGTAAATTGTTGTTTTCCCCTTATATTGGTATACTTGCAAGGTGTCCTGATGAGTGCAAGATGAAAAGCTTAGTCATGTCTCTTTTTTCAGCAATACTCAAGTCTGTACTACCAAATGACAATCTGCTATATATTGTACTGAATTATTTTTGTAATGAATACATCTACGTTAGACATTAAAAATTATGCAAAGGAAAATAAATGACACACACTGTAAAAACAAATGTTACAGTTTGTCTGCCATTAATATCCTTACTTATCAATACAACTCAAAAGGATGGGACAGCCTATCCTATGGATGTCCGCATGGAATGAGTGTCCATTCTTCGTGGACTTTTCAGGGTTGTTGCATTCAAGTCACTTTCCCCTAAGTTCCCCTGCCTCCCACAATTTGTTTAGTCAAGATTGGCAAAAATCATCCTTAAGCAGAAGTCTAAGAGTGAACATGACTTGAAAATGGTTTCCAGTTCAGAAGTCCCCAGTGTAAAAGCTGCTTTGGCTACTATGTGCAGCAATATTGGAATAGTATTTGTGGAGATTTCCTTTGTTGGTATATTTAATGAAAGAATATGCTTTATATTTGACTAGATATATTGAACAGAAAAAATCATCACTAACAGCTTTACAATGTTTACTACTTATCAACTATGGGAATAGTTTATCCAAGTTAAGAGTTCAGCTTACTAATATTTTAGCTATAGCTAAACAAAACACACACCTTTGAAAGGTGACATTGAAAACAAAAGAAATATTACTTGGACTATTCTAAAGCAAAATGCACTGCATTGTTTTCACTGTCCACATCGACAATGTTGGAAATGCAGGTCCCTTTAAGAGTAAATCAGGACAAGCTTCAAACTGAGAGCAGGTGATGCTCATTAAAGCCTATTCTTAAGAGCTGGATTTTTCCCTACTAGGGTTTTTTTTCCTTCTGGACAGGGAAAGGACCTAGAAGGGAAGAGTGGAAACTGGTATTTGTACTGAACTATAGTTTGACAGTAAAACAGTTGTGATACACAGAATGTCTTCTGCTGCCTGATTTGCTAAATGGGTATCTATTTATGAGACATACATTGGGCAGAATTTAATGCTCTTCGCCCATGGGGAGTTTGGCAGAGGACTCACCATGTGGAAAGCTCATAAAGGAAATTCTGGCAGGGTTGCTTGCAGGTTTTCAGGGGATGGTCCCTCATTCAGAGGCACTCAGTGTCTGATTAAGGGATCTGGCATTGGGAAGGTGGGGTGGAGAGGCCTGCGGAGAGCCAGCCCCCTGTTCTTGCTGCCGATCCCTACCCCACAACTCCCATCTGGCCATCACTCACCTGTAGCCTGGGTCCCTTGGTGATCCTGAGCCTCAGGTGGGTGTAATACTGGCAGCTGCCACTGCTCCCCAGGTGGTGCAGTGACAGTTGCTGGCCCCTGATTGGTCAGCAGTTTGCATGGTGCTTGATCCCAGGGATGGCTTCCTACTGTCCAATTAAGTGCCTGAGAGGTACTTAATTCGGCAGGCCTTTCTCAAAGGAGGTGACGCGAGGCTCTTACTGTTCTCCAGGCGAGTGAGACCCCCATCGGCCCCACAAAATACCACCCATTTGTCTCCAGTGCTGACAACACCAATTCACAAAATAATCGCAAAACTTGATCACTTTATAGAGATCACGAGAAAACACTTTGCTTTACAAAGCATTTGCTCAACACTTACAACCTCACTGATTGTGCACTTTAACTTGAACTGAGTGTCTGAAATGGATAACTGCAATTTATTCTATTTTTTTTGGTAAACTCAATCTAATTAAGTTGTTTATCAAAAATTCATCCAATCTATATTAACTTTCTTTAAAAATTGATTATCAGTTTATTGTGAAAAAAATATTTTGTTAACAATCTGAGTTATTAATTGGAAACCCCAATACTTTGACATTCTGAAGTTGGTATCAAATCAGTTTTTCACCATTATTTAAGTTGCATTTAATGGATTGGATGGATCCACAGCTTATATATGGTCACTCATCACTTTTCCGTCTTAAACTTTCAAGAACTGCGTATCACAGCACCACTAGAAGGCACCTCCACCTGTCCTCCACAAAACTCAAATGGAATATATATTCACTAGTAGAAGATTGTGCACCACACTAACATCTGTTTGTTATTTGTATTCTGTTTCATTTTTAGCATTTTTATACTTCACAGTTATTTTTATTCTAAAAATCGAAAAAGAAAATAAGTTAGATTTTCAACCTGTGAGTTATTTATCCAGAAAATATCTCAGAATTTACTCTCTCACATCCAAATGCTGACTGCCACAATTCACAAAGAAATGGAAATCCCTGTGGACCTAGTTCATGGAGATACTACTCACCTTTTCATAGAGACATTTCTGTTTCAAACCTGCCAGTCCATTTTGGTAGTAATTTCTCTCTTCCTCCTCCCTCAATTCAACTGGTATTCTTCTCCCTCCAACCCAGTAATACAGGTAGGTTGACACTCTTTTCCCACTTCCCCCATTCAATCTGGGGCTTTTCTTTCCCCTCAGCCCTAAATGAAAGCTACCATTGTCCCATGACACTCCCTAATGCTGGCACTCTCCTTCATCAACCACAGTAAAGTATTGCTGCCACCCTCTCCCTCAAAGTATTGATTTTTAAAAATTCATTCACAGATTGTGGGCATGATTACCAAGGCAAGCAAGTATTTCTCATCCATAATTGTCTTTGAGATAGTGGTAGTGAGCCATCTTCTTGTATACAACGGAACAGCTTTCTAGGGCATTTCAAAATGTAGTTAAGAGTTGAACACATGGCTATCAAGCAGCATTTACTTAGCAACCACCTGCTTACTGCTGCCAAGACCACTGAGCTCCAAACCTCATTTTAGCCTTGATCCAACCACAGGAAAAAAGAGCTGAATGCTGAAGGTGAGTGCAGAGTGATTGCCTTTGACATCAAGGCAGCAAGTGACCAAATGTGGTATCAAGGAGTCCTTGTAAAATTAAAGTCAATGGGAATCAGGGAGAACTCTCCACTGGGTTGGAGTCATACCTAACACAAAGGAAAATGGGTATGGCTGTTGGAGGTCAATCATCTCAGCCCAGGATATTGCTGCACAAGTTCCTCATGGTAGTGTCTTAGGCCCAACCATCTTCACCTGCTTCATCAATGACCTTCCCTCCAATATAAGGTCAGAAGTAGGAATGTTTGCTGATTATTGTACAGTGTTCAGGACTCTTCACAACTGTTCAGATACTGATGCTGTCTGTGCCCACATGCAGCAAGACCTGGACAACATTCAGCCTTGGGCTGATAAATAACAAGTAACATTTGTATCACACAAGTGCCAGGCAAAAGCCATTCCTAACAAAAGAGAATCTAACTATCACAACAAAAACAGAAAATGCTGGAAAAATTCAGTGGGTCTAGAAGCATTTGTGGAGAGAGAAACAGAGTTAACATTTCAAGTCTGTATGACATTTCTTCAGAATCTATCTTTGATGTTCAACATCATTAGCATTGCTAAATTCCACAATATCAACATCTTGGAGGTTACCATTGACCAGAAACTTAACTGCTACAGCCATATAAATAATGTGGCTACAAGACCATTTTAGAGGCTGGGAATTTGGCACTGTCATACCTCAACTAATATTCTATATTTTTGCCTTAAAATACAACATTCTATTACCATGTTCTAATGGCCTCATCCACTTCAGATGGTGTTTTTACTGTCCAGTCAATCTGAATCCCCAAATCCATTTTTTCTGTCACATCACACATATACCCCCATCAATGTAAAATACTTTTTTTTTTACATTGAATTCTATCAGCCATTTTAAAAAATTTTAACTATTCCACAATCTTATTCATCTTCCTTTGGTTCTCAGAATTATTTACTATGCCTCCTATCTTAATATTATCTTCCAGTTTGAACAGCACTTCCTCCCATTTTATAGGCAAATAAATACAGTGAACACAAACAGTTTCAGGACACAATGCATGGAGCACCACGGACTAACAATCACTTTGAAAAACTTGCCCTAACCGGCTATGCTCCATTTTCTCCCTTCCAACCAATTTCTAATCCAAATTCCTTCCCTCCCATAATTCCATTCTCCTTAATATTCCACAGTAGTGTCCTGTGTAACACCTTGTCAAAGACTTTCTGATAATCCATGTGCACAAAAGCCACTGCATTTCCCCCATCTACCGTATCTGTCACCTCCTTAAAGAATTCCCTCAAATTTGCCAAGCACAATCTTTCTTTCTATAATCCAAACTGGCTGCTCCTATTCATTTTCTCCTCATCAAGATATTTAGTAACTTAGGGCTAAATGTTATGACCCCCTTTTGAGCATGGGTATGGCTATTCATGACCTGCCCACACCTGTTGCCATTGGTGCAGGCAGCACAGAAACTCAGTGTTGCCTCCTGGTTGTAGCATTGGTTTGAATGGAGCCTGTGTTTGCAGACAGCCTCAGTGCTCAGCAGGAGACCGAGCAGCATGTGCTAATAGCATTAGTGCAGCTAGTCTTCTGTTCTTAAAGGCAGTCTGGCCCTCTTAAAAGGGAGCTACATTCAGTGGAAGGGGGTTGCTGCTGACTGCCTATCCCAATGCTGGCTGCATATATAATCTGCACACATAGAGCATTAGGGAAGATAGAGGGCTCCTGGATACAGGGATCATGGATACAGCAGTGGAGGTCTTAGTCATGGAAGTGGACTGAAGGAGAGACACCTTCTCCTCTCCAAGATGCTCTTAAGGAATGCCCACTCAAACAGAAAAGGGGCAGTTGGCCAGGGAGGAAAATTCAAGGAGCCTGGCCCAAGATTCTCACAGTAGTGACAGAAGAAGATTAATACGCTCATGTGGGTTGGTCAAAGTCCATGAATGCATCTTCACATGTCATCTAACCATCACTCTACCAACCTCTCATGCTGCTCAATGCACCACCTCCACTATCCACCCATCAACAGTCCCTAGCACTCTACACTCACACAAACTAACATCCAGATTCACCTCACTCTCACACCAGTCTCACACCCAGCTCCTGTTGCTTCCAATTACTTCCATCTATTCACCTGTCATAAGCTCATCACCCAAACACAGTGCAAAAAAAAGCCCTTTCTTCCCTTTCTCTTGCAGAATGAGATTGGACACAAGATGACTTGTCTATTGAGTGGGCTGAAGACATAGAATATGTTTTAAAAAGACTTGTGAGTCAAAATGGCTTAACATTTGCATAACTGCACCTGACAATTTGCAAAGTTATCAGAACATGCCGCCTGGGGATAGCCCAAGTACAGTAAGCTTAAATGAGCGTGAATTGCCATCTCCTGAACTACTTAAGGGCATTCGGATATAACCTAATTATTCAGGTGAATGACGACCAAGCTGTTAAAGTCATTCGTTTTGGACAATGGACCCTGGCTGAGAAAAGGGAGGGCCTCACCAACCATCTTAACCTAATCACTTTAAAATATAGACCTGGAATGAACTTGTTATGACCATGTTTAATAACCGATTAGTTTGTGAAGGGAAGTCATGTGACCGCTAGCCAGTCTTTTGTGTAAACAGACACTGATTCCCAAGGTCAGTGTGCAGAAAGACCATGTGCTAAATAATATGCTCTGAAAACAGGTGTGTTTCGCACCTGCACCCATGTATTATCCGGTGCGAGGATGTTGGGTCGCATTCCCAGCATCATCATACCAGACCTCCCCTTGTTTGCAGCTGCATTGGAGAGAGGCTTCTCCCTTTGCTCTGGATGATTTTGGTGGACGTCGTCTGTGTAGCTCAGGCCTTGTTGGACCCACCATGTTAGGAGACTCCTGATGAGTGGCAGGAGGAGTTTCTGTCACCATGTCACTGGACGAAAACCGTGGTGGATGGACGGAGGCGATGCTGCCTCCGTCAGAAGTGCCCTGAAAGATGCTTCTGGATGGGGGCAGCAGTGGTTCATCCTCTGCCATTAGGCCCATGAGGTCCCAGGAGCTGGCTTGGTGCTCAGGCTCTCAGTCCCCTGTTGTCCTGGTTCTGGGCCCCTGAGCTCAGAACGGGCTATGGTGTGCAGGTTGGAATGTATACCAATGTTTGCAAATTCAATATGTTTGGTTTTCCCCTCCAGGATAGTTGCTAGACTGTGTATGGAGGGAAACTTGGTGCTCCAAACAGTGGATGATTGCAGTGCACGTGGCCTGGATGAACACCTCTACTGTCCAGGCTAGAACATGCAATCCCTCTGGTATACCCGCCAAATCTCCATGCACTTCGTGCTGGACACCTAGCATCTGTCACCTTACATCCAACTCCACGGACTTATCATTGACTCGGAATCAATCGCTGGATCATCTCGAACACTCCGCTGACTGCCGGAGACTTGCATCACCACACTGTCTGGCAGCCGCATGTGAACTGCCCTCACCGTATTGTATGAGCCCTTGTCACAACGCACTAATCCCTGCTGAGGTGCCAGTATCTGTGCTGGTGCTTGAGCCAGAGAAAGGATAAAACAATGCTTCTTCCAAGGGTTCTTCCTCATCACCTGAGGGGGATGACGGCCCGGCATCGAGATCCTGACCAGCAGAAGAGGATTCACCTGTGGCTGAGAGACAGAATTAAGGATGTCAGTGTTCTTCATAAACCTTGCCACAGCTGTGCAAGCTCACGATGCTCAGCAACATTACACCATGAGACATGACATGATGCTGACACTATATACACTTGCAGCACCATCAAAAGCTTTTGACTATGAAGATTCCCTGAGTTTTAGCTTCGGGCTGTGAGCTATGCCTTTCTTTGAATCCTGCCAAACATCAATTCCCCTCCCACTTGCCTAACCCCCTTTTTCCCGGTTTCAGCCATTTGCAATCTCACCAGACCCATACCCTCCTCCAATCTCGCCTCTGCCAAGTGACCTGGACAATTCAGATGTAGAGAACATGAGAACCTCCTCCTCGAACAGCATCAGTATCACCAGGTCAGGTACGCCCGTTCCAGTTCAGCCTCTCTCCCGGTCACTATGGGCACGCTTCTCCTGAAAATTTGTGTAACACTGCAATCACTAACACCGTTAGGTTATTTGATGTCATCCTGCCTACGCATAATCAGCACAATGCTTGGCAGCCAAGATGATATCTACCTTCTTCACTGCACAGGCTCACAACCCCTTACCTTCCACCTGGACCAAAGTGATAAGTTCACACACACATCGGTGCTAACACCAATGCCTTTGCTGCATCAAACTGCGTTGGACCTTCAGACAACTTCTCATGTCCCCACCATTCACACCACTACTCCATAGCCCTCTGGCACAAGAATTCACATTTTGAGAACTTCAGGAGGTAATTGAGCCTCTTCTGGCACTGCGTCCAAGTGTGCCACACTAGCCCAACACTGCTGACCTCCACAGCAACCTCCTCCCAGGCTGCACATCTTACAGACAGTGGTCTCCTCTTCCTGATGGCAGACAGAGAGAAGATTTGTGGTCCCCTCTCTTTCGCTCCAGTCATTTTGCCCTACATGTATTCTAATCAGTCAAACACCTCAAGCAGTGTCTTTAACATTAACCAAGCAGCTGTTGATTCCAGAAGAAGAGACAGAAATTGTCTGTCAATATTTTAAAATGGTCTCGACCCAGAATCCGGGAAGATCAATGAACCCAGCTGAAAACCACCCAAGTCATAAATCTACAGGAACTGTATATATTTGACACTCCTTTGGGACTCAGAAAACCTGTCTATGTGTCTTTTATAGGCACAGCACTTAAACAGTTAAACACTTACTGAATTGGTAAGCAAATGATCTTTTAAAGCACCTGTTGTGGTCAACCGAGAGGTGGAAAGAAAGGGGAGCCATTCTGCCACTTCTTACCTGGGCATAACAGAAAGGAGCAGAGCAGAACCAGTGGGATAAGGTCCCCTGCATCTCTTGAGCCCTATGGAGGAGATGGTTCTCTGTGTCATATAATGGACTGCGACACAGTCTGTAACAGCCAGTGATAGTGAGGACATGTAGGATGACACCCCTTCTCAACTTTCACCTCATCCTCATCCTGCTACCTGGCATAATGTGCAGGCTTCAGGTGGTGTCATCATAGATCTCTTCTTTTCCACCTGCTTGCCCCCTTCTCTCATCCAAATCTTACCCTTTCTGATTTTCTGCTTTTAGATATCCAAGAAATGCTATCCACCCAGCCATATGTCACAATGTATAATTATGATCTTACAGGTTTTAAAGACAACTGTTTTAAAAGTACATTTCTGTCTTCAAACCTTTACATTGAATTTAAAAGCCATTTTCAAAATGGAAGTATGGGCAGACAGCATGGCACCTTTCTGTATTAGTTCAAACCTTGTCAGACTCATATCTCTAAAGCTGGCTATGAAGAGTCATTAAAATGCAAATGACTCCTCCAGGGATATCCATTATATCTTCTAAAAGATCTGAGAGAACAGGAGACAGGGAGGGACTTCAAAGGATCTCGATGTAATTAACTTCTTTGCCTGGTGGAACAATGATTCATCAAAATTAACTTGGCAATCATTTTCTTCCTGGCTGTGATAAAGACAGGCTACAGAAGTCATTGTGTGCAGAATCCTCATGAAGGACTCTGAGAGACATCATCAGAGGGGTTTTCTCTCTGCCACCAGGAGTCAAAGAAGAAATCAACTGCTGTTCTATGAAAGAATGCAGGCAATTTGCAAGTGCCATAATCACAGAAATTATGACGAACAAGAAACCTCTCTCTTCCAAAACCTGCTTGAACTGCTGCGTCCACCTGAAAAAGGCAAACACAGGTTAGTCAATTGTAGAAGCCATCGCAGCTGCTAAACCAAACCTCAAGTTTCAACCCTTCACTCCATAAAGAAGGAATTCAAGCAACGGGCCCACAAAGATATCTTACAAAGGCTATTTTGAAATCTCATCTTTAAGTATCTTTTTTCCTTTATCTGCATTTTAATCTTTGTAACTGTATTTTAGTTAATAACGTTGTCACTTTTTACTTAAGTAACTTTCAGCAGTATTTCTGAAATAAGCTAACATTTATCTTGTTTAAGACTAAAGCTTGACTGCTGGGATTTTTTTTAAACTGAACCACTCATAAATTAAAAGGGGGCCACATAAAGACACACACACGCAAATTCTTTGCTCATGGACCACTTTGAGGAAATGCCTTTCACCTGGTTGTGACACATAGCACACCCAGGAGGAAGAGAGAGAACAACACCACAGCACTAATTAAGAGGCTCCATCACTTGAAATGACACTCACAATCGTCAGCTCAAATTGTGGCACTGCACTGATCTAACAGGCTAATATAGATTTGGGAACTGCATGTGGTGAGTCACTAGGCATGAGTGGGCTCCAGGTAGACCAGGAGGAAAGGATAGTCCCTGTGCCAGCTCACCAGAGGGCAAGGTCACAGATCCATTCTGCTACAGTGAACTTAAATGAGGACCTTGATTGATTGGCAAACAGGAGAGTGGTGATAGTCTTGCACACCAAGACGCTGGTTGCATTGGCTGGTTTTCGAGACAGCCTCCTGTCACTGTCAGGGAGCATGGAGGACTCTGGCTCAAACTTGTCAGGCAGAATTTTCCAGCCCTGCCTGCCGCCGGGATCTACCAATCCTGCTGAGAGTCAGTGGACTTTTGGCTGATTCTCCGCAACCCGCGTGACGGGTCCCGCCACGGCGGGGCTAGAAATTCCCGGCTGTAGAGAGTGTTGTGCAGAGATTTCACTTCCCGCAGCCTCTGTTCCATCTCCCTGCTGCGCCGCAGACCCAGAAGCACTACCAGTGCAGCCTCCATATCTGCCACAACTTTTGTGTAAACCAGTTACCAAATCCTCTGCTATTCCTGTGAGGATGCAGCAATAATCCCAACAACTCACCACAGAAACACTTCACAGTACTTCCCCAGTCTTTAAAATAGCATATATTAGTCTAAATTACCTCACCTGCAGGTTGGGTGCCTAGATCTTTAAATAACAAATGTGCTGGATTTCTTTGGCATTTGAACAACTTTATTTGGTGAGTGACAAATGAATATGTTGGCTTGACCTTTTTTAGAATTTTAGGTTTTTAAATCATGCATCTGATCATTTGGTAGGGCTGTTTGACATTACAGTCTGGTCAGTTGGGAAGCTCCCAGCACATGTTGTCTACCAGAGCAGATACCAAACATGGGACTCTGCACTGGAAGTGACCGATGTTCCACTTGGAGCTTCTGTAACACCAGATTCACTGGCACTCTGGATCTGAATTTCATTCCCTTCATCTTTAAGATTCAAATTTTTCCCTGGTAGAGATATTAAACTAACTAGTCAGCAATATAGTGAGAAGGGTATAGGTGTGCTCATTTATCAAAAAGATAAGAGCTTGTTCAACTTCATTTTCTTTCCCTATTCCTAAAGAATTCTGACAGTGTAATTTTACATTACATCTTCCAATGAATGGTGGAGAATTGTTGATTATATCAACCAAGATAGAACTGAAATTTTAAGATAAAACCTTTCACAAGGAAAATCCTTCACTTCATACTATTGCGAGATTTTATTTTTGAACTGGTAGTGAATCCAGTGGAGATCATTTCACAACCAATATATCTCATCATTTGGGGTTTTTTTTCACTTATTAAAAACAAGAACAAATTCAAACCAGAAGCAAAGTTGAAGCTACACAATTCTAGAACAGAATGAATTTCTTCCCATCACATGTCTCTTATTTTCAGGCTGGATTTGTGAACACTCACTAACGCTAAATGTCATGAGACTAAATTTAGTAGATTGAGTTAGCAGAGAATTGGACTGGAATTCTCGAATTACCTTGGGGGTTATGAAAAATATGTTTTTTTTAAAAAAAAGTCAATGGGGACACCTTAATTTCCAGTGGGTCATTGCTACGCATCACAGAATCTTCAATGAATACACAAGGCCCTGCAATTGCAATTCATCAAGGCAGTTAGCCATATCTAATAGGTTTCTGTGGAACCCATATTAGAGCACTTGGAATAACATTGTAGATGCTGTTGGCTACAAATTAAAACAACTTGTTTCTGTCCTTGTTCAACAGCACTACTCAGTCATGTCTACCTCTTAGTGTTGCATTGGTAAACCCTTTAGTTTAGTCTTTGGTTTAGGATTTGTCTGTGCTACTACATGTAAACAGATTTATATCATTGCTGTTATCTTATCATTGAGTGTTTTTCTCAGATAATTAAAAGAGAAAGCTGCACTTTGAATTACCTCGGCCACAAGCTCTGGAATTCCCTCCTTTGCCTTTCTACCTTGCTTTCCTCCTTTAAAACACCAATTAAAACCTACCTCTTTGACCAAGCCTTTTGTCATCTGACCTTATGGGCCACATATTTGCTCCCAAGTCCGGTGCACAAAGTCGGGAAAATTCCCAACTCCCTAAACCTAACTAGGGATAAACGGCATGACATTAGTCGTCTCAATTTCTCTGCTCCTCTCACCTATTCTAATCTGTCTCTCTCTGAACTTACTGCACTCCGTTCTCTCAGGTCCAACCCCAACATTGTCATCAAACCCACTGACAAGGGTGTTGCTGTTGTTGTCTGGCGCACTGACCTCTACCTCGCGGAGTCTGAGCATCAACTAGCAGACACTTCCTCCTACATCTCCCTGGACCATGACCCCACCACTGAACATCTAGCCATTGTTTCCAGGACTGTCACTAACCTCATCTCCTCTGGAGATCTTCCTCCCACAGCTTCCAACCTGATAGACACCCAACCTCGGACGGCCCGCTTCTACCTCCTACCCAAAATCCACAAACAGAACTGTCCCGGCAGACCGATCGTGTCAGCCTGTTCCTGCCCCACGGAACTCATTTCTCGTTATCTTGACTCCCTTCTCTCTCCCCATGTCCAGTCCCTTCCCAGCTACATCCGTGATTCCTCTGACACCTTAAGACACATCAACAATTTCCAGTTTCCTGGCCCCAACTGCTTCCTCTTCACCATGGACGTCCAACTCCTCTACACCTCCATCCCCCACCAGGATGGTCTGAGGGCCCTTAGCTTCTTACTCAAACAGAGGCCCGAACAATCCCCATCCACCACTTCTCCCCTCCATCTGAACTTGTTCTCGTACTGAATAATTTCTCCTTTAACTCCTCTCACTTCCTCCAAATAAAAGGTGTGGCTATGGGTACATGTCAGAGGAACTGTTTTTGAAGGTACCAGAAACATGATAGGGTACCCCTTGTCCTCACTTATCACCCCACCAGCCTCCGCATTCAAAGGATCATCGTCCGCCATTTCCACCAACTCCAGCATGCTGCCACCACCAAACACATCTTCCCTTCACACCCCCGGCAACATTCCGTAGGGATCGTTCCCTCCGGGACACCCTGGTCCACTCCTCCATCACCCCTTACTCCTCAACCCCCACCTATGGCACCTCCCCATGCCCACGCAAAAGATGCAACACCTGCCCCTTCACTTTCTCTCTCCTCATCGTCCAAGGGCCCAAACACTCCTTTCAAGTGAAGCAGCATTTCACTTGCATTTCCCATAACTTAGTCTACTGCATTCATTGCTCCCAATGCGGTCTCCTCTACATTGGTGGGACCAAACGTAAACTGGGTGACTGCTTTGAAAGACCCAAACCTTCCTGTCGCTTGCCATTTTAACACTCCACCCTGCTCTCTTGCCCACATGTCTGTCCTTGGCTTGCTGCATTGTTCCAGTGAAGCCCAATGCAAACTGGAGGAATAGCACCTCATCTTCCGACTAGGTACTTTACAGCCTTCCAGACTGAATATTGAATTCAACAACTTTAGATCTTGAACTCCCCCCTCCATCCCCATCCCTTTCCGTTTCTTCCCCCTTCCTTTTGTTTTTTCCAATAATTTATATAGATTTTTCTTCTCCCACTTATTTCCATTATTTTTAAATCTATATCTTTTATGCCCTGTTAGCCTTTCCACTCCAGCCCCACTAGAGCTGTACCTTGAGTGTCCTGCCATCCATTCTTAATTAGCACATTCATTTAGATAACATCACCACCTTCAACACCTCTTTGTCCTTCCGTCTGTGACATCTTTTGATTATCTGCACGTATCACTGCTTGCTTGTCCCTACAACCACACCGCCCCCCCCCACACTTTTCTCCCCGCACCTTAAACCAGCTTATATTTCACCCCTCTCCTAATATTCACTCAGTTCTTTTGAAGGGACATGAGGACTCGAAACGTCAATTCTTTTCTTCTCCGCCGATGCTGCCAGACTTGCTGAGTTTTTCCAGGTAATTCAGTTTTTGTTTTGGGATAAACTTCCCCAGCTGGCTGGATTTTTACTCTGACTGTTTAAAAGGCCGACATTTCTGCTGCAGGACTTAATTCCAGTTACAATAAAAACAGTAAGGCCCTCTAGCCCTCACACCCTTCAGCCGCACCCACGCCCCATGCCCCACCCATGCCGACTCATGCTACTTCATGCCCCCCAACCACTTCACACTCCTCACCCCCACCCACTCCCCTCATACCCTCCATGCCAAACATGGCACCTATGCCAATTTAGTGCCAACTTACATCAATTGTCAACCGCCTCCCATTCATCCTCAATACCACTCACCCAGTATCCTTCCATTAGGAGCTATGCTGAAGTGAAATAAGATATAGTTCTAAGCCTCTATTATACACTTCACTATATAAAAAAACTCTCATTGGTAAAAGCCCATTCAATACATTTAAATCCCTTCAAGTTCTTAATACGTACTTATATTAACAAAGATTTATATTAATAGCCCCACATCAAAGATGACTAATCTGTTTATAACCACTTTGAGCTGTCAACCACCCCTCCGCCACTCTGATAATGATGTGTTGTAGAAGCAGTCAAGTCAGCATTAATACTATAATGATAGCCCTCAGGTTAATGTCAATAAACATCCATTGAAATTGCAAGCACCTTTCTTTCAACTGCAGGCTGTTTATTTTCAAACTTTAAAGAGCAGGGAACTTAAATGACTAGACAACTTGACAGTTCCACAGATCTTTATACACACATACATGTGCACATACATATCCACTTTATACGCATATACATGTCTACTCTTAACATCCCAAAATGGTACCTGGACCTCTTGAAAAGAATACCTGACCTCTCGAGTAGGTTTAGGCATTTTTCCCAAATTTATAAATCCCATGAGTTGCGTTTCAGAAACTTCGATAATGAAAGTTTCTTCTGAGTGAAGGCAGATGCAATTTTAAACATGCTGTGCTCCATGAGCCTTCCATGTGTGAAATACACCCTGCCCCTGTTTCTACCACTGCCCCCCCTCCCCCCCACCTCGCCATGACGAAAATGGTAGGTGCTGGGTTCGGCGACAGGACTTGTGGATTCAGGGCTCTGGCACAATTTTGGCTAAGGCGCGGCATCCTTCCATCTTCAGGCTAGCATCTCTTTATGTGGCTTGGTCGTACTTAACAATGTGCCTGTGTAGTGCCTTGGGATGCTTTATTACGTTAAAGGCACAATATATATAAATAATATATATATATAATTTGTTGTTGTTAATTAAATATGAATTTAGCTAAATATTTGAATTTTTTATTTTACTGTTTGCAAATATTCTGATCCTGAAATTTTGGGGTTCTGGTTCCATCATCAGAGTGGGGCTCCTTGTCAGAGGGGAGGACATTGACTCTGCTTCACATCCTGGGGACAGGATCATTTTAGTAGTTGTGGTGGAGTAGAAAATGGAGATGAGTAGCCTGCATCTGTAAATGAACCCACAGAGATGCCTACTCTAAAGAAGTGCAGGAAATTAAGGAGAGACTGCTTTCCACTTCATCTGGTGGACACTTATGAGACAAAAAGATAACGTATAATAAATTGTTTGCATTGCATTGCAAGTTAATTATCCCCAGAAAGGGTCAAACCACTTTGCTCCTTGAATTGCTTGAACCTTAGGAACATTCTGTATGAAATAATTCCACTGGGCTTAAAGAGAATGTAATGAATGGAATTCTTGGGGTATGCTGGAATTTCACCGGATCTTCTCCCAGAACTGATTGTGCATTTAAGACAGGTGGAAGATCTGCTTGCATCATTCAATTGGAATTTGGCATATATTGTAAATGGGTTGGAGATGCAGCAGTCTAACCCAAATTCTGCCACCCTTCACAGTGGTTTGGCCTTCTTTGCACTATTGCACTGCTAAGAACCCTGAGTCCAAGGCACCTTAAAGAAAAAGAAAAATAACTTAGCTTTATTCCCTGTACTTCCTCATGACATCCATTCTTTGAGGGAAGGCTTGGAATCTGCTTCAATCCCTCAGCTAATACCCAGTATCTGATTCCTGAATATGGATAAGTGCAGCCAAGTTAATTTATCCTCTGATTATTAATTTCTTTTATCTTTTGCTCCACCTCCGCCTCCCAACCTCTCCTCCTACAACTACCCCCATCCTGCCTTCACCTCCACCCCTCCCCTGCCGCCAACTGCATGTGGAGAAGCTGCATTTGGCATTTTCTGCTAATAGTTGTCTAAAATGAATAGCATGATGTTTTAATTATACTGCAACAGGCCTATTAAACTTGAATCGTTATGTGTAATGTCACTTTAAATATCCAGACTGGGAGTTTGCTTAGCATTAGCGATGTGATAGCTAGCCTGTGGAGTACTAAAGTGGATAAGAGTGAGTTATCAGAATTTAGAATAACCTCTTTATGTTGCTGAGATGTCTTAGCCAGTCAGAGCTGTGGAAGTTACCAGCAGTCAGGAATATCAGCATTTTGTAATGCGAGCTAAAAAAAAGCTACAGAAAGCTAATGAGAGTAGCTGTATTAAATTAACTGTTCTTTTGAAATTAAACATATCCCCAGGACTCTATCAGGATATTTTCTATTGAGAGGGCAGAAAGCATGTAGCTGATGCCGTAATGACTATTTTGAGATTTTCTTGCAGTTCTGTCCTAATTACAGATGAGATGATTCCCATATCTTCAAGTACTATTGATGGCATCTTATCTTGAGACACTTTTGTTAAAAGCTGCCTGACTGCCACAGTAAATGTTTCCCATGTTTTGATGACAATCATTTTAAATTCAAGATATCTAATGTAATTTTCTTCCTTATTCCAGGAGGAGTGGTTCTTCAATGATTAGTAGGCTGAGTTGGGATGCAGAAGTTCCTGTGGCTATTATGTGATCAACTAATAGAAAGTGGACAGGCCCTGATTCAGTCAGTTTTCTTATTTTCAAAGATGAAACCTGCTTTCTTGATCAGCACACTTATGACCCAGCTAGGAAAGAGTTGTTAAGATAAAAGCAAAAAACTGCAGATACTGGAAATCCAAAAAAAAAACAAAAATACCTGGAAAAACTAATCAGGTCTGGCAGCATCTGTGGAGAGGAGCACAGTTAATGTTTCAAGTCCGCGTGACTGTTCAACAGAACTAAGAAAAAATGGAAAAGGGGTGAAATATAAACTGGTTTAAGGGGCGGGGGGGCGGGGAGCGGTGGGACAAGAAGATCTGGATAGAGGGCCAGTGATAGGCAGAGATAACCAAAAGATGTCACAGACAAAAGGACAAAGAGGTGTTGAAGGTGGTGATATAATCTAAAGGAATGTGCTAATTAAGGGTAGAAAGCAGGACGAGCAAGGTACAGATAGCCCTAGTGGAGGTGGGGTGGGGTGGGGTGAAGGAATCAAACAAGGCTAAAAGGAGGAGATAAAACAATAGATGGAAATACATTTAAAAATAATGGAAATTAGTGGGAAAAGAAAAATCTATATAAATTATTGGCAAAAACAAAAAGGAGGGGGAAAATCAGAAAGGGGGTGGGGGTGGAGAGATTTCATGATCTAAAATTGTTGAACTCAATATTCAGTCCGGTCTTTACAGCCTTCCGGACTGATTATTGAGTTCAACAATTTTAGATCATGAACTCTCTCCTCTATCTGCACCCCCTTTCCAATTTTCCCCCTCCTTTTTGTTTTTGGCAATAATTTATATAGGTTTTTCTTTTCCCACATATTTCCATTATTTTTAAATGTATTTCCATCTATTGTTTTATCTCTACCTTTTAGCCTTTTTCGATTCCTTCACCCCACCCCACCCCCACTAGGGCTATCTGTACCTTGCTCATCCTGCTTTCTACTTTTAATTAGCACATTCCTTTAGATTATATCACCACCTTCAACACCTCTTTGTCCTTTTGTCCGTGACATCTTTTGGTTATCTCCACCTATCACTGGCCCTCTATCCAGATCTTCTTGTCCCAAACCCCCCTTAAACCAGCTTAAATTTCACCCCTTTTCTATTTTTCCTTAGTTCTGTTGAAGAGTCAAGCAGACTCGAAATATTAACTGTGCTTTTCTCCACAGATGCTGCCAGACCTGTTGAGTTTTTCCAGATATTTTTGTTTTTGTTTAGGAAAGAGACATTGCTAGATCTGGTATTGGGGAATGATGTGGGTCAAATGGAATAAGCGTCAGTAAGGGAATATTTAGGCAATAGTGACGAGGAGCAGTCTAGAGTAAACCTACTTAATTGGAGGAGGGCTAATTTCACAGGGTTGAGAAGGGATCTGACCTAGGTAAATTCAAAGCAAAGATTGGCAAGTCTAAAATGCAACTGAGCAATGGGTAGCCTTTAAAGAGGAGAGAGTTCAGGTATAGTCTAGGCATTTTTCAACAAGGGGGAAGGTTTGGACATCCAAAACCAGGGCTCTACAGATATTGAAAGGAGTAGAAAATCAGATGAAGAAGGGAAAGGGGCCATGTGATAGATGTATATCATAATTTTATTATCATTTGAATGAATAAAAAAAACAGCGAACACCATTTGAGAAATGTAGGCACATTCCGATCTTGGAAAAGTTTGCAGCTATTCCAGTAGTCTCCCAGTGAAGTAATAGAAGTCTGCCAGAACAGCCGATGATTTTTGGCCTTCATTGTAGTTTGAGGAACCTTAAGTAATAGAAGCCTAAAAATTGGTTCATGCTGGAATGAATTGGAAGGAGGTCTGTGCTGGAATTTATAGACCAACACCCATTAATGTTGGATGTTGGTCTATCAATTCACCATACAGAGGATTCCAATTTCAGGCTGCCTTTTCAGTAGTGGCCTTCAGTGCTGCTGATTTGATAACACATATTTTCTGGCTCAAGTCTTGGATGTTTTTTCCCTGCCTTTGCCAATTTTCTTTAAAATTCATTTATGGGATGTGGGCTTCTCTGGCTAGGCCAGCATTTATTGCCCATCTCTAATTACTCTTGAGAAAGTGGTGGTGAGCTGCCTTCTTGAACTGCTGCAGACCCTTGGTGTAGGTAAACCCACAATGCTGTTAGGAAGGGAGTTCCAGGATTTTGACCCAGCGACAGTGAAGGAACAGCAATATATTTCCAAGTCAGAAAGGCGAATGGCTTGGAGGAGAACTTCCAGGTGGTGATGTTCCCGTATATTTGCTGCCCTTGTGCTTCTAGATGGTAGTGGTTGTTTCTTTGGAAGGTGCTGTCCAGGGAGCTTTGGTAAGTTTCTGCAGTGCGTTTTGTAGATGGTACACACTGCTGCCACTGTGTGTTGGTGGTGGAGGGAGTAAATGTTTGTGGATGGGGTGCCAATCAAGCGGGCTGCTTTATCTTGGATGGTGTCAAGCTTCTTGAGTGTTGTTAGAGCTGCACCCATCGAGGAAAGTTGTGAGTATTCCATCACACTCCTGACTTGTGCCTTGTAGATGGTGGTCAGGGTTTGGGGAGTCAAGAGGTGAGTTACTCGCCATGAGATTCCTAGCCTCTGACCTGCTCTTGTAGCCACAGTATTCATATGGCTAGTCCAGTTCAGTTTCTGGTCAATGGTAACCACAGGATGTTGTTAGTGGAGGATTCAGCAATGGCAATGCCATTGAACGTCAAGGGTGATGGTTAGATTCTCTCTTGTTGGAGATGGCCATTGCCTGGAACTTGTGTGGCGCGAATGTTACTTGCCACTTGTCAGCCCAAGCTTGGATATTACCCAGGTCTTGCTGCATTTGAAAATGGTGTGCTTCAAAGTGGCAGAAGAGACACATGTGGCACAGATTAAGTTTATGCACCCTGCTTGTTATAGAGGATTTTAGGTATTTGCTTTGCTCCTGAAAAACAGGTACCATTGAATTTCTGGGCTATAGTGAGATGCTCTATAAATGCTATATAAATGAAGACTTTGGTTCCTCAGTACTTTTTAGCTACTACTTTGTTTACTGACAATATTTTTCAACCTTATATAAGGAAATATGATTTTGAGTGAATTTGAAATGCTAAATGGTGTAAAGTAGAATTAGAGAAATGTACGAATCCACAAGAATGTTTATTTATACATGCTTACATGGGATTACACAGAATTACGGAACAGAAACAGGTGATCTGCCCCAACCAGTCCATCCTGTCATTTATGCTTCCTTCCATTTTTTCTCATCTAAGCCTATCATCATTATCCTCTTCTCCTTCTTATGCCTGCCTATCTTCCCTTTAATTCCATATACACAATTCACTTCAACCATTCCCAGTGAGAGCGGGTTCCACATTTTCATCACTCTTTAAATGTTCTTCTGAATTCCCCGTTGAATTTCTTGGTGACTATCTTATATCAATCGCCTTTAGTTGTGCCCATCTCCACAAGAGGAAACATTATTACTAGATGAAGAAAAAGTTTAGATTGTTCTTGATTTTGCTGTAGGCTGCTATAAAAACGTGCTTCACTGTAAATGAATATGTTGCGCTATGCTTCTTGTCTTTTCCATATTCTGTAAATAAATCTTGGTATATTTTTCTATTAGTACTTATTTTTGCTTGCATTCTTCAAAGTTTTTAGTTAGAAAATATTGAACATATGGCAATTTTGTATGGTTTTATTTTGTTCAATTGGACCTCCAGCAAAGTACAGGGCAGGCACATTAAGTTGCATTGTAGGAATGCTCAGTATTTTAATTGCTGCAGTACAATAGTAGATGCTTCAGTGCATTGTTCTGTCTTTGTATAAATAATCAGAAACAAATGCCCTTCCACTAACCTTCTTTACCATACTTAACAATTTTTATACTAGTATTAGCTTTGTTGATAGCATTGATCTAACTGACTAGTCTATATGATGAGATTATTTTTCCACAGAGATTACTATAGAAAGTATATCAATACTTTAATATACAAAAATAATTTATTATGTGGGATTTCTTGCTAGGCTGTCAATTATAAGTGCATTCAAAAGTCTCTAAGGAAATTAATTAATGAATATCATTCTACTGTTTTTGGCATGAACTAATATGTAAATCCACTTTGCTTCCTTCAATTAATTGTTTGTGTTACTTACCCTCTAAGAATGCTTCATTCCCAATCTTGTATATTATATCTTAAATTAATAGAAAGGTCAGAGAATCTCTCGAGTTCTGATTACCTTTACCAGCTGGCATTTATTTGTCTCATTACTTTAATGCTAATATTTTAAAGAATTGTTTTCATTTTGTTACCATTTCAAAAATAATGTTAGGAATGCCAAGGAGATTAGAATGCTAAATCAACACTGTATCTCAATTAAATTGTGTCCCTCAGGTTAGCTTCCAGTTCATCATGAAGACCGTCGACTCCCACCTCTAATGTATTGGCCATCATGGTCGGTACATTATCCTTGCCCTCAATTTTGCATTTGTCACTACCATTCATTACTTTTGCAGAACCGTCTTCACTGATGTCCCAAGCTCCAACTGACATACACTGCAAATCAATGAGAACACTGCCACCCACATCCTATTTCATTGAAAGGCCAGCTCTCCTATTGCCTCTGGAGTCACTGACCTTCAATCAGCTCCCCAACCTTAGATACAACAATTTTGAAAATTCTTGTTTCCAGTTACAAATCTTTGCGCAACCTCAGTCCTATCTCCGTAGTCTCCTCCAGCCCTAAACCCCAACATTCCCCCGGTGCTTTTTCAATGCTGGTCTACTCTGCACTCACCTCACCCTATGTAAATCATTGGTGGCAGAATACTGAGCTATCTTATCCGAAATGCAGGATCATTCTACCTCAACTCATCCCCTTGCTCTTTTTTTTCTCACCTTTAATAACCTCCTTAAAACCCACCATTTCAGCACGGTCATTGCTTCTGAATGCTCTCATTCTGCATGGATATTCAAAGGAACCATGAAGCATCTTGGGATATCATTCAACATGAAGGCTGCTTAATGAATGTATATTTTACTTTAAAAATAAAGCCTGGCCTCATAATACCCCGGCACTGTTGTGCTGTTGGAAATACAGTGGGGTGGAACTTCCACTTGGTGTTTTCATTCACCCATGATCCCATTCTAAATCCTGAAATTGAATCATTTAAATAATTGGGATGGGCGCCTGCACCTTTAGTTTTGCAAAAGCGGCACTCAACTTATTAAGAATGCTAAAACTTGGAGCAACACACCTCTAGTAATTCTGCCTACTCACCCCTCGCAGGGCGGAATCATCTCAGATTTGCACTAAGTGTGATAGCAGGCAGGAAAAAAGACATTTAACCTGCTGGCTGCAATAGTGGCTTTTCACGCCGCATCGTCCCAATCCCGCCTCATTAATCATGCATTCCCGGGAAACACGCCGTTTCAGTGGCAGGCAGGTTCCAATTTGCCTGCCACGCGGTCACCTTGCCCCTGCAGCTGTTGAGAAGCCACCCGCGCCTTACAGTGGGTCTGGTAGATAGAGACCGGCCCCAGAGCCCCACTAAACGTGATGTGGTGCTGTCTGCGAAGCCTGGTGCTGATGACTGTGAGTGCTGCTCGAAGCAAGGTAGGCAAACAAACTTCAAAGTTCCAAGCGAAGTGCAGCTCACTAGGTGCACATTGTTTATGCAATCATGCTGACGTGCTCGGATGATCCAGCGTGGGCGGGGGGGGGGATGATTCCGGTGAGCTGAACTTATAATGATATGCAGACATATTACAATGAGGTTCCCAACATCTGATTGAGGGGCAGAGGGGATGATTGCAAACTGGTTTAATGACGTGAAACCAATTTTTGGCCTTCTCACCATATTGTCTGCTCACACCACCAAACATGCCCGACGCCAGCGAGCAAGGAAAGTTCCGCACACAGACTTGTTATATGTTCTGGACATAATTCCCAGTGTCAGCTGGAATTGCGCCCAAACTACCAATACAATGTTAGAGGGTTAAGCAGAAAACATGGAGCATAGTTAGTTGGGAATTTAAAATGTGGCTAAAGTGCAGTGATGCTAGGTTCTGCACCAAATTTAGATCATCACATCGCCCCCCCACCCCCCGCTTTCCTTCCATCTTTTGGTGCGTTACGTCCAACTTTGTTGACTTATTTTGTGCAATCTCTACACAACTATCAGCACTAGTGAAATGCAGAACCACAAGTTATAAAACTGCATGATTTTCTCTAGCAAAATGAGCCAAACATTCAAAACTGCAAATGCGCGAGTGAAGTTTCACAGGATTTCTTCCACTCATCCTCTGTTGTGCCACATTTTGGGGGATTTTTGCTGCTTTTCTGCTAAAGTTACAAAAGGTGAGGTGATGTGAGAGTGACTTCCCTTGACATCAAGGCAGCATTTGACCAAGTCTGGCATCAAGGAGCCCTAGCAAAACTGGAGTCAATGGGAATCCGGGGGAAAACTCTCCGCTGGTTGGAGTCATACCTAGCACAAAGGAAGATGGTTGTAGTTGTTGGATGTCAGTCATCTCAGCTCCAGAACATTACTGCAGGAGTTCCTCAGGTTAGTGTCCTCAGCCCAACCATCTCAGCTGCTTCATTAATGACCTTCCTTCCACCATAAGGTCAGAAGCAGGGATACTTGCTGATGATTGCACAATGTTTAGCGCTATTTGCGACTCCTCAGATACTGAAGCAGTCCATATCCAAATGCAGCAAGATCTGGATAACATCCAGGCTTGCACTGACAAGTGGCATGTAATATTCCTGTCACGCAAGTGCTAGGCAATGACTATCCTCAACAAGAGAGAATCTAACCATTGACCCTTGACATTCAATGGCTTTACCATTACTGAATTCCCACGATCAACATCCAGGGGGTTACCATTGACCAGAAACTGAACTGAACTAGCCATATAAATACTGCGGCTATAAGAGCAGGTCAGAAGCCAGGAATCCTGCAACAAGTAACTGCCTCCTGACTCTCCAAAGCCTGTCCACCATCTACAAGTTACAAGTCAAGAGTGTGATGGAATATTCTCCACTTGCCTGGATGGCTGCAGCTCCCACAACACTCAAGAAGCTCCAGGACAAAGCAGCCCGCTTGATTGGCACCCCATCCACAAACATTCACTTCCTCCACACCAATGCACAGTTGCAGCAGTGTCTACCATCTGCAAGATGCACTGCAGGAACTCACTAAGCCTCCTGAGGCAGAACTTTCCAAACACACAACTACTATCATCTAAAAGGACAAGGACAGCAGATACAAGTGAAGATCACCACCTAGAAATTCCCATCCAAGCCACTCGCCATCCTGACTTGGAAATATATCGCCATTAGATCACTGTCGCTTGGTCAAAATCCTGGAACTCCCTCCCTAACTTCATTGTAGGTGCACCTACACTACAAGGACTGCAGCGGTCCATCACCTTCTCAAGGGCAATTTGGGATGGGCAATAAATGCTGGCCTAGTCAGTGACACCTGCGTCCCATGAACGAATTGAAAAAATCTGGAGAACACTGCAGAGTTACTTATCTCTCGCACCCCACCACCATTGGTTTAGGTTTATTAGTGAAGAGTTCAAATTGGAAAATTAGTTGAAGATCCAGTACACCAAATCTCTGGCCATTTTACATACCATCTGATTTTGCAATTTCCGTGAGACTGATTTGTAGTTGTGTGCATGAAAATGGGACAAAAATGACATTATAATATCCTACACCCAATTTTCTACCTTGAATGTCTAAGACACTGCGTTCTAAATGAAGGTAGCTTTAAAATCTATCATGGTGGGTGGCACTTGCTCCATAATGGACATGTTAGACAGAATGGTCTTCACACCCCACATAAAGGGTCAACACAAATTGGAGCTGGACTTCTTCATGCTCTAAGTCATAATGTGCATGTTAGTTGGCACTATACCTAGCATCTCCTGGTGTATGCGGACAGCCTGAGTCAGCACCTGAATATTCTACAAGCATAGTTTGAATGCATTCTTATTCTAGGGTAGGTGAGAATTTGTGGCCTCCTGCAACTGCCACATCTCTGCAAACCAATGCACAGGATTCAGCATGTGACAACCGCTCCTCTAAACTAGATTTTAAATTTTAAATACTTGGTGCTGATCTATTGCAAGGGGTGGAGATGGGGGGGGTGGGATTTATTGCAAGAAAGGGAACATGCATGTTGACGTGGACATCCCAGAAAGAAAATAATTGTGGCTGGTAGGTCACAGACGGGAGATAGAAGGTGAAGCCAAGGGGGTTGACGATGATGGGGGAAAGGAAATGGGTGACTGGGAGAGGGGAAAGGATGGGGCAGTGAAAAAAAAAAACTGTACTACTACCATGCTGGCTAGATTGAAAGTAAAATGAGAGTCGTGGTGGGCAAAATCAGGTGCTGAATGGGAGTGTGATCAGCGGGAGGCAGAGGTGCAGGTCAGCTCAGATGGTCAACTGAAAGCGAACCCCAGCAGGCAGCATTGAAAATGCTCAAGACGTTAAGATGAGTGTGTTATGGGAAGGATCTGCGTGTGTGGGAGAGTGCTTGCATGAAGCTCCAAAAGGGCCTGCCACACACACACACACACACTTCTCCCCCCAGAATCACTCGTGGGCCGGCTGCATGCAGCTGAACTGCTAGTGGCGGAGGGGGAGCAGGGTGCAGTTAGAGGGCTCAATTAGCCTGTAAATGAAGCTGAAAAACAACATTACACGTTATTCAATGAAAGTAAATATATTTCCAGATTGTAAAGGGACAGAAAGTGTTCATCCATGCAATCTACTGTGATCAGAATTTGTTAACTTTTAGCGCCGTAGTCTTCTAGTTGCTGCCCTGACATCCGTAGCAGGGGTGGAGACAGCATGTGCAATGGTTGACCATGTTTCCTCTGATGCCTTTGGTGTGGGTCTTCTGAAGAGGTTGGCTTGGTTTGGCTGACCTCTTAATGGGCCAGCTGCTCCCTCTGCGGTGACAAAGGACAAGTTTGAGGGAGTCATAGGCAAAGGGGACTTGGAGGGAGAGGACAGCCTCTGAGATTCCTGAGTGGATGACCCAGGGTTGTCCAGCTGCTGCTGCTGCTCCTTTCGGGTGCCTGCGGGCCCCGGCCTGACTCCTTGTGATAAAGAGATATTAATGTGTTTAAAGTTATTGGAAATTATTTTTTAAAATAGAATTCTAGTGGGGGCCTGTGCCTGTGTGCGTCTTAATTGGATTAAAACCTACTCTGGGTGCTTTGATGTATAGTAGTTTTGAGATGTTAATTGGGTGAAAAGTAAGGAGAACAGTAAGGTAAAGTGTTCATTTACATTTGTTGAACAAACCATTCAAGATTGTGGGTAAAATCTTGCACCTAGCTAGAAGAAGCCAAACTGTGTTTATTTCTTCAGTTTATTAATAAAATTGAATTTGTGAAAGGGGTTTTTTTGTTAGAAGAGCTGAAGTTCACAAGACTTAGTAATACAAGGAAAATTTACATTTAAAGGGAAAGCTAGGTATATAAGGAAAGGGGTTTATGTGAGTAATGGAGA
This sequence comes from Carcharodon carcharias, assembly GCF_017639515.1. NCBI lineage: Eukaryota > Metazoa > Chordata > Chondrichthyes > Lamniformes > Lamnidae > Carcharodon > Carcharodon carcharias. The sequence goes on along the minus strand of NC_054469.1, from coordinate 71,186,358 downwards.
AGCATTTAAGACCTAACCAGCCTGTACACCTCCAACCAACTTGCAAAGGAATCTCATTTGGAATTTGTAAAGTCAAATGTGTTTTGCCTGGTGTTTATTTAAAATCTCTGGGTTACTGCTGCCTTAGTGGAGATTTACCTAGGGGTGATTAATTTGGGGATTTGTTAAAAAGTTATTATAGTAGTAATTTGTAGCCATATGTATGTGTTTAATTTGTTTTAAATTAATAAATGTTTAATTTTGGTTTTATATAAAAACCAAGAGATGTGGTGATCTTACCCAACTGAATTCAAAGTCTCATCTTGAAATTATAAATTGCAAAAATGGATTTTGACAGTTGTTTCCAATTTCCCTCTGCGATTTGAACAACTCCGCCTTTACCACTGACTGCATCATAATACTCCTTGAGGGGAAGGAGCATTGTTTCCTCTCACATCACCCCTGCAGGAACTCGCCCATGGCTCCTGCAATGGCGTGTAGGTCTGTACACACCTCTGCATTCTGTTGGACCATGGAGACATCCATACACGCACATGTGGGCACCACCTCATCAGAGAGCAGGTGGACGCACTCCTCCAACTTGCATGCCACTCTTGAGGGCTTCCAATAGCTCTGCGTGATGTTCCCCTGCCTCTGCTGACTCTCCAAGATGAGTTGGAAGGCCAAATCCAGAGGTTTGTCATCTGACTCAGACCTCACAGATGCCTCTTCTCCAGCAGTCCTCCAAGTGCCAGGGAGCTTAGCTGAATCTGTCTCCTCCTGCTGAGGACATGTGTCCATGCGGTTACCACCAGATTGTGAACCTGAGCCTGCTCTAGATTTAGGTCCCACCAGGTGTGTATTTCTGCGCTGATGGAGGGTGTGGGTAAGAGCCGTGATGGCTCTTCCTGGCTGCTTATTTCCAGCTCTTCAATGGAAGAGGAGCCCTCTTGGCTGGAGGTGAGGACGTGGATGGAGCTGAGGGACTAGCTGACTGAGGGTGTCATCTCTTGTGAAACAAAGTAGAGATAATTACTGCATGGCAGCACAGTCAAAAGTGGGAGAGAGAGAATTCACAGCTGCATTGAGAGAGGAATGATGTAGTACAGGATCCTTACGAGAGTGTTCGCCACCAACCTCACCGTCACCGCAGGCATGGTCCATGTCCTCACCAGTGATGGCACCCTCCTCAAAGTGGTGTGGGCCACTTCACCTCTGGTCTGGGATCTCTCCCCACTGCTGTGAGCCAGCTTCTCCTGCATGAAAACAGATGGAGAGTGTGTGAGCAGGAATCATGGCACTGTGTGGAATATTTGTGTGGTGAGCGGGGACATGGACGGGATGATGCTGCGAGGTCCAGATGATATGAGTCTGATAAAGGTGTGAGGGCATGTGTGAGCATTGGCGATGTTGTCCCTTGAGGTATGAGATCCCTGTGGTTGTGTGGTGGACTTGTGAGTGTGTGAGTTGAGAGTGATGAGAAGAGTGACTTACCCTGGCAGAATGAATGAGACCATTCATTCTGTAGCGGCACGAGGTGTCTGTCTTCTTTTGCAGAGCATTGGTTCTGACCACTGCTGCCACTGCCTCCCATGCTGGATTAGTGATGTTGTTGCTCATCCTGTGGCCAGGGCGGGAGTAGAGGACATCATGGCGGGCCTCCACAATGTCCAAAGGGCGATCGAGAGACACATCATTAAACCGGGGTGCTAAAATATTTTTGCCTTTTGGGGCCATCCTGTCTTCTGTGCAGCTCTCTTGGGCTGGTAGCACTGAGGGGTGTGCACACAGCTGTACTTTAAATATAGTGACCAGTGTGATGAGGCAGCAAGGGGCCTGTTATAGACAGTGCCTGGTATTCGATTTCATTGTAGTCAATGAAATTAAATATCAGGCACTGGTGGTCAATCTAATACCTCCCCACCACCCAAGACAAATTTCTACCCCCAATTGCTTTTGAATTCCTATCAATATCTCTGTATATTTGACCTTTTCCACCATCTGCATTTTCAATGAGTTCCAGCAGCCAGAGTTAGCCCATTCTTGCAGCTTCTTAATATCCTTCTGCATCTTCATTTGGTCTTCTAAATTATGCCTTCTATTTTGCTATCATCTGCCGATTTTAACCCCACTCTAAATAACTAAATCATTAATATATAGGGCGAACAAAAGTGGTACTCAGAACTGAACCCTGTAGAAAGCACTACTCTTTCAAATATTCTGAAAAACATGTTTGCGTCTGCTACCATTTTAACTGCTGGGTATTTGCTAGTGTCTTCAGGCAGACAGAGGCCTTGTTAATATTTAAAAATCGGGGCCCTATCATTCAGATCCCAACATGACTTTAATTACCTCAATTTCAATTAGTTTCTGATCAAAAATAACCAAAGCTATGTCTTGCATACTGCCAGCACTATACATTTGGGCCACAAAAATGTAATTGGGGTCTAGCTTATGTCAAAGGACCCTGATTTACATATTATAAGTGGTCTCCCAGCTGAACTGGCTGGTAGTTGAACCAATGCTTGGTTCCGCCCCATTTATGCCAGGAGACATTCAAATTCAATCCCATCAGTAGCAGTTTTAGAAAGTACACATGAGGCTGACAGCAGGGAAAGACCAGCCAGTACATCAAGCCTGGCTCAAAATGTAACTCTGGGACATCAAGGTAACTTGGACTTTCCATTCATTTATTTATTTATTTATTCATTCACTGGATGCGGTTGTCAATGGCAAGGCCAGCAGTTATTGCCTATCTCTAATTTCCTTTGAGGAGGAGGTGCTGAGCCACCTTCTTGAAGCACTGCAATCTTTGTGATGAAGGTATTCCCTCAGTGCTGTTATATTATGAGTTCCAAGACTGAACTGGCAATGGTGAAAGAATGGTGTTATGTTAGGATGATGAGTGACCTCGAGGGGAACTTGCAGGTGGTGGTGTTCCCAAGTATCTGCTATTCTTCTTCTTGTAGGTGGCAGAGTTCAAGGGTTTGGGTGGTGCTGTCAAGAAAACCTTGGCAAGTTGCTGCAGGAGTTCCTGTCGATGGTACATGGTGCAGCAGTGAACCATTGATGGTGGTGGGGGTGCATACTTAATGTGGTAGGTCGGCTGCCAGTCAAGCAGGCTGCTTTATCCTGGATGGTACCAAGCTTCTTGAGTGTTTTTGGAATAGCACACATCCAGGCAAGTGGAGAGTATTCCATCAGATTCCTGATTTGTGTCTTGCAGATGGTGGAAAGACTTTAGGAGTTAAGTCGAATACTGGAAAATACCCAGCTTTTGACCCGCTCTTGTAGGCACAATATTTATGTGACAAGTCCAGTAAAGTTTCTGGTCAGTCGTGACCCTGAAGATGTTGATGGTAGGGCATTTGATGATTGTAGTGCCATTGAATGTCAAGGGGAAATGATTAGACTCTTCTGCAATCATCAACTGACATCCCCACTTCTGATCTTGTGATGGAGGGCAGACCATTGATGAAACATCGAAAGATTGGGCCTAGGATAGCTTTGAGGAACTCCTGCAGCAAATATCCTGGGTCTAAGACTATTAGTAACAACCACAACAATCTTTCTTTGTGTTAGATAAGACTCAAGATGGTAGAGAGTTTCCCCTCTGATTCCCATTGATTTCAGTTCCACAAGAGCCTCTTGGTGCAGCACATGGTCAAATGCTATCTTGATATCAAGGGCAGCACATACAGTTGTTCAGCCATTTCTTAATAATACGTGGAGTAAATTGAATTGGCTGAAGACAGGTTTCTGTGGCAGTGGGAACCTCAGGAGGAGGCTGAGATGGATCATCCAATGGGCACATCTAGCTGTGACTCATTGACTCATAGACGTTTACAGTACAGAAGGAGGCCATTCAGCCCATTGTGTCCGCGCCAGTCAACAAAGATCTGACTACCCTAATCCCCTTCTCCAGCGCTTGGCCCATAGCCCTGGAGGCTATGGGAATGCAAGTGAATACCTAAATACTTCTTAAATGTTCCGAGAGTTTCTGACTCAACCTTTTCAGGCAGTGAGTTCCAGACTCCCACCACCCTCTGGGTGAAAAAATTTCTCCTCAATTCCCCTCTTAGCCTTCTACCTCTTACCTTAAATCTAACCCCCTGGTTATTGACCCCTCTATGAATGGAAAAGGTGCCTTCCTATCCACCCTATCTATACCCCTCATAATCTTATACACCTCTATCTGGTCCCCTCTCAGTCTTCGCTGCTCCAAGGAAAACAACCCCTGCCTATTCAATCTTTCCTCATAGCTCAGACCCTCCAGCCCAGGTAGCATCCTGGTAAATCTTTTCTGCGCCTTCTCCAGTGCAATCATATCCTTCCTACAAAGTGGTGACCAGAACTGCACACAGTACTCCAGTTGTGGCCTAACCAGCATTTTATACAGTTCCAGCATAACCTCTCTGCTCTTGTATTCTATACCTCAGCTAATAAAGACAAGTATCCCATATGCCTTCTTAACCACCTTATCTACCTGCCCTACTACCTTCAGGGATCTGTGGATATGCACACCAAGGTCCCTCTGATCTTCAGTACTTTCCAGGGTCCTACCATTCATTGTGTAATCCCTTGCCTTGTTAGCCCTCTCCAAGTGCATTACCTCATAATTTTCCTGGCTGAATTCCATTTGCCACTGCCCTGCCCACTTGACCAGTCCATTGATATCCTCCTGCAGTTTACAGCTATCCACCTCACTATTTACCATGCTACCAATTTTCGTGTCATCTGTGAACTTCTTGATCATAGCCCCGATATTTAAATCCAAATTATTTATGTACACCACAAACAGCACGGACCCCAGCACTGATCCCTGTGGAACCCCAGTGGAAACAGACTTCCAGCCACAGGCACATATCTGTACCATCATGCTCTGCTTCCTGCCTCTCAGCCAATTTTGGATCAAATGTGCCACTTTGACTTGGATCCACGGGCTCTTATTTTCTTGACCAGTCTGCCATGAGGGACCATATCAAAAACCTTGCTAAAGACCATGTAGACCACATCAAATACATTACCCTCATCAACACCCCTGGTTACCTCCTCAAAAATCCGATCAAATTTGTCAAACTCAACCTTCCCTCAACAAATCCATGCTGACTATCCCTGATTAACCCGTGTCCCTCCAAGTGCAGATATATTCTGTCCCTCAGAATTCTTTCTAGTAACTTGCCCACCACCGAGGTTAGACTGACTGGCCTGTAATTTCCTGGTCTATCCCTTTTAATAATGGGACATTAGTAGTGCCCCCAATCCTCAGGAACCTCACCTGTGGCCAAAGAGGATTTGAAAATTACTGTCAGGGCCCCTGATATCTCTTCCTTTGCCTCTCTCAACAGCCTGGGATACATTTCATCCGGGCCTGCAGATTTATCCACTTTTAAAGCTGCTAAACCCACTAGTACCTCCTCTCTCCCTATGATAAGTTCCTTTAATATTTCACAGTCCTCCACCCTGATGTCTACACCTGTGTCATCCTTTACCATTGTGAAGATCAACACAAAGTATTCATTGAGGGCTGTACCCATGTCTTCCGGGTCCATACACACATTACCTCTATGGTCCCTAATTGGCCCTATTTTTTCCCTAATTATTTTCTTGCTCTTTATATATTTTAAAAAACCCTGGTTTTCCTTTATTCTACCCAACAATGCTTTCTCATGCACTCTCTTAGCATTCCTAATTTCCTTTTTAAGATCCCCCCCTGCACTTTTTATACTCCTCTCAGGACTCTGCCATATTGAGCCCTTGGTATCTGCCATAAGCTTTTCTTTTTTTTCCTTAATCCTAATCTTTATGTCCCTTGACAACCAGGGTTCTCCAGACTTGGTCCCCCACTTTATATTTTCGGGAAGATATTTGCCCTGTAGTCTCATTATTTCCCCCTTGAATGCCTCCCACTGCTCTGACACAGTTTTATCTGCAAGTAGCTGCTCCTAGTCCACTTGGGCCAAATTGTATGTCATCTTAGTAAAACTAGCCTTTCCCCAGTTTAGAACTTTGGTTCCCAGCCCAACCTTATCCTTTTCCATAACAATCCTAAATCTAACTGAGTTATGGTCACCATCTCCAAAACACTCCCCTACTGATATGCCTTCCACCTGCCCGGTCTCATTTCTGAATGCTTTAGCCTTGTCTTTTGCACTTACATGCTTGGCTCCACCATTATTCAGGATGTGGATATTTGTGGATCCTCCTCCTCCCAAAGGTTGTTTAGTTGTCCACCGCCATTCATGACTGGATATAGCAGGACTGCAGAGCTTTGATCTGTTCCCGTTGTTGTGGGGTCATTAAGCTCTGTCTATAGCATGATGTTTCCACTGTTTGGCATACATGTAGCAGTGTTTGTGGTTTCACCATGTTGACAATTCAATTTTAGGCACAACTGATCCTGGCATGCTCTGTTACATCCTTCATTGAACCAAAGTTGACCCGCTGACTTGGTGCTTAAGGTAGAGTGAGGGATATTCCAGGCCATGAGGTAACAGATTGTGGTGAAATTCAATTCTGATACTGCTGATGTCTCAAAGCAACTCATGGATGCCCAGTTTAGAGCTGCAAGATCTGTTCTGCATCTTTTTCACTTTTCATAGTGGTTGAGCCACACAGCATGATGGAGGGTGTCCTCAAGGTCGGTCTTCATCTCCTCCAGGACTGTGCAGTTGTCACTCCGATGAAAACTTTCTTGGGCAGATATCTGTGATAGATATATTGATGAGGATAAGGTCAAGTGTCTTTTTTCCCTCATATTGGTTCTTTTACCACCTGACGCATACACCATCTTGCAGATATGTCCTTCAAGACATGGCCAGCTGGGTCAGCAGTGGTACTAAGCAAATCTTCATGATGGACCTTGAAGTCTTCTCCCTAGCATACACTCTGTGCCTTTGCTGCCATCAGTACTTCTTCTAAGAGTTGCTTGACATGTACTGAGTCATCAGTTAAGCAAGTGCGGTCGGTGGTAATGAGCAGGAGGTTTCCTTGCCCATGATGCAATGACAATTCATAGGGCTCAGCGTCAATGTTGAGGAATCCCAGGGTAACTCCCTCCCATCTAATTAACCACTGTGGTGGGTCTGTCCTGCCAATCATGGAGGATTTTGGGGCATTGGCTGTGAGGTATTATTCTGAATATGACTATATCAGTTTGATGCTTGAGTAGTCTATGGGACAAGTTCCTAGATATTCATGATGAGTACTGTTATGAACTCAAAGACTACAGTATTTCTAATGTAGTGTCTTTATTGAACTGAATGTAAAATGGCTGTCTACGGGGAGTCCATCATGGCAGTGTTCACATGGCTATGATAAACCAGTTACGACATATAGTAGTGATTGCATTTCAAAACCCAAATATTCCCCTTTTCCTAATGAACAAAAGACAAATTTGTATGCACTATCACGTGTAACAGTAAGTTACCCAAGATAGCCACTACATCACAACTCTTCTCATGCATTAACAAACTGTTCATTTTTCTAGTCAGTCACTGCACATGCTTTGCATAGATAGTCATTAAATCGTGCAGGTCTCTGAATGGTATGTGTGCACATTGTCTTTGGCTGTTCTCTGGGTGATATTCCCTCTCTGGGGAGCGTCATTCCTGTGGCACTTGTTGCTATGATAACTGTTGCTGTTGTTCCATTTCCATTGTTGGGGACCGGTGGATCTCTGGGAGTGGTGGTCATTCTTTATTCTATGCAGTTGGTGAAATCCCATCTTCTTGATCGGTTGCCTGCAGTGAAGGAACATCTTCTCTGGTTGTCTGTGTATGTCTGCAGTTGTACCGGTATCTTCCGCCACATACTATTGTGGTGACAACTGCTCTACATATGTTCCACATTGCGTTGAGAGCGCTAAAGGTTTGTACCTTGACTGGCTTTTTAATGCTCCACTCTGGTAATGGTTTGGCAGTCTTGTCAAAATGAAATTTGGTTTTCTGCCATTTCACTTTGATTTTCTCACATGCCTGTTACTAACAGGTTCTGGTTTCAGTAGCTTTTTTGCTATTGGAAGAGTAGTTTGGGTGCACTGCGACATTAGCCTTTGGACTGGACTATCTCCCATGCCTTCAGTCAGTGTTTCTCTGTTCGAGGATTGCCTTGTCTATATCTGTGCTAGATTTGCTCGATTTCTTAATAATTCCTTTGGTGATTTTCACTGCCACCTCAGTCTTTCATTTGACTGGGGATAGTGCGGAGATGATGTATAATGTTGAATTTCCCAATCCTCTGTGAAGTGGCTGAATTCTTCACTCGTGAACTGAGGGCCATTGTCACTCATCACAATTTCTGGAATGCCATAACAAATGAAGTGTGCTTTTAAGGATCCTATTATCACCTCTCTCGTCATTGAAGTCAGCTGGTCTACCTCCCAGTGATCAGAATAGTTGTCTACAGTGTCAAGATAATCAGTTTCTGCTATAGTGAAGAGGTCTACTCCCAGCTTCGTCCATGGTCTGTCTGGGATATCATGCATCATCAATGGCTCTCTAGCTTGTTTATCTTGGCAGTTGATACAAGCACCACACTGGCTGATGTGGTCTTTAATTTCATCACTCATATTTGGCCAGTAGAGCACTTGTTTTGCTTTCCTCAGACTCAATTCAATTCCTTGATGGATGTCATGGATACTCTTCAGCATCTCTCTTCTTATCTCCTTGGGGATGGTGCCTCTATTTTCTTTTATTCAAGATGCTATCTTGGACTGTCACTTCATCCCATATGCCCAATATGCTCTTGTTATCACAGGTATGTCCTTGATGCTCTCAGGCCATCCTTTCATCACTGCTTTTTGCAGCACTTGTAGAGTTGCACCTTGTTGGGATGTTGTTTGCTTGATTTGAGCAAGTTGCTTGTCTGTCAGATTCATTGTCTCTGCTGGGTTGATGGTTTCCAGAGCGTGTTGAGCTATTGCCTCACAATGGATCTAGCAGGTTTCACATGGAGAGTGCTGCTCTCAACAGCATGCCAGCAATGTACATTTGTTTCTCTTGGCTGTATGTCATGTCCAGATGATATCTCTGTAAATGAAGTAACATTCTTTGCAGATGCATTGGAGCAGATAACAGTTTGAGAAAAGTGATTGGAAGTGCCTTGTGGTCGGCATCCACTGTTACTTTGTCTCCACCAAGCAGGTATTGATGAAAATGCTCACAAGCAGAAATAATAGCCAAGCATCCTTTCTCGATCTGAGCATAGTGTCATTCAGTTTGTATTAATGCCCTGGATGCAAATGCGACTGGTTGCCCTCACTGCATTATGGTTGCTCCAATACCTGTCTGTCTGGTGTCACACTGCAAGGGAATTCATCATTGACATCATAGTACTTCAGTACAAGTGTTGTCATCACTTGTTCTTTGATTTTAGTGAATGCTGCTTCATGTTCTGTGCCCCAACACCACTGCACATCCTTGGTGATTTCATGAATCCAACAAATCTTTGCACTGCTTTCATATCTATCGGTCACTGCATTGCTGCTACAGCTCTCATCTTGTCAGGATCTGGACAAATACATTCTGCTGTCAGTATATGACCTATATACTTGACTTCAGGTATCTTCAATTGCAGTTTTTTCTTGTCCAGCTTCAGGTTCATCTGGCAAACTCTCTCTAGAAGTCATATTAAATTCTGATCATGTTCAGCTATGGTTTCTTCCATTGTGTCTCCACATTCATAGACTAGCAGATCATCCAATATGGCTTCCATTCTAGGAAGATCACTGACCATTTCATGCTGTCTGCATTGATACTTTTCTGGAGCTTTGGAAATGCCAAATGGCATGCACAACCATCTGTATCTCCCAAACAGGCATCCAGAATGTAGTTAGAAATTTGCTGCTTTCATCCAGGTTCACTTGCCAATAACCATCCTTTGTACCAAGGGGAGTAAAGACCTTTAAAGTAGCCTTTAAAGTAGTCTTTAAAGTAGAAGTAAGGTCTTTAGTTTGTGTTTAGGTTTCTAGTCTTTTTTTCTCTCCTTTTCTTAAAAATAGCTGGTTAATTATAAGATTGATACTGATGTAAAAAAAAATACAATTCAGTATAAAGACCAGGGATACGCGAGTAATTAATTAATTAAATACGATAATGATGGCAGGACGGGTGATGTGCTGCTGCAGCATGTGAGTGATGCTGAAAACCAAGGTGATCCAGAGCAAACACGTCTGTAGTAAGTGCTTGCAGCTCAAGGAGCTTTGGGCCTGAGTTGAGGAGCTGGAGTCCGAGCTGCGGACATTGCGTCACACCAGGGAGGCGGAAAGTTACCTGGACACTTTGCTCCAGGAGGCGTTCACACCCCCCGGATTAGGTAATTCAAATTTTGTCTGTGATCAGGGACAGGAGGGTGTGACTGCAGGTCAGGCAGGTATGGGGTCCCAGGGGTTAGCTTTCGATGAGCCTCGGCCTGCAATTGTCCAACAGTTATGAGGTACTTGGAAGCTGTGTGGATAAGAGTGGGGACTGCAGGGAGGATGAGCAAACTGACCACATCACCGTAGTACAGGAAGCCATTCAAGTTGGGGGAGGAATCAGGAACATAGTAGTGGTAGGGGACAGTATAATTAAGGGGATAGATACTGTTCTCTGCAGCTGTAATTGTGAGTCCTGAAGGCTGTGTTGCCTGCTCGGTGCCAGGGTTAAGGACATCTCCTTGGGCCTGGAGAGAAACTTGGAGTGGGAGGTGAGGGATCCAGTTGTCGTCACCCACTTTGGTACCACCGACATTGATAGGACTAGAAAGGAGGTTCTGCTGAAAGAATTTGAACAGTTAGGAGCTAAATTAAAAAGCAGAATCTCCAAGGTAATAATCTTGGGATTACTATCTGAACCATGGGCAAACTGGCATAGGGTAAATAAAGTCAATGAGTTAAATGCCTGGCTCAAAGATTGGTGTGGAAGGAATGGTTTCAGTTCATGGGACACTGGCACCAATACTGGGGTGGAAGGGAGCTGTTCCGGTGGGAGAGACTTCACTTGAATCATGCTGGGACCAATGTCCTGGTTAACTGAATAGCTTGGGCTGTAGCGAGGGCTTTGAATGAAATATGGGGGGGAGGGTCTGGAGAGGAGATAAGTAGGCTTACAAAGCAAAAGGATATGGTGGCATTGCAGGGCAGCTACTTAGGTAATGATACCTAGAGTGTGACAGGAAAGGACAGAGTGTACAAACATAAAAAAACAGCAACAAATAGGGGGAAAATGGGGGAAAATAGTAAAAAGACAAAATTAATGGCTCTTCACTTAAAAAACGTAGTGTCTGGAACAAGATAAATAAATTAACGGCACAAATAGGGGTTATTGGGTATGATCTTATGGCCATTATGGAGACATGGTTACAAGTAGATCAAAGCTGGGAACTAAATATTCAGGGATATGTGACTTTTCGAAAGGACAGGCAGGAAGGAAAGGGTGGTGGGATAGCTTTGTTAGTATGTGATGGAATAAGTACGATAACATGAAATGATCTTGGATTGGAAGATGTAGAATACATATGGGTGGAGGTAAGAAATGACAAGGGGAAGAAGGTACTGGTGGGTGTAGTCTATAGGCCCCCTAACAGTAGCTATACTGTAGGACAGAGAATAAACAGGAGATAATGGGGGCATGGGTGACTCTAATTCTCATGTAGAATGGGAAAATCAAATTGTCAAGAATGAGCAAGAATTCATAGGCCAGAATTTTATGTTGAGCATGAGGGTGTGCACCCAACATGCCCGAGCGAATTATCACACATGATGATGTAGGGCATACGTCCCGACACCAACGTGCACCGTCGCGATATTTCGCTAGGCAGACGCGCGATGAACATGGAGGCACACCCGCCATTAATTAACGGGCCAGTTAAGGCCCTTGAGACACCAATTGTCTCAGAGTTTATGTAGCCCATGCGATTTTCAGGGCATCACACAGGTGCAACAGGCAAGCGGGTAGGCCACGTTTTCAAAAACCTCATCCACTGGTGGGATAAGAGGGATGAGTGGGATTGCTACTGCAAATTCTTTGCACTTTAGATTATAAATTGCTGCTGCCTGCTTGTGTGAACAGGACAACTTCATTTCGCTTCAGAGCTGCTTTGACAGAAATAACAGAGTCATAACACTTGCATCCTTCCAGGTATGAGACAGCTTTCCCTTACCCTGAGAATAGGGATTGTGGTCTCCAATGGAGGCACCTCCTCTGAAGAAGAAGAGAGGGCCAGAAGGGGGAGGAGGCCAGATGTCCCTATTCAGCCTCCCCCTCTGTGGGAGAAGAGGCGCAGGCACAAGGGGCGCAGGGCCAACAGGAAGTCCAAGGCAGAAAGAGATGTAGAAGACACCACTAACCTGCTGCTAGGGTTTACAGGCAGTGATGCAGCTACTTCAATATGTCCGAGGTGCAATGCTGAAGGAGGGTCCGCCTCTCAAGGGAGACTGTGACCTTCATCTGTCAGATGATTGGACCTGAAATCAGTTCCAACTGTGTAGGTGGACACCCCATGCCAGTGTTGCTGAAGGTCACAGTGGCCCTCAACTTCTATGACTCCAGCTCTTTCCAGGGGTCAGTGGGTGATCTTTGTGGAGTCTCCCAATCAGCTGTCCACAGTTCTGTCAAGCTGGTGACAGATGCTCTGTTCAGGTGTTCATTGACTTTCATTCACTGCCGCACAGACTAGGCCAGCCAGACAGAGCAAGCCAGAGGCTTTGCAGCGATTGCTGGGTTCCCCCGTTTCCAGGGTGCAATCGACTGTACACATGTGGCAATCAAGGCACCAGCGGGTAAGCCGGATGCCTTTGTCAACAGGAAGGGAATCTACTCCATGAACATGCAAATAGTGTGTGATCACAGGATACAGATTCTGTAAGTCTGTGCAAGGTACCCTGGCAGCTCCCATGACACTTATATCCTGAGACGCTCCCAGGTGCCAAGGCTCTTCTGTGCTCCAGCCCAGCTGGATGGATGGCTGCTGGGTGACAAGGGCTATCCCCTCAGAAGGTGGCTTATGACGCCTCTCCACCATCTAAGAACAGAGGCTAAGCAGCAGTACAATAGGAGCCACACCTCCACAAGGGCTGTGGTAGAGGGAGCCATAGGTTTTCTCAAGATGCGCTTCCAATGCCTGGACCATTCAGAGGGCGCAGTGCAATACCCCCCAAATTGTGTTTCATTGATAGTGGTTGCATGCTGCACTCTCCACAATCTGGTATTGGAAAGGTGGGTCGCAGTGGAGGAAGAAGATATTGACGCAGCTGCTCTGGCAATATACAATGAGTTCAGAAGTGAGTCCGAGGATGAGCATGGTCTGGAGAACGCTGAGGGCATAGAAGCCGACCTGGGCAATCTCCATGGAGGCAGGGACACTGGGGGCGCTTTGATCCAACGCTCTTTCAGCTAGTCTACCAAATAAGAACCATCATCACATTCCAGGGCTGTAGGGTCCATACTCGATACCTGACAGGAACATTTGCTTGGTGAACAACATGCACTATGTGCCATTTCAATAAAGTTCAATGACAAACAAGTCACTCATAACATCATTGGTTACCCTGCACCTGCAGAACTAAAGAAGCACCCAGAGGCTGGTTGAGCAGAAACACATTTAATGCTGTGGTGCCTGGCATACGTAATACCAATTAAATTGAAAGGAGCATTGGATCAAAGCGCCCCCAGTGTCCCTGCCTCCATGGAGATTGCCCAGGTCGGCGTCTATGCCCTCAGCGTTCTCCTGACCATGCTCATCCTCGGACTCACTACTGAACTCATTGTCTATTGCCAGAGCAGCTGCGTCAATATCTTCTTCCTCCACTGCATCCCACCCTTCCAGTGCCAGATTGTGGAGAGTGCAGCATGCAACCACTATCAATGAAACACAATTTGGGGGGTTATCCATCACACCAAATAACATTTAACGTAAAAGTGGGGGGGAAAAATATCACCGGTGATAAGCTCGTGTTGTGCTTAAGGTGCTTTAAGTTTTCAGTTACAGGTGCTACATCTAAGTGCTCCCCCATTGTTGGCACTGGCATTGGAGACAGCCTGCTCACTCTGCTGTCCTGTTGGCCTTGATGACCTTGGCAGGCATCTTCTGGCCCGTGGAGCCTGTGCTGGCCCCGCCTGGGAGAGAGCAGCCATTGCCATGGCTGGCATCTTACCAGTCGCCGCAGCCTCATCAGATGCCACGGTCACTGGCAGAGGGGAGGATGAGCTGCTGCCATCATCTGGAGCGCCCTGAGAGGAGCCTGCAGAGATGACAGACAGCTCATGCGCCAACGTCAGGTCGCTTTGGACCTCCCTGCTCACCATTGATGGATGGGCACCTAGCTGGGATACTGTGTGCCAATCTATCTCCCACATTGACAGTGACCGCTTGAGGTCATTGCTGGTGTGAAGGTTTGCAGTTCTGAGTGCATCATCTGATTCAGCTTCTGGAGGAGTCTCTCCATGAGTCACCACTCTCTCCATGGGGGAGGCAGAGCCCACGGCCATAAGGGTCATTGCATTGCTCATGCTCCGCAAGGAGTCCTCCACAACGGAGGCCATGGCACACATTCTCTCATGTATCTCCACCAGATCCTCCCGCATACCCTGCTGGACTTCCAGCACCTGCTGCCTCAGGGACGACTCCAGAGGCACATCAGCCACTGACTGAGCGTGTTCCTGGTCCCCAGCCATCTTCCGACTGCCAGCGCCCTCGGCGCTCTCTGCCTCCACCAGCACCTCAAGTGAGTGTGAAGTGCTCTCACCGATGTGCACCGAGATACTAGCCGCCGATGTAATGCCCACCAAGGTGTTGGTATTTGCGCTGGTGCCTACTTGTCTGAAAGGATGTGACGCATGCACGTTTCAATGGTTGCTGTCCTCTAGGGTCTGTGGTGGGCCTTCAGGCTCCTCACCCCAATGGGCTGCTGGTGAGCCTGAAAGGAAGAACAAGGACATGCCATTAGTTGAAGTCATTACACTGTTACTGTGCATGTCTGGCACCCGGATAAGGGAGCACTCATCTTTCCATTATCAATGGGGATTCCATGTTTGAGGCTCACATCAATACAGAGACCACAGTGGAATGGTTGCTATTACAGCTATTCTGACCTCGGTGCACTGCACTTTTACCTCCCTGTGGCACCCCAACCTCACCTCAGCTGGTTGACCATGCGCATAGCGCCTCTGCAGCTCTAGGGCCTCTTGCTCATATCGAGTGAGGATGAGTAGATGGGGCAGTCCCCCGCCAGTCCGCAATCTCTCAGCATTGCTATGGGACGTTTTCTCCTGAAAGGACAGAAGAGCATTGATTAGTCTACTCTGTACCTGCAATGCCACTGCAGCGTGGCCAACCCCACCTGAGAAAAACTTTTGCAGGGCCCAGCTGATTCGTGACCCTCGAGCAGCAAGACACTCATTCCAAGCAGCCAGGGCTCAGCCCTTTGTCTCATTGACATTTGCCGCTCACACTCTAATACCTCTGAGGCCCAAGGGTGGGGGTAAGGGGGGGTGGGCAGCTCCTAATTGCTGTGCTAACTGACTAATGCCAACACGGTTCTCACCCTTCCTGAATGCAGTAGATCATTGAACCGCTTGTGGCACTGCGCCCATGTGCGCCTCACCACATCATGGGAGCTCACCCTGGATGCCACCTCCTCCCAAGTATTTTTGGTGAGGTGGCAGGGTGTCTTCCTCCCATCCCTGGGGACAAGGGTTTCTCTCCGTGCTGTAACTCTTCCAGGAGGGCAGCGAGACATTCATCAGAAAAAACGCGGAGCTGACTGCCCCACCGAGCTGCTCTCCCACCTGCCGTGTTCACCAGTAACAAGCCCCATGACGCGGTGCATATGCTACACCAGCAGTATTTGCATGCCTGCCATGGCCGCTTTTGAATCGGTTGCCGTGTCGCCATTGGACCCGACGGATATTGAACTCCCACCCCCACCCGGCCCTTCTCTCTGTTGCCGCTGTCGCGTCTTACATTAGTGGGCCTTAGTTGGCCCGCCCATGTAAAATTGCAGTGCAGAACCGATCACAGGTGGCAGCCAGCTTCCCAACCAGTCCCGCCCACTCCCACCAGGTCTGCACGCCAAACGTAAAATTCTGGCCATAGCGTGTATTCGGGACAGTTTCCTAGAACAATATGTTGTGGATCCAACCAGGGATCAGGTTATTTTGATCTGGTAATGGGTAATGAGACAGGTTTAATAAATCATCTCAGAGTAAATGATCCCTGAGGAAACAGTGACCATAACATGGTAGAATTTAGCATTCAGTTTGAGAGTTGGAAATTTGGATCAGAAACAACTGTGCTAAACTTAAATAAGGATAATTATGAAGGAATGAGGGCAGAGTTGGCTGGAGTGGACTGGGAAGGGGGTTTAGCAGAAAAGACAGTTGATAAACAATGACAGACGTTTATGAAAGTAGTTCATGACCCACAACAAAGATATATCCCAGTGAGGAAAAAGGATTCTAGGAAGGGGATAAACCAACCATGGTTAACCGAGGAAGTTAAGAATAGTATCAAATTGAAAGAAAAAACATACAATATGGCAAAGATTCGTGGTAAGCCAGAGGATTGGAAAAGTTTTAAAAACCAGCAATAAATGGCCAAAAAAAAAATAAAGAGGGAGAAAATAAACTTTGAGCAATATAAAAATGGACAGTAAGAGCTTTACTAAACATATAAAAAAGGAACAGAGAGGCCAAAATTAATATAGGCCCCTTAGAGAATGAGGTTGTGGAAATAATAATGGGGAACCAGGAAATGGCAGAGGAGCTGAATAAATAATTTGCATCAGTTGTCACAGTAGAAGACACTAATAGCATTCCAAAAATACTAAATAATCAAGGGGCAAAAGGTGGGGAGAGAGGGAGACAAAAAACCAGTAATCTATAGGCCAGTTAGCTTAACATCTGTTATTGGGAAAATGTTAGAGTCGTGTCTAAAGGATGTAATGGCAGAGCATTTAAAAATACATAATCTAACCAAGTAAAGTCAGCATGGCTTCATGAAAAAGAAATTATGCCTGACAAATTTATTAGAATTCTTTGAGGAGTTAACACGCAGGATAAATAAAGGGGAACCAGTAGATGTAATATATTTGGATTTCCAAAAGGCATTCGATAAGGTACCACACATAAGGCTACTTAATAAGATAAGAGCCAATGGTGTTGGAGGTAGCATATTAGCATGGATAGAGGACTGACTAACTGACAGTAAGATAGAGAGTTGGGATATGGGGGCATTTTCAGGATGGCAACATGTAACTAGTGGAGTGCCGCATGGTTCAGTTTTGGGGGCACAATAATTTAGAATATATATCAATGAATTTGATGAGGGAAATGAATGAACTATCGCCAAGTTTGCGGATGACACAAAAATAGGTGGGAAGGCAAGTGATGACATAAGGGGTAGAATTTTCCCCTCGTCGGGGGGGATGTTCAGGAGCAGGCTCTCCACCAATCGGCGCCCCTGATCGGGTGCGCGCTGCCATTTTACGTGGGCAAGCCAATTAAGGCCTGCCCAGCATGGCATCCACCAGGAAGCGCTATGCGCTCCTTGTGTGGGCAGGTGATGGGATTTCCTAAGCTGGGAGTGCACTCATTTCCCTGAGGCTAAGTGCTGCCTCAGGGAGATCGGCACCATATTTAAAAATGGTAAATGTAGAGAAATAAAATTTCCCTGACATGTCCCCTCATGTGACACTGTCACATGAGTTAGGACATGTCCATCACTTTTAATTAAACTTTTATGAAATTTTTTAAAACCTACATGAAACCTCATGCCGCCCGTGGATGAAGTTTCATGCTTTTTCTGAAGCCCACCAGGGCTCCCGGCCTGCCCGACAACCTTAAAGTTGGACGGCAAGGTCCATTAACTAGTTCAATTAGTTTTTAAATGGCCTCAATTGGCCATTGACAGGTCAGCGGGCACAAAGCTGATTTGGCTGCATCCTCGCTGACCTGAAAATTGAAATAACGCGGGGTGACATCAGGAGTTCCACCCAACGTCATCCCGCGTCATTTTATGCATCGCTAAGTGCCCCCCCCCCTACTCGCCAACCTCATTATCCTGGCCAAAGAGTCCACAGAGGGTATAGACAGGTTAAGTGAGTGGGCAAAAATGTGGCAGATGGAATGTAATGTGGGATAACGTGAGGTTATGCACTTTGGCAGGAAGAATAGAGGAGCTGAATATTACTTAAATGGTGAAAGACTGAAGAAGCTGCAGCACAGAGGGATTTGGGTGTCATTATGCATGAATCACAAAAAGCAAGTATACAAGTTGAGCAGGTAATAGGGAAAGCAAATGAAATGTTGGCCTTTATTTCAAAGGGAATGGAGTTTAAAAGTAGGGAAGCTAGACGACACCTGGAATACTGTAAATAGTTTTGGTCCCCTTATCTAAGGAAAGATATACTGGCATTGCAGGTAGCCTAGAGAAGGTTCACTATGTTGACCCCAGGGATGGAGGGATTTTCTTATGAGGAGAGGTTGAGTAGGTTGGGCCTGTACTCATTGGAGTTTAGAAGAATGAGAGGCAACCTTATTGAAACATATAAGATTCTTAGGGAGCTTAACAGGTTAGGTGCTGAGAGGTTGTTTCCCCTTGTGAGAAAGTCTAGGTGCAGAGGGCATAATCTCAGATTAAGAGGGTGCCCATTTAAAACAGAAATGAGGAGGAATTTATTCTCTCAAAGGGTAGTGAATCTGTGGAAATCTCTACCACAGAGGGCTGCAGAGGCCGGGTCATTAAGTATATTCAAGACTGAGATTGACAGATTTTTAAGTGAATCATGGGTTATGGGGAAAAGGCAGGAAAGTGGAGTTGAGGATTATCTGATCAACCATGATCTCATTGAATGATGTGCAGACTCAATGGGGAGAATAGCCTACTTCTTTTCCTACGTCTTATGGTCTATCTAAACTTCTTGTTCACTCAATGCAGTCATCATTGTAACAGTCACAAACCATTTATCACCTGTAGACCTTGATGGAACCCATCTATTGGATGGTGTATAGTGCTTCATCAGATTCTTCTGCTGATATCTCTCCACTGATCACCTTAATTGGCTTCTTTCTAGACATACACTTGTGTGCAAAATGATTCAGCTTCTTGCAGTTAAAACACTGCTTTCCCCATGCTGGACAATCCTACAATACTTATTTTCCTTTGCATGATGTGCTCCACAATATTTTGATCCTGCTCTTTGTCAGCTCTTTGTTCTTCTCTTTTGGCCTGGAATCTCTCTCGGCATAACGTATCTCCTGGTCTGTTCTGCCACAGATGTGCTGCACCTGACGTTTTATATCCTCTGTAATTCAGCACATGTCTATTGCTTTCTTGAGAATAAGTTTCTCCTCTCTCAGTAGACTTATCTTTTAGATGCCTGTCTTCACATTATTCTGCAAGCTGTGATACTGCAGTTACTGATCAATGGACGCTTTTTCATCATGAACCTAATGTTGAACACATGCCATTCATAAGTTACTTTCAGTTGGGGCTCAAAGTGTGTCTTCAAAGCTTTCGAAATTTCTGCAGCTTTTTTGTCCTTTGGAGAGATTTAGGTTGGAATACAATTTGTAACAGCCTCTCACCAGCAGTGTTAAAAATGTTGCCACTTTTAGTGGCTCTGGCTTGTTAATTAAATCTCTGCAATTTCATAGTTTGCCATTGCAAGTAGAAAAAATGCCAGTTCCGCCGCATATCTCCTTTTATTCAACAGGAGCTGGGAGTGGAAAATTGACAGCCATTTTTGTCTCACCCAATATTTTATTTGCAGCCTTCAGCTTGTGTTAGCTTTATCTTATCTGTGTTTTTTTCAGCAGGTTTGAACATTTTTGTAATAAAAGCAAAACAACATGGATGCTGGAAATCTGATATAAACACAGAAAATGCTGGAAAATCTCAGCAAGTCTGGCAGCATATGTGGAGAGAGAAACAGAGTTAATTTTTCGAGTCCATATGACCCTTCTTCAGAACAGTTCTGAAGAACAGCCATAAGGACTTGGAACATTAATTCTGTTTCTGTCTCCACAGATGCTGCCAAACCTGTTGAGTTTTCTGGTGTTTTCTATTTATTATTGAACATACCTGTGTTCCCCTTTCAGCTACCGTGGCTTCTCTTCCAGATTTTCACAACTCAATCTCAGCTTCACTCCTGACACCATGTTACAAGCTCAAAGGTTACAGTCTTTCTAGTGTAGTGTCTTTATTGAACTGAGTGTAAGATGGCTGCCTGCAGGGAGCCCCTCATGGTAGAGATCACATGATTACAGTTAACCAGTTAAGACATGTAGTAATGATTGCATTTCAAAACCCAAACAAGTACCTTGCAGGCTCCACTGGTGTGGGTGTGCTTTGATTTCTCTGGTGCCTGGGTCACTGCCAGGTGTTCTGTCCACTTTTATTCTTCTTATGTGTTTTGTAGGTCTTGCAAGACCTTATCAGAGGGCCGGTAAGAGCTAACCATATTGCTGTGGATTTGTACATTGCATATAGACCAGACTGGTCTGATTGGAAACTTTCGTAAAGGAGAGTAGTAAACCAGATCGTTTTTTTTAACATTACAATCCAGCAGTTACATGGTCTCCATTACTGATACTAACTTTTTATTCCAGTTTTTTTTTATATTTAATTACCTGACTTTAAATTCCACATTGCTGTGGTGGGATTTCAACTCATGTCTCTGGCTCATTCGTCCAGGCTTCTGGATTACTAGTTTTGTAGCAAAACCACTCTGCGACTTGTGGTAATTATGGTTTTATGTAATGTGTAATATACCTTTAAGAAGGTTGTGATAAAGGAAGATCACATGATCTTGTGTAACCAATAGAAAAATAGTGTGGGCTACCTCTATAGTCAGTAGTCCGTAGTTAGCAGTCAGAAGTACGGAGATAGGGTTTGCTGTGAAAGCACACGTGTGTAGCTGCTTTGTAAGTACTTTTGTAAATAAACAGAATGTGTTCCACCTAAGAAGTGTCTGCTGATCAACTCCATAGTACCAACTCGGCCATCTGACAACAAGCAAGCAATTGGGATTCACAAGTCCCAACATGACTGTACTGCTCTACTAAACTGTGTCTTAAGTTGGCACTTAACAGCATACAATGGTACCCTTTAGCAACTTCAATTGTCACTTCTGTAAATGCCAAATGTGTTAATAGTTACTATGAATGAATCAAGCTAAAGCCTCATTATTCTTTAGCTGCTAGAAATAGACACTGTAAATATTCTGTTTAAATTCCCTAAATTGTTCTGTACTCCTTTAGCTTTAAAAGTACTATTATAATTGTCTAAAATTGTTGTTTTGTACAGCAGTATGTCACACTGAGTTCCAGCCAGAATGGAAATTATTTTATCCTGTTAAGTGACTGGGATTGAATCTATGCACATGATCTGCCTCCAACTCATTGGTTGACAGAGTCCAGCTCATTGGATAACACATTGGTGTCAATATTCACTCCGTACAGTTAGATATATATTCATACACACATATTCTTAGGTAAACACGTAACAAATAAGGTGAATTTAATTCTTAAATTGAAATATCCAATTTTTAAATATGCTGCAAAGAATATCTGTTGACAGCCAGTTCACCTCTCCCATTGTTCTGCTGCTCCCAACCCTGGTGGGTATTATACATGTGTTTTCAGTGTTGCCTTTGGAAAGTAGAAACATAGGACAAAATTTCACAGTCTCCTGCAGGCGGGTATGTAAGTGGGGAGGCCTGTGTAAAATTATGTAAGTGCCTACCTGCCTGCCTCTAATCTGTCTCAATTTAATGGATGGCAGGCAAGGCCTTGGGTGGGCTGCTTGCATGCCAATTGGCAACTTAAGGCCCACTTCCCATCCATCCTCAATTTTTCAGCCAACAGGAGGGGGTCACCAACGGGTAGGAAACCTGGAAGGTAGCCTGCTTGGGCCTTGGCAGGAAAGGGGGAGGATAGCTTCCATCACAGGCCCCTTTTCCATTTGGAATGAGATTCAATCCTTCTCTCTCTCTGCAGGAGAAAAACGCATATAACGGCAGCGTTACCAGACTGGAGGTGTTCCAGATAACACGCCCCTTGTTGGGGGAGGACTGGGACCAAGCATGCGCAGATGGTGAGACAGGACTCTCCCAGCAATCCATTGAGGATGTCTCCTGTCTGCTGTTGTCAGGTGCATACACAGAACTAATAAGTGAGAAGTTGTTTACAGAAGGGAATGTACATAACCATCAACTAATTCTTTCTCTCCTACACTCCAGCCACAAGGCAAAGAAAAGGAGACATCCTATCCCAGTTCCACCTCCACTTCAAGCATCACCTCTGAGGATGATGGCTCAGGATCCTCAAAGTATGCACAGTCACAGCATTCACCTGCACCCTCCACCAGCACAGATACATCCACCTCAGTGGATGCACATTCGGGGTCACAATCTGGTGAGCACATCACAAACACGGGTCCACAACTGACAGGAGGAAGTGACAGCCAAGGTATTTGACACTAGGAGGACTGCTGGAGACCAAGCCCCTGCTGAGCCTCATAGAGATGTCAAGCTCCTGGAATCGGCCATAAGAGACCTGTTGAAGATGCAGAGGGGCAGGGGAACATCAAGCAGAGGTGCCAGAGGCCATACACAGACTGGAGGAGTCCGTCCAAGTTCTGTTTACTATCGCGGTTCTGGCATGTGTGTGCTTGGCTGTCTCCATGAGAAGGGTGGTTGTTGCCTTGGAGACCCAAGTCCAGCAGTGGCTGCTGGATATGTGCTCAGATCTGCAGTTGGTCACTCTATCCATGGGTTAACTGGTGGTTCGGAGAGGGGAATAAGGCACCTCGACCTTCCCTCCCAGCCCAACTGGTGCCCCTTCTCCTCAAGAGGTCAGGTGCAATCAGGCACATAGAGGGAGAAGGAGGACCATCAAGGAAACCAGGGGGCTTCATCCCAGGACACTCCAAGGGTGGCCTGCTGCTCACTCTCCCCTCTGCCAGTGACCCCATTGCCTCCAGCAGGTCAGGCTGAGGAGTGTCCTTGCATCCATGCAGGAGACCCCCAGCAGGACAGGGCCTCCTAGGCCTCGGGCCACCAAAGTTATCACAGTCAACAAGGCATGGTTGGCAGCAGATTGCTGACGGGGTTGTTGGGGTCGGGGCTGCACCTAGATGTAGCAATAGGAAAAGAAAGATAAAGTAAGGACGTTATGCTTCAGTTATACAGGGCATTGATGAGACCACATCTTGAATACTGTGTGCAGTTTTGGTCTCCTTACTTAAGGAAGGATGTAAATGCATTGGAGGCGGTTCAAAGGAGGTTTACTAGATTGATACCTGGAATGAACAGGTTGTCTTATGAGGAAAGGTTGGACAGACTGGACTTATTTCCACTGGAGTTTAGAGGAGTGAGGGGTGATTCGACTGAAGTATGTAAGATCCTGAATGGTATTTACAAGGTCGATGTGGAAAAGATGCTTCCCCTTGTAGATGAGTCCAGAACTAGGGGCACTGTTTTACAATTAGGGGTCGCCCTTTTAGGAAAGGAATGATGAGAAACTTTTTCTCTCAGAGGCTTGTGCAACTTTGGAACTCTCTGCCTCAGAAGGTGGTGGAGGCGGGTCATTGAATATTTTTAAAGCAGAGATAGGTAGAATCTTGTTAGGCAAAGGAATCAAAGGTTATTGGGGGTAGATGGGAATGTGGAATTCGAAGTACAAACAGGTCAGCCATGATCTTATCGAATGGCGGAGCAGGCTCGAAGCCCCATAAGGTCTACTTCTGCTCCTATTTAATATGTTCGTATAAAGAAATTTTGAAGGCACATGGCAAGGGTGTATAATCGCTGTATATATGAGTTACACTTCTAAATATATGTTCACTCGCACTGTTTTTAAATTTGATGTTTTCTCATTATGCTGCTGGTGACTGCAGCGGTCACGGGCATTTAAGAGAATTGTATTTCGTTTCCCATCCGATTCCGATGATGTGTTTCCATACAGCACCATTTATTGTCTTACATCCTCAGCAGTATAATCACTGATTATTCTGACATGAGTGTGTTTAAGCATTGGAGATCATTTGTGAGTGTGCGGCCTTGGCACACATCAGGCAACCCATCAGTTCCTGCTGGCAGTGTTTTTATAATGATATAAAAGCACCAATCACTCATAAGGGATTGGGTAAATATGTTGTGGTTCATTTATTTAGACTAAGCTCGTGAGAACACTCGTACAAAGGTAGAAAGCTTGAAGCCATCAGCAGCATTGCTGTGTGCTGTGTTCTGCTCACAGGCCAAAGTGAAACTGAGACTGGATCTCATGACACACTTCCCTTCTACTGGTAAATGCCACTAAACCTTACAGGCATATTACAACACTGATCACCTGGTTTTGAGCCCTCTGAGAATGCTGTATGCACAGTGTTTGCAGCCAAGTCTTTGCATGTCCTGCTGGTTTCCCGCTGTAAGATGTGAGGAGGGTGCAAAGAGGCCTCAAGGGGAGTTAGACAGGCTATGTAAGTGGCCAGGAACATGTAGCAGATGGAGTATGAGGGTCTAAAATGTGAGGATCTCCACAGTGGTCAGAACAACAGAAAAACAGTCTTCCCTAGATGTTGAAATGATGAGAAGTGCTGACAGCCAAATGGACCTGGATCCCTGTTCAGAAGTAAGTATAAGCTAACATGCAGGTGCAGCCAGCATTTAAGGATGCATCTGATAAGTTGGGCTTTATTGAAAGAGGAATTGAGTACAGGATTAAAGAAGTCTGGCTGCAGCTGTTTGGAACCTTGGTGAGACCAGACCTGGGGTATTTTGTGTCCTGTTCATCTCCTTACCTAGGCAAGGATAAACCTTCCATAAAGGGATTGCTACCAAGATTCACCAGAATGATTCCAGGGACTGTGGGATTGTCCTAAGAGGTGAGAGTGAGGAGACTGGGCCTGTATTCTACACGATGCAGAAGAATGAGAGGCAAGCTCAGTGCAGCATAAAGACTTCTTACAGGGCTCTACGAATTGGATACAGGAAGGATGTTTCCCCTGGCTGGGGTGTCCAGAACCAGGGGACACATTCTCAGAGTAAGAGGTGGGTCATTTTAAGATTTGCAGGAATTTCTTCACTCCAAGGATGTTGAGTGTTTGGCAGTCTCCACCCCATAGGGCATATATATAGCCCCATAGGAGGCTCTGTCATTGACTATGCTCAACTAATAGATAGTTAGTTTTATAGATAATAATGATGCCAGTGGATATAGGGATAATGAGGGAGACCAGCAGTGAGTTAGAAGATCATCTGTTGTAGCCAAATGGCAGAGCAGGCCCGAGAGGCCAAATAGTCTACTCATACCTATATTCCTATCTCCCTAGGCCCACCTAACATTTGGACCAGGTGTCAGGGTGACATGAGTGCATCCCGGCCGAAATAAGAATGCATGTGGCTTTAAATGTAACATGCATTTGGGCTTGCTGAAGCCAAGGGACAGAGTCATTTATCCTTCCAGCTGGCCGAGGTCGTTGGAGTACGCAGTGGCATGCAAGTCCTGTTGCATGCATTTGGCACAGTGGGATGTGTTTGAATGCAGACTGGAGCATGCAAAGGATCATACTGCCAGAAGAGCTAATGTGAATTTTTAAAAATGCTTTCACAGAATGTGGGTGTCACTGGCTGGGCCAGCATTTATTGCCCATCTATAACTGCCCTTGGTGGTGGTGAGCCCCCTTCTTGAACTTCTGCAATCCATGTGGTGTAGGTACACCCACAGTGCTGTTAGGAAAGGAGTTCTAGGGTTTGATCCACGACAGTGAAGGAGCAATGATATAGTTCCAAGTCAGGTTGGTGTGTGGCTTGGAGGAGAACTTGCAGGTAGTGATCTTCCCATGCACCTACTGCCCTTGTCCTTCCTGGTAGTAGAGGTTGTGGGTTTGGAAGGTGCTGTCGAAGGAGCCTTGGTAGTTGCTGCAGTACAATTTATTTCAGCTACCAGAGAACATGGTCAATGAAAAGAAACTCTATTGTCCACCCCAATTAGGGAGTCCCAGCCTCCCAGCTAGCAGAGAATTACAAACAACAATGTAAAAGAAATGTATCGGTAGCTCACTCAGCCTCGAAATATCAGCGATTAGATTGTCACAATCCTACCTACCATGTTGTACCATTGCCATACCTTCTACCTGTGCACCCGCAAATCCTGGCTTCATCATCACCAGCTCCTTCACCTTCCTCATTGCCAGAGGCGATATCTTAGTCCTCCATTTCTCTCTCTGTGAAAAAACCCCTCCAACCCTTTGTTAAGTGAGGTTATGTAGGGCGCAGCATACCACAATGATTTGGACATCCTCTGTGGGGACTATTGAAGTGCCCCACCTGAGCGGTCCAAACAGCAGAACCTCATTTTCAGCAGGCCTATCACCTGCTCAGTGACCCTTGTTGAGGCAAGTGCGGCATTGTATCTTTCCTCGGTGGCACACTGTGGATTCCAAATTCATGTCATCAGCCAGTTCTTCTGGGGCTATTCATTGTCTCCAACAAGCCAACCCTGCAATCAGTAAGGTGGACCGAATGCTTGTGGCACTTGTGAGGAGTTGAAAATGTAGGCATCATGAGAGCTCCCTGGATAGTGCGCACAAAGATGAAGGATTTCTTTGGTGTGATCACATACCAGCTGAACATTCAGTGACTGAAACCTTTCCTGTTAATGAGTGCAGCTGACTGCTCTCAAGAAGCTGTCAACGCCACATGTGCACAGTCGATAGCCCCTCGCACTTGTGGGAATCCTGAAATTGCAGCAAAACTCAGTGCTCCTTTTCTCTGGATTTCATGATCCAAGTGGAATTGGACAACTTGGTGCACTCTCTTGTCACCTCCCAGATGCATTTGTGCATGCCAGACTGGGACATTACACACAGGTTCCCAGCAGAGCCCTGGAAGGAGCCACTGGCAAAGAAGTTTAAGGCCGCTGTCATCTTTATTGCCACTGGCATGGGATTGCCTCTCAGTCCTTGTGGGCACAGGACTTCAATAAGCATCTGATATATGTGATTAATCACGTCTTGGGACATCCCAAGGTCCATCTGGCATTGTCTCTCACTCATCTGGAGATAGCTGCATCACCTAGGATATATTTGTTTTTGGGCCAATGCTCGCCATCGCACTGGCCTCTGGTTGCCAACATCATGTGCTTCTAGATGCTCTGCCACTGCTGCTTCTTGCTGCTCTGGTCATTGCTGCTCCTGGCCTTGGGTCATCCTGTGCTGGCTCCTCCACAGAGCCAGTAGAAGGGCAGGGTTGTTTTGTACCATCATCATAAAGGCCTGAGGTGATCTGTGAACAAATGGCAGCTACCCATTTAGTCAGCATATTCTTTGAAGCTTTCCCTCTATTCCTGATCATTTCAGCTCAAGGGAAGCTCTGTACTTAGCACCAATCTACCCTTGACCTCCCCCCACCCTACCATCCTGGAAGGCCATAGATAAGTTGTCCTCTCGTTCATATGCCTATGTGTGTGGAGACATGCCACTTTGACCGGAACAATGAAAGCCACATCTGTGCGGCCTCTCTCAGACATGATTGAGCTTCCCTCCATTACCCTCGCTACACAATCGAGAGACCGTTGCCTTTGCAACTTAGATGTACTACACACCCCCTTGTCAGCCATGACCGTCTATATGAACCATTGAGGTTCTAAACAGGTAGATTGTTGCGGTCTCCCAACAAGGCACTGTAGAACTGCCACCTCCCTTCCTTCTACTCTCCCTCCATCTCTGCCTTGGTCAACAGGAGATGCTCTTCAGCGCATAGTTTACTGTAGCTCCTGACCTTGCTGGATTCTCACTCGCATGAGACCATGAGTCATGGAGAAATTCTGCTGTCTTAGAAGCTTTGGCATAGAGAGCACTCACCTGAGCATGGTTCTCCATCTAGTGACTCATTAGTATTAAGTTGTCCCTTTAGTCACTTTAGAGAGATTGCAAAAGTCAATGGTGCTGTAAGAAATAGGGGTCTTGAATAAACAGATATTTCCTACATAATATAACACCCTGTAAAAAGCTTTCTAAAAAGGCAACACTTTTTAAACAGTCTTTGAAGACAGGCAAGGTCACTTAGCTCATGTTGTCATTCCTAAGTTAAGATGGCATCTTCTTATCTATGCGATTGTTTAAAAAGGACCATGATATGACCCTCAGCAAGATGTAAACTAAAAGGCTGACCTAGAACAGGGTGACGCACAAGGTGGATGGCAACCACCCTGATGTTTTGAGTATGTGTCCTGTGTCCATTGGTCAGAATAGTTAGATAGATGATTGACACTGGGTAAGCTACCAGCCCTCCCAAAAAAAGGTATATAGATTGGTGTCATACTGGTGAGGGGCTACTGAAGTGGCAGTGCTCATTGGGCAGCTGCCTTCTTCAGATGGAAAATGGACCAGAGGAGGAGGAAGAGATCGAGGGAAGAGTTTCTTAACAATTTGACTTGACAGTAGAAAGCTGTTATCACAAGCTGTTGCGGGTCGTATACTTTTTTTTCTGTCTATTTAGTTAATGTATCATATCTAAACTGTTGCTTCTTAATTAACTTAATAAACCATGTTAAAATTACTTATGACTTGTTGACTGCCTATTTAGGTATCTGTGGTCCTGAATCCAAAAATCTTAGTCCTAGTCCATGAATCACTTAAAGTTAGTATGCAGGGACAGCAAGTGATGAGGAAGGCAAATGGAATGTTGGATTTATTGCAAGAGGAATGGAGTATAAAAGTGGGGGGGAGTTTTACTGTAACTGTACAGGGCCTTGGTGAAACCATATCTGGAGTATTCTGGTCTCATTATCTGAAAAAAGACATAATTGCTTTAGAAGCAATTCAGAGATGGTTCACTCAACTCATTTCTGGGATAAAGAACTTTATCTTATGCAGAGAGGTTGAACAGGTTAGAAGAATGAGATGATTTTATTAAAACATATAAGAACTGGATAAAGTGGATACTGGGAGGGTGTTTCCTCTTGTGGGGGAAACTAGAACTTGGGACATAGTTTAAAAATAAGAGGTCTTCCTTTTAAGACAGATATGAGGAGAAAATATTTCTGTCAGAGGGTCATTAGAGTGTGGAATTCTCTTCCCCAGAAGTTAGTAGAGGCTGGGTGTTTAAATTTATTCAAGGCTGAGTTAGAATGATTTTTGTTGGACAAGGGAGTCAAGGTTATGGGGGTGTGAGGCGGGCAGACAGGAATGTGGAGCTGAGATTGCAACCAGATCAGCCATGATCTTATTGAAGGGTGGAGCAAGCTCAAAGGGCCGAATGGCCTGCTCCTGTTCCTAAGTCCTATGTTCCGATTTTCCTTGTTAGCCCATTAAGTACACCAGTAATTCCTCCCACCAGTAAAGAACCACCTCCCACTTTGGATGTTGGCTGTTGGTGAAGGACTGCATTCGGACTATTGATTGGAAAAATGGGTTGCGTTATTTTTCAAAGATACTCCAGCACCTTTCACCCTCCCCCATCACCCACCAAGTTCCCTGATCATTCTTCACTAACACCACATTCTCACTTCTCTCCCCGCTGTTACCCTTGAAACTTCTGCGTTACTCTTGACCCTATTATTATCTTTGGTAAAATGCCTGTTCTTCCCCTCTGAGCCCATAACCATCGATGTGCCCACGCCCCTCCAGACCCTAATGCCTCCTGCTCTTAAGGCCATCTGTACCAGGACTTAATGAAACCCCCTACCCCCATCCCCAGCATGAGATCACCTAGTACCAGCCCAACTACCACCGTACCAGATTCAATTCCCCCTCTCACTGTCACTATTCCATCTGCTTCCTAGTACCTTCATTTAAGCCCTCAAAACCCATCCCTGGCCATCAGTGACCTCGCGCTTTAGACTCATCTCTCTCCCCTGCTCACTGCCTAGGAGGCCCCTCACCCACCCAACAACAGGATAAACACATTCATGACACCCTTGTCCTCACTTATCACCCCATCAGTCTCCGCATTCAAAGGATCATCCTCCGCCATTTCCTTCAACACCAGCATGATGCCACCACCAAACACATCTTCCCTCCGGCGGCATTCCGCAGGGATCGTTCCCTCCGGGACACCCTGGTCCACTCCTCCATCAGCCCCACACCTCAACCCCATCTCATGGCACCTTCCCATGCATTCGCTGCTCCCAATGCGGTCTCCTCTACATCGAAGAGACCAAACGCAGACTGGGTGACCGCTTTGCAGAACGCCTTCGGTCTGTCCGCAAGCATGACCCAGACCTCCTTGTCGCTTACCATTTCAACACACCACCCTGCTCTTATGCCCACATGTCCGTCCTTGGCCTGCTGCATTGTTCCAGTGAAGCTCAATGCAAACTGGAGGAACAGCACCTCATCTTCCAACTAGGCACTTTACAGCCTTCCGGACTGAATATTGAGTTCAGCAATTTTAGATCATGAACTCTCTCCTCCATCCCCACCCCCATTCCGAACCCTCCCCCCCACCTTTTTTTCCAATAATTTATATAGATTTTTCTTTTCCCACCTATTTCCATTATTTTTAAATGTATTTCCATCCATTGTTTTATCTCTACCTTTCAGCCTATTTCGATCCCTTCCCTTCACCCCACATGACCCCACCCCCACTAGGGCTATCTGTACCTTGCTTGTCCTGCTTTCTACCCTTAATTAGCACATTCCTTAGATAATATTACCACCTTCAACATTTCTGTCTTTTTGTCTATGACATCTTTTGGCTATCTCCACCTATCACTGGCCCTCTATCCAGCTCTACCTGTCCGCCCCCACCCCTTTAACCAGCTTATATTTCACCTCTTTTCTATTTTTACTTAATTCTGTTGAAGAATCATACGGACTCGAAACTTTAACAGTGTTCCTCTCCGCAGATGCTGCCAGACCTGCTGAGTTTTTCCAGGTATTTTTATTTTTGTTTTGGATTTCTAGCATCCGCAGTTTTTTGCTTTTACATTCATGACATGCTTACGCTCCCACCCTTCCCTGGATATTCTGGCTTCCTTCCCCGGACAGCCCCCCGATCCTGCCCCACTGATCCTTGCACCTTTACCTAACCCCAGATCACCCTTCCCAACTGACCCTGCCTCCCTTGTTCAGCCTCCTTGACCCTTGCCCAGTAGACTCCGTCCTCCGCCCCTTGGACAACCGACACCTGCACTCAATCATAGCCTGCCTGAAAGACGGCAAGGTAGTGGCTACTCACTGAAAAGTCCAGTAAGTTAACTACCTCGCTTGGGGGACATCACTTATATGCAGTCATGGTTTTGAAGGCATATATTTCTCACTCATGGATAACTTTAATGGGAGGGGGAACTTAATTCTGATGAGCTGGTCTTTTAATAGACATGCATGACATGCAAATGCATGCAAAAGGGCTTCCCATCACTTGCCAGGATTCTGAATTTTGGCCTCCTGCCCAATTAAGTTCCCATGCCTGCCTTTCTTCCCGCTCCCAGTAACAGCAGCAGAAGAGTCCGCCACTAATTTCACTTCTGAAAGGTCTGGCTCTTATTTTTTGAGCCCTCTGGCCCTAGATTCCCCAGCCAGCAGAAATAGTTTCTCTCTATCCACCCTATCTGTTGTCCTTAATATCTTGAAAATTTTGATCAAATCATCTCTTAATATTCTAACTTCTGGAGAATATAACCTTACGTTTTGTAACCTCACCTCATAATTTAACCCTTGGATTCCAGGTATGATTCTGATAAATCTATGCTACACTCCCTCCAAGGCCAATATATTGCTCCTTGGTTGTGGTACCATGAAACTTTCACGGTATTCCACAGAGTGACAAACTGTCCCATTTTTTTATGGGATCGTCCTTCAATATCCCTGATTGGCTCGCGTCATGTATGTTTTCTTTGCAGGATGGCATTTGTCCTGTATGGACTCTGAAGTTTTATCTTGCAGCTCCCTGCCTGTCTCTACTCAGCTACACTGCGCTACGACCATGTTCCACAAAGTGGAATAGCAGACTATACTAGACCTGGTATTGAGCAACAAGATAGGATTAATTGATAACTTCCTACTGAAGTCACCCCTATGTAGCAGTGATCATAATATGATTGAATTTTACATTCATTTTGAGGGAGAAACGAGTGCCTTCAAGACTAGTAATTTAAATGTAAATAAGGGCAATTATGAGGGCATGAAAATGGAGCTAGCTAAAGTGAACTGGCAAATGAGGTTAAGGGATATGTCAACAGAAGTTCAGTGGCAGACATTTAAAGGAATGTTTCAGAATACACAGAATACATTCAACTGAGAAAGAAAAACTCCAAGGGGAGGGCTCAACATCCGTGGTTAAATAAAAAGTTAAAGACTATCAAACTTAAAGAAAAAGCATATAATTATGCAAAGATGAGTGGCTGGTCAGCAGATTGGAAAGAATGTAAAGAACAGGATAGAATGGCAAAAAGATTAATTGGGAGGGAAAATTAGAGTATGAGAGAAAGCTAGCTAGTAATATAAAAATGAATAGTAAGAGTTTCTATGGATATTTAAATAAGAAAAGTGTTACCATAGTGAGTGTTTGTCCCATAGAGAGTGCATCTGGGAAATTGATAATGGAAAGTAGGAGGATGGCAGATGAATTAAACAGGTATTTTGCTTCAGTCTTCATTATAGAGGACACAAGTAACATCCTGGAAATAGCTGTAAGTCAGAAAATGGAAGGGAGGGAGGAACTCAGGAAAATTACAATCACCAGGGAAGTTGGGGCTGTTGCCTGACAAATCCCCAGATCCAGATAGAGTTCACCCTAAGGTCTTGAAAGAAGTGGCTATTGAGATAGTTGATGCACTGGGTTTAATTTTCCAAAATTCCCTAGATTCTGGGAAGGTTCCATTAGATTTGAAAATAGCAAATGCAACTCCGTTATTTAAAAAGAGAGGGAAACAGAAAGCAGGAAACTATAGGCCAGTTACATCTGTCATAGGGAAAATGTTAGAAGCTAGTATTAAAGATGTTATAGCAGGGCACTTAGAAAAATTCAAGGCAATCAGGCAGAGTCATCATGCTTTTGTAAAAGGGAAATCATGTTTAACCAATTTATTGGAGTTCCTTGAAGGAATCACATGTGCTGTGGATAAAGGGGAACAGGTGAATGTACTGTACTTAGATTCC
This sequence comes from Carcharodon carcharias, assembly GCF_017639515.1. Lineage (NCBI taxonomy): Eukaryota > Metazoa > Chordata > Chondrichthyes > Lamniformes > Lamnidae > Carcharodon > Carcharodon carcharias. The sequence goes on along the minus strand of NC_054469.1, from coordinate 71,153,295 downwards.
TAGGAGGCATTTGACAATGTGCCACATCAAAGTTCATTGCAGAAAATAAAAGCTGATGGCGTAGGGGGTGACATATTGGCAGAGATAGAAGATTGGCTAGCTAACAGGAAGCAGAGAGTTGGCAAAATGGGTATTTTCTGGTTGGCAGGATGTGACGTGTGGTGTGTTACCGGGATCAGTGATGGGGGCCTCAACTTTTCACAATTGATATAAATGACGTGAATAAAGGGATCGAAAGAATGGTTGCTAAATTTGCTGCCAAAACAAAGATAGGTAAGAAAGTAAATTGTGAAGAGGACATAAGGAGGCTACAAAGTAACGCAGATAGTTTAAGTGAGTGGACAAACATCTGGTAAATCGTGTATAATCTGGGAAAATGTGAAATTGTTCATTTTGGCGGGAGGAATAAAAAAGAAGCTTATTATCCAAACGGCGAGAGATTGAAGAGCTTTAAGATTCAGAGGGATCTGGGTGTCCTAGTGCATGAATCACAAAAAGATTAGTATGTAGGTGCAGCAGGCAATTAGGAAAGCTAATAGAATGTTATCATTTATTGTGAGGGGAACTGATCACATAAGTAGGGAGGTTATGCTTCAGTTGTACAGGGCACTGCTAAGATCACATCTGGAGTATTGTGTACAGTGCTAGTCTCCTTATTTAAAGAAAGAAATAAATGTGTTAGCAGCAGTTCAGAGAGGGTTTACTGAACTAATATCAGAAATGGGCGGGTTGTCTTATGAGGAAAGGCTGGACAGGTTAGGCTTGTATCCACTGGAATTTAGAAGAGTAAAAGGTGATATAATTGAAACTTTTAGGCTCTGGAGAGGTCTTGACAGGGTAGATGTGGGGAGGACATTTTATTGTTTCCTCTTGTGAGAGAATCTAGAACTAGGGGTGATTGTTTAAAAATAAGGGGTCACTTATTTAAGGCAGGGATGAGGAGAATTTTTTTTCTCTGAGGTTTGTGAGTCTTTGGAACTCTTTTCCCCAAAGGATGGTGGAAGCAGAATCTTTGAATATTTTTAAGACAGAGCTAGATAGATTCCTGCTGATCAAGGGAGTGAAAGTTATCAGGGGTAGGCAGGAATGTGGGGTTGAGGTTACATTCGGATCAGCTGCAATCTTATTGAATGGCGGAGCAGGCTCAAGGAGCCAAGGCTCCTACTCCGGCTCCTAATTCATATGTCGGTCTCAGGGCCTCAGAGAGCAGCCGAATGCGTGGAGTGAATGTTGGCAAGTTTGATTCTTTGAAGCCACGCTTGAAAGGAATGGAGCTGTGGTTGTTTGGCTGAAGTAAGTTACAATACAATATGATATATATAAAAAAAAACACAAATTGAAAAAGTGTCTGCAAAAATCAGATCATCTGTAGCACAGTGGAAGGATTGAGAACCAAAGGACACAGATGTTGGCAGACCTAGGTAGATGACCAGAACCAAATTGTTCTTTTCCCTTTTTTCCCATATCTACTTTGTCCAGAGCCTCATGATTTTGAATACCTCTACGAAATCTCCCCTCAACCTTGTGTGCGCTGAGAACAAGGGGAGACAATAGTACAGTGGTAATGTCACTGGAGTAATAATCCAGAGGCCCAGACTAATGTTGTGGATTCAAGGGTTCACATCCAACCATGTCAACTGGTGGAATTTTAATTCAATTATTTAAGTCTGGAATTGAAAACTAGTCTTGTAATGGTGACCATGAAACTATGGTGATTATTGTGAAAACTCATCTGGTTCATGACTGTTCTTTCAGGAAGGAAATCTGCCATCTTTACTTGGTCTGGCCTACATGTGACTCCAGATCGACACAAATGTGGTTGACTCGTAACTCCCTTCTGAATGTCTTAGCAAGCCATTCAGATCAAGGGAAATTAGGGATGGGCAACAAATCCTGTCCTTCCCAGCGATGCCCACATCACATGGAAACATGAATTAAAAAGATGAGAACATTCCTAACTTTTCTCTATCTATGTAACTAAAGTTCTTCATATCTGGGATCAATCTAATAAAATTTCTCTGCACTCCGTCTAATGCCTTAACATCCTTCCTAAGTATGACGCCCAGAACTCGGCACAATACTCCAGTTGAGGCTGAACCAGTATTGTATACAAGTTTAACATCAATTCCTTGTTTTTGTATTCGATGCCCCTTTCAACAAAGCCTAGGATGCCATATGCTTTATTAACGCTCTCTCAACTCGTCCTGCCACCTTCAATTATTTATGCACATATACACCAAGGTCCCTCTGCTCCTGCACCCACTTTAGTATTGTATCATTCCTTTTATATTGTCTATCCGCATTCATTCTACCAAAATGAATCACTTCACACTTCTTTGCATGATTTCTTCTGCCATTTGTCTGCCCATTCCGCGATCCTTTCTATGTCCTTTTGAGGTTCTACACTATCTTTTTCGTAGTTCACAATACTTCCAAGTTTCGTATCATCCACAAATTTTGAAATTGTGCCCTGTACACCAGGCTCTAGGTCATTGATATATACCAGGAAAAGTAGGAGTCCAAACATTAACCCCTAGGGAATTCTGCTATAAACCTTCTTCCAGTCTGTAAAACATCCATTAATCACTGTCTGTTTTCTGTCATTTAGCCAATGTTATATCCATATGGTTATTAAACCGTTTTTCCATCACTGCCTTAAACCTGAGAAGGAAAGACAATGGGAAGGTGAAACAAAGGCGAGTAGCCAGGGATGAGAATGGACATCAGTGAATTCCCAGGAAATTCCTCCTCAGACTAGAAAGGAAGATGCTGAGGATGGAAGTGACATTCCATTGTAACAAGGTGGGACACGTTCGGGCAGATTGTTGGGGACCAAATGGTAGACCTATTACAGTAGCAAGAATGCCTAAGGAATCCTCAGTAAAAGTTACATCAGAAATGGTTGTTAAAACTGTAGCAGTGGTACAGATGATACGTGTTCTCTCAGGACCTACAAGAAAGGGGAAATGATTCAGGATGGTCCAGAGAATTCTTCTCTGATTACTGGTGAAGGAAGTCAGGCTATTGAGGGTCTGGATATTTTGTCTTGAAGGGAGAAGTGTTCCCTATTCCTCCTATAACATAAGTAAACAAATTCCATTTTGAGAGATATTGGGGTAGATCAATCATTGATAGTAGCTGATGATACAATTTGTGTTCCAGATACTTTCATCACAGAATAACAGAATTTTAACGGCACAGAAGAAGGCTATTAAGCCCACCGCGTCTGCACCAGTTCTCCAAATGAGCATTATGACCTAGTGCCATTGCCCTGCCTTTCCCCCATACATCTGCACATTGTTTCTATTCAAATAATCATCCATTGCCCTCTTGAATGCCTCGATTGAACTTGCCTCATCACACTTTCAGGCAGTGCATTCCAGACCCAAACCACTCGTTGTGTGAAAATGTTTTTTCTCATGTCACGTTTGCTTCTTTTGCAAATCACTTTAAATCCGTACCCTCTTGTTCCTTATACAAGCAAGAACAGCTTTTCATTATCTACTCTGTCCAGCCCCCTCATGATTTTGTACATCACTATCAAATTTCCTCTTAGCCTTCTTCTCTCCAAGCAGAACAGTTCCAACCTTTCCAATCTATCCTCATAGCTGAAGTTTCTCATTCTTGGAACCATTCTTGTAAACTTGTTCTGCACTCTCTCCATTGTGTTCACATCCTTCCTATAATGTAGACCCAGAACTGTACACAATACTCCAGCTGAGCTCTAACAAGCATCTTATATAAATTCAGCAGAACCCCCTTGCCCTTGTACTCTATGCCCCTATTAATAAAGCCTAGGATACTGTATGTTTATTTTTTAATTGCTCTCCCTGCCACCTTCAATGATCTATGCACATATACATCCAGGTCTTTCTGCTCCTGCACTCCCTTCAAAATTTTACCCCTTATTTTATATTGCCTGTCCATGGTTTTCCTACCAAAATGCATCGCCTCACACTTCTCCATATTGAACTTCATCTGCCACCTATCTGCCCACTCCACCAACTTGTCTATGTCTTTTTGTAGTTCTACAGTGTCCTCCTCGCTTTTTACAACACTCCCATGCTTTGTATCATCCACAAACTTTGAAATTGTCCCCTGAACACCAATATCTAGATCATTAATATATATTAAGAAAAGCAAGGGTCCCAATACCAACCCCTGGGGAACTCCACTACAAACCTCCCTCCAGCCCAAAAGATATCCATTGACCATTACTCTCTGCTTCCTATTTTTCAGTCAATTTTGTATCCGCATTGCTACTTACGAAGGAAAAAAGTATTAATGGGGTTATTAATGGAACTTATGAACCTGTGTCTTTGTGTAAAGTCAAGTTGCAAAGTTACTTTGTAAAAGGAATTGTTACCCTGGGAATTATTCCTAAATCACCTATTGAAGGGATAGATTTTATTCTGGATAATGATTTGGCTAGTGGAGACAGTAATGTGACAATTACTGTATTGCAGCAGACAGTTGATTATGCTGATCTTAACAAACTTCAGAGAATTACTGTGGACAAAAATGAAACACTTATTACTGATAATATGCAATTGAAGGAAAACCTGATCAATGTAGAAAGCCAACTTTCATGCAGATGGACTGTGTACTTACTGAGAACATGAGAGTATAAGATAGCATTTGTAACTTGTGTTATCCTTATGAGTCTGTATATATCTGTCAAAGTATGGTTGTGGGTGAAGGAATAGTGTAATGTAGTTCATCTTTTCTTGTTTAATGTATGTTTTATTCTTTTGTTAAAAGTTCATCAACTGACTCCTGTGACTCTGTTCAATAGCTGCCCTCCACATTTCTAGACAAAAAATAAAAATTAGGATCTATCAAGCCAGGTTCCACTCGGGGATCTGACTTGTCCAGTAGTAACATTGGCTGGGATCATAACAGGGTGAAATGTTTGCAATTCTCCAATCCTCTGGCACCACCGCTGAGTCTAAGAAATACCAGAAAATTATAGCCAGTGCCTGTTAGAGGCAATGGCTCTACCAATCAGAATCCACTTGCCAACCAATAAGCACAGTCTCCTCATACAGTATAAATTTGTTGCTTTCCCTTACACTGTATTCTTCTGAATTGTCTTGATAAATGCTAGACAAAAAACTTGAACAAAATGTCTTTTTTCAGCAATACTCAAGTTCTACCAATCAACTATCTTATTCCTTGGTAAAGACAGATGCAAAGTATTCATTTAATAACTCAGCCATGCCCTCTGCCTCCATGTGTAAATCAAACATATGAACATACAAAATAGGAGCAGGGGTAAGCTTTTCGGCCCCTTGAGCCTGCTCCACCATTCAATAAGGTCATCGCTGATCTGTTTGTGTTTCAAATCCCCATTCCCATCTACCCCGATAACATTTGATTCTCTTGCTTAACAAGAATCTATCTATCTCTGCATTAAAATATTCAATGACGCTGCTTCCACTGCCCACAGAAGCAGGAAGTTCCAAAGCCACACATCCCTCTGAGAGAAAAAAGTTTTCCTCATCTCTATCCTAAATGGGCAACCCCTAATATTAAAGCATTGCCCCGTAGTTCTGGACTCACCCACAAGAGGAAACATCTTTTCTACGTCCACCTTGTCAAGCCCATTCAGGATCTTATATACTTCAATCAAGTCACCCCTTACTCTTCTAAACTCCAGTAGAAATAAGCTCAGTCTCTCCAACCTATCCTCTTTTTGGTCCCAACCCCAGCCTGTCCAATCTATTCTCTTTCTGCTCCCTAATCAGCCCCAGTCTTCCTTTCACCACTATTATTTATATGCCTATAGAACACTTTGGATTCCCTTTTATGTAAGCTGCCAATTTTTTCTCATACACTTATTGCTTGTCTTATTTGCTTTTTCAATTCCCTTCTGAACCTTCATATTCAACCTGATTCTCAGTTGTATTATCCTCCAGACAAATGTCATAAGCATACTTTTTCTTCTTAATCTCTATCTTTTGCCATTCAGATAGATCTGGATTTGTTTGCCCAACATTTCTGCTTTGTGGAATTATACCTTGACTGTGCCCAAACTATTTATTCTTTAAAGGCAGCCCATTGTTCAGGTACAGTTTTGTCTGCCAATCTTTGATTGCAATTTATCTGGGTCAGATCCATACCGCATTTAAGTTGGCTTTTGCCTCCACTAATTATTCTTACTCGGGGTTGTTCCTTGTCCTTTTTCATAGCCAACCTGAGCCTTGTGATAAAATTATCATTGTGCCCCAAAGGTTCCCCTGATGATAATTGGCCCACCTCACTCCCAAGAACCAGGTCTAGCAGGGCCTCCTTTCTCATTGGATTGGGAACATACTGCTATACAGAATTCTCCTTTGCACACTCCAGGAACTCTTTCCCCTCTCTGCCCTTTACACTACTACTATCCCAGTGTATATTTGATAATCAAAGTCCCCCGTGATAACTACTCTATAATTATTGCATCTCTCTGTAATTACCTTGCAAATTTGTTCCTCTACATCTTTCCTCCAGTTGGTAGCTGGTAGACTGCACCAAGCAACGTAATTGCACCTGTTTTGTCCTTTAGCTCTAGCCAAATAGATTTTGTCCTTGACCCCCTCAGAAACATTCTGTCTGCTGCACTGCAATGTTCTTCTTAATCAATACTGCCAGCCCTTCCCCTTTCCTTCCTTTCCTATTTTTCCTGAACTCCTTGTATCCAGGAATATTTAATACCTAGCTCTGCCCTTCTTTGAGCCAGGTCTCTATTATAGCCACAACATCATATTTCCACATGGCTATCTGTTCCTGCAACTCACCAGTCTTATTTACCACATCCTACACATTCATATACATTTTATTACTTTCCTCTTTACCCTGAATCCTAACTTATTATTTCCTACTCTAATGTAATCGGACTGTCCCAGTATTCTGTGCTCCTTGGTATTCCCCTCTAGTATTCCCTCCTGGCTCCCACACCCTTGCCAAGTAAATTTAAACCCTTCACAATAGCATCAGCAATTCATCCTGCAAAGGAATTGGTTCTGGCTCTATTTAGGTGCAACCCACACAGCCTGTGCTGATCTGCTCTCCTCCAGAGCTGGTCACGATGTCCCTGGAACCTAAAGTCCTCCCTCCTGCACTATCTTTCCAGTCATATATTCATCTGCATTATCCTAGTTATGTACCCACTTGTGCATGGTACCAGGAGTAATCCAGAGATTACTACTTTTGAGGTCCTGCTTGCTAATTTCCTACCTAGCTCCCTAAATTTAGACTTTTTTACCACATCACTCTCTCTACCTATGTTGTTGGCACTGATGGCTGTTCACCCTCCTCCCTCAGGGTGCTGTGCAACTATTCAGTGACATCCTTGACCCTGACACTAGAGAGGCAACATACCATCCTGGATTAACAATTGCAGCTTTAGAAACACCCGTTTTTCCCCTAATCATTCAATCTCCTATCCTCTTCCAATCTTTTTCATGCCCTCCTGTACAACTGAGCCAATGATGGTACCATGAATTTGGTTCTGGCTGCACTCCCCAGATGACCCTTTGCATTTATCAGCATTCAGAACTCCAGTCCAGTAACTCTACCTTTAATTTTAGACTCTAGTAATTTCATGACAACAGATGTTAGGCTAACTGGTTTGTAATTCCTTGGTTTCCCTCTCACTTATACATATGCAATTTTCCAATCAAAAGGAATGGTTCCCAATTTTGTTGGTACTGATGGTTAGCATTGCACTCTTCCTTCACTGAAGGCAGGAAGTCACGCACACTCTTTAAGGTCACCATTCCAGCTTTTCATACTGGGAATGACACAGAGATGAAACTTGGACCTTTTCCAAAATATTGGCGACTCAATGCAGGTAGGAGCATATATGGAGTGGAATAGGGAATGAATAACAGTGCAGTAGGACAATGGATGCCAGTGAGATGGGAGGAGTATGTTGGATGATGGATGGGAGAGGATTAGAAGGATAGATCAAATGGGAAGAGAGCAGAAGAACGAATGGCAGTGAAAGGGGTGAGTATATCACTGTCAGATAGTGAAACAAATAGCAATGAAGGGACAAGGGAAGGGAGAATGGGGAATAGATGCAGAGAAGGAGAGGAAAATAGATGACATTAGAGGGATGGATGAAATTGATGATTGAGGAGAGTAAGAAAGGAGATGGCCTCTGAGATGGGAGGCAATACACCTTATGGAACAGTTGATGCTGCTACAGCATAAGTAATAACAATCCAACTACACTCCAATTACAACTATCTTTCAATTGCAGTTTTCACAGAAAAGCAAACTGAATTGTGAAAAGTGATCCAAAAATATCAACAAACATCTTGAAATTCAGTGTATAAATGATTTTTTTAAAAAAATTATTGCCTTGAATTAATGATATTGGTCTTGAGCTTTTATTCAGGGTGCCCAAATTCAATTAGAGTGTCCAGATAAACTGAATTATGGGGATAACATCTTACACTGGAAAAATGATTAATAAAGGTAAAATCAAAATTGTGATGTAATGGTGATAAGTATTATGGCTTCATAGGCGTACCTAATGAAAACAAATAGCTTTTATAATTTGGCTAAGGATTCTGTTTTTGAAGCATCTCTAAGTTCTGGTACCAACACCCAAATCCTTATAGTGCTTCAAAGTCTTAATATGCATATTACTGTGGATATTTTTCATGATAAAGCAGGCAGGGTTTGTTCAAGATAGGTTCTTTAAAAATCAAAATAGATATAAACTTTCAGTGCAGTGCTGAATTTTGTGCAAAGCCAATGGTAATCAAAGGGACTGTTTGAATGGTAAGTTTAGATTATCTGGCCACTCATCTCACTGGTGTTTGTGGGATCTTCCTGTGTACAAATTAGTCCCTGAATTTCCCTACATTAAAACAGTGTTCACACTTGAACAAAACTCCTCATTAGCTGTAATGTATTTTGCGTTGTTCTGAAGTTGTGAAAGCACTTGTTACGGGAGTGGTGTTGATGTCAAATATTAAATATCAATTTCATCTGTTGGACTCACATATGGAACTTCTTTTAAAAGGCAGTATCAACTGTTAAAAGAAAGGCACTGGCTTAAGATGGCTGCCACAGAACACCTGACCTTTGGGACTCCAAGCCATCCAAGCTTCTAGAAGCTTCTAAAAGTAGATTAGAATGAACGTGCCTAGACCACATCCATGTAGAATGTTGCACCTGCCCTTGTTAGGACTTACTAAAAAACAGCAAGGATAATACAACCTCAGACTTTCTGCATCCAGGACTACCAGGTAACAAAGAAGAACTCATGAAACTAGTTATGCACAAGGAAAGTGCTAAGGGCCACTATCTGCCCCCATTGTATGTCAATGGTTTGACCATAGGAGGTGTAAACTCCTTCGTTAACATGAATAAACTTTCAATTGATTTCCATCATGTATCAATGGCCAGTCGTTACATGACTGAAATGTTTTGATTTTTTGAAAGTCTTTTATTATAAAATCCTGCTGGCTTTGAGGCAGCCTATAGAAAGAATATCTGAAGGCTACAAAAGTTGCTTGCCTCTCTCTCTCTCTTTTAACTGAGCTGGACCCTTCCTGCTTATGTCATCCTATGGATGGCAGACACAGAAATTCTATAGAATACTTAAAAATCCAAAGCAGCATTTCCAGGAGAAAAAAACAAAATGAGTACTACAGCTTTAAGAAATGCCTCAGTCATGAGCAACAGCGAAGGACTCATAATTAATGAACTCTTTATATCTTTGCCTTTTATCATTGAATCCTAATTTGGCTAAAAGTTAACTTCACTTGTATTTTTGTATGCTCGTTGTGTGTTGTCACAGTCACAAAAAAGGTGTGTTTACCTTTTTAAATATTTTAATATATTTACCTGCGTGTGTTTATAGCGCAATAAAAACTAACCCCTTCCGCATTTAAAGTCAAGAAAGCCTGCCTGACTGAGTTCTTTGCAATTTGCATGTAAACTGTTAAGGACTAATACTGAATTGGCACATTCATCCTTATAAATTTCAAAAACCTCTATTATGATCAACCGAGGAGTGCAAAAAAAGGAGTCCTTGCACCCGTCCTCATCTGGTCATAACACACTGTATAAGTTCAGGTTTTTTCTTTAGAGAATCAATTGCTAAGCTTTGTTGCAGTGGGTAAAATCAACTATGCATTTAATTTAATTTTCTAAAAATGTAAGTTGCAATCCAACAATTATGGATAAGAGAAATGCTGGTTAAAATTTATGATGGTACAATACCTTGTCTGCTTTTATCGAGATATTTCAAACAGGTCCCAAAATTAGCTCTCGGCTACTTTCAGGTGGATGGGCAGCAGTACAGATTAGAAACTCATCCTCTGCTCCAGAAATCTTACCAGTCCTGCTGAGATGGCTTTGATGGTGGGGCCAGGGGGAAAGTAGGATGGGAGGGCACCGGGTTGGTTGGTCGATGAGTTCCTGCCTCTGGCTGAACTTGCCAAAGATGGGGTGAAAGCAACGAGGGCTGTCCACTTGATAGCACTGGGTAACCAATTTACATATTTAATTGCCTAATTGTGGGCAGATTGGGGTCGCAGCTGGGATCTTCCTGCAGCAGCAGTCCCACCCTTCCAAGCGGGGTTGCCATCCTTCTAAGGTTGCCAGCCCTCTGAATGGGCCTGTTATGTTCTCTGCTTCCCACAATTTGAAATAATCACACTTTTGGACAAAAAATGCTGGAACTTCATTGAGTGTATTTCTGACAATTCACCATGTGACTGGAGGACTGATATATTGTTGTTCAGCACTGACTGTAGTTTAGTAGTAAACGTGACACCCAGTTGTACATTTTCATAACAAGTAGTTCCTATGAATAATAAAGCAATATTACCCTCTTTCTTAAAAAAGTGCCTCTATTTCAATATATCTGTTGCAAGCATTAACTGTTTTTTATATAATGTCCAAAGTAGAGAAGATTAACAATCAACTTTTAGAAATAAACTTAACACCTTAAGAGTCTGTTCTACCTTCTTTGGCTTCTTCCATTCCATATTACCTCTTTTAAATTCCCCAGCATTTCTTGCAGTCTGTTACTAGTCCCCAGTAAATCATTCTCCATTTGTGATTTAGTGTTGAGCTGCATCTGCAGTTCATTAATTTTCTATCTGAACTCAGCACAGTCATTCTTTTTAGAAACATAGAAACTAGGAGCAGGAGTAGGCTATTTGGCCCCTCAAGCCTGCTCCGCCATTCATTATGATCATGGCTGATCATCCAACTCAATAGTCTGTCCCCACTTTCTCCCCATATCCTTTGATCCCTTTCGCCCCAAGAGCCATATCTAACTCCTTGAAAACATACAATGTTTTGATCTCAACTACTTTCTGTGGTAACGAATTCCACAGGCTCACCACTCTCTGGGTGAAGAAATTTCTCCTCATATCAGTCCTAAATGGTCTACCCTGTATCTTCAGACTGTGACCCCTGGCTCTGGACTCCCCCACCATCGGGAATATCCTTCCTGCATCTACCCTGTCTAGTCCTGCTTTTGTTTTCAGATTCTTTTATTTGAAGCATGTGCTGATGAGATTTTGACCTGAGGTTCAGGATCTCCCTCTTGAATGCCCCTCTGCTAACTGTATAGCTTGCAGTCTCTCTTATACAGGCTCCTTTTCAGCTTGCCACATTATGTCCTGCTTAGCCTTCGGTATTTTCAGATCAGCAATGTTATTCTCCAGTTCTAACTTTCCATCTTGGGAATGCTGTAAGTTTCTGGAAATATTCTCGATTAGCTGCCTGAACTTTCCAAATTAGCTCTCTTTCCTTTTATGCCCTTTGTGTCTTTGGTTGACCTTGAAATTTTCAATACCTGACTGCAGCCCATTCATTTGGCTTTGCAAATTATCTCACATAATGATGAAATTTACCCAATCTGTAGGCCCTGTGACTCTTGTCAATTACTTTCTTGCTTTTGATCGGAGGGTGCTTTTCATTGGGTATACCACCTTCAAATTTCAGTGATGCCTCCTTCATCTCATGGTTTTCTGAAATAAGCTGAAACTTCTCAACTGCAAGATAGTAGGACTATCAATTTCAGTGATTATAGAACATACAGTTAAAATAATTTCCTTTGGGATTTAAGTTGTTCCTAGCTGTCAAGTCTGAATTTCACCATATTCCATTTGCATGACGTTGCCCTGCTTCAGAGCATCTTTTTTTGGGTAACCACTTTATTTCAAATTTTCAGGAAATATCTTCTGGTATATGAAAATAAGACATAGGAGCAGGAGTAGGCCATTCAGCCCCTCAAGCCTGCCCCATCATCCAGTAGGACCACGGCTGATCTGCCCCAGGTCTCAGCTCCTCTTTTCTGCCAGTTCCACATTGCCCTCAACTCTCCAATATTAAAATAAAACTAATTCCTCTTTAAATACTTTCAATAATCTAGCCTCCACAACTCTCAGAGGTAGAGAATTCCAAACATTCACTACCCTCTGAGAGAAGAAATTCCTTTGCATCTCAGTACTAAATAAATGTCCCCTTATTCTGTGACTACGGCCTGAATTTGTGGGCTCAGCAGGAGCGGGTGGGGTCAGTCGCGCAGCCACCCGCTGCCTGTGATCGGCTTTGCACAACAATTTCACGCAGGCAGGCCAATTAAGGCCCACCCAGCATGGATCGCGAGCAGTAGTGCGGGCGGTGGGGGAGGGAGAGTCGGGTCCAGCGCTTTTTCGCGTATGTGCGCGAAAGAGCGCTTCAATCTCCCTGAGGCACAAAACTGCCTCAGGGAGATTAAAGAGCTTTTTAAAGAAATTATTAAAAACATTAAAAATTTAATGAAACGTCCCCTCATGTGACTGTGTCATCTGAGATGGAACATGTTTTTATTTTTCAAAAAAAGCTTTTATGCAATTTGTAAAAGCTTTAGGAAACCTCATCCTACAGAGCCAAACAGGATGAGGTTTCCTAAAAAATGTAAAGGCCGCTTGGCTTTTTCACCTGCCCGCCAACCATTAGGTTGCATGGGCAGTGTAACTTTAAAGTTAATGAGGTTGCTAATGGCCTTAATAGGCCTTTTAATTATCGGCAGGCATGCAGACGACTCTGGCGCATGCCCGCCAAACGAAATATCGCAAGGCTGTGTGATGACATCAGTATGCACGCCCGATGTCATCACGTGTCAATTTACCTTTCAGCGTGTCGGGCCCGCCCCTGCATAGTAAACGTAAAATCCTGACCTATGTTCCTTAGTTAAAGTTTCCCCCCTAGTGGAACTATCTTCTCAATATCTACCCTGTCAAGCCTCCTCAGAATCTTGCATGTTTCAATACGATCACCCCTCATTCTTCTAAACTCTAATGAGCAAAGGCTGACCTGTTTAGCTGTCCTTGATAAGTCAACCCCTTCATCTTTTGAACTGCTTCCAATGTCAGTATATCACATCTTAAATATGGGGACCAAAACTGTACACATTACTCCAGGTGCAGCCTCACAAACACCCTGTACAGTTGGAACAAGACTTCCCTATTTTTAAACTCCAACTCCCTAGCAATACAGGCCAAAATTCCATATGACTTCTTAATTGCTAGCTGCACCTGCATGCCAAACTTTTGTGTTTCATACACAAGAACACACAGAGCCCTCTGTGCTGTACTTTTTTGGAGTCTCTCTCCATTTAAATAATAGTCTATCTTTTAATTCTTCCTACCAAAGTGCATGACCTCACAGTTTCCTACATTAAACTCCATCTGCCAAGTTTTTGCTCACTCACTCAACCTATCTATATCTCCTTGCAGATTCCTTATGTCCTCATGACAACATGCCCTCCCACATATTTTTTGTATCATCAGCAAATTTGGATACATTACACTCTGCCCCCCTCCTCCAAGTCATTAATATAGATAGTAAATATTTGAGGCCATAGGACTGAGCCTTGTGGCACTCCACTAGTTACGTCTTTCCAACCTGAAAAAGACCCATTAATCCCGACTCTCTGTCTTCTGTGTGTTAACCAGCCTCAATCCATGCTAATACATTACCCCCAATTACGTGAGTTCTTATCTTGTGCAACAACCTTTTATGTGGCACCTTATCAAATTCCTTCTGGAAATCCAAATACACTACATCTACTGGTTCCCCTTTATCAACTCTGCTTGTTATATCCTCAAAGAACTCTAGCAAATTTGTCAAACATGATTTCCCTTTCACAAAATCATGTTGACTCTGTTTGATTGTGTTAAGTTTTTTTAAATATCCTGCTATTTCTTCCTTAATAATGGACTCTGGCATTTTCCCAATGACATATGTTAGGCTGACTGGCCTATAGTTTCCTGCTTTTTGTTTCCCTGCCTTCTTGAACAGGAGTGTCACATTAGCACTTTTCCAATCTGATGGAACCCTCCTGGAATCCAGTAAGTTCTGGAATACTTCAACCAATGCCTCCACTATTTCTGCAGCCACTTCCTTTAAAAGTCTGGTGGGATGATGTTACTATGTGCTCTGGCATCTAGCTTCAGCTTCTCAATTATGATTGTGGGCTTATTTCTCATCCTTTTCCTAATCTAAATGATTATGTGAGTTTCTTTCTCTGGGAACTGTCACATTCAGCCACTTTATGCAGTTGTATGGTTCCCATGTCTATTGTGTTCTCAAACTCATTATCATCTTCCAGAGTATGGATGTTTTGGTTTCTTTTCATTCTCATTGCTCTGTCTCTGATAACTCATTTAACATCTTCTCTCCTCGTTCTGCACATCCTTTCCCAGTGTTTTGGCTTTCCACAATCTCTACAATTTTACCTATGTGTGGGACATTTCCTTCCATCTATGAACTCCTTACACATCTCTTTCTCTCTGTCTAGTGTGCATTCTTTTGTTGCTGTTTCACTAAATCAACCCTACTGCATTCCTGTCTCAACATAACTGAAGGCAAGCTTTGGGTAGTCAGTGTCTTCATTTGTCTACTCATGGCTTTATTGCTCTGGTAGTGGTTAAAGCCTGTAATATTGTGAGTTATCCTTTCCAATAAAATCTTTTTTTACTTCAGGGTGTGCAGTTTTTCATCTGTTTCTTTGAATTAGATTTTCTGGCTGCATTTTTGAATCTTATTAGATTGTCAACAGGCTCACCAGGTGCTTGACTCAGACTTGGAAACTCTAGTGTTGGATCTGATGGTGAATGCACCAGTGATGGTGACTGACAGTTAACTGCCAAGCATTGTTTGAAATTTAAACCAGGCAGCTTGACCCTGATTGGTCAAGGCATTGCCACGAGGAATGAGTTAACAAATGGCTGTCACTTATTTTGTTTAGCTGAAACAGCTGAAACATGTACTGGAAGCTACTTATATTAATACACAGGGCCCTGTTCTTTGTAGTCAGAAAGGACATGTACACACATTGCGTCTGTTTCAGCTAACCAAAATAAGTGACAGCCATTTGCTGACTCATTCCTCAGGGCAGTGCCTTGACCAATAAGGGTCAAGCTGTCTGGTTTAAATTACAAACAATGGTTGGCAGTTAACTGTCAGTCATCATCATTGGTGCTTTCGCCATGACAATGCCTCTACCAATCAGAGTACACTTGCCAACCAATTAGCACTCTTCATATACAGTATAAGTTGTTGTTTTCCCCTTATATTGATATTCTTGTGTGTGTCCTGATGAGTGCAGGATGAAAAGCTTTGCCATGTTTTTTTTTAGCAATACTCAAGTTTTGATCCTTAAAGTTGTTAGGATTCCATTCATACCCTGTAGTATTTACATACAAAACAATAGTGACTAAACTTCAACAGCATTTGATTGTAAAACACTTTAGAATGTCTTAAATATGTGAAAGGCGTAATATCAATGCATTTTATTTATTCCTTTCTATGTACCATTATATGCTGTCTTTCTATCTTTTGTTATGTGATGTTGGACTTTTGGAACAGTAGCAAGACCTTTGTACACACCTTGTGGGAGTTCATTTCAATACAACATATGTGTCAGTTCAGGACATACCTTACAAGGTTTATTTGTGATCATGCGAACTAGTTTCACCAAACACAAAGTATGCCCTGCAGCTGAATGAACATAAAAGTATATTTCAAAAGGCTGAAATGTTATCGCCTTATTTCGAATATCAGGGGAGACTGTTGCTGAGGAAGTCGGAGATGGAAAAATGAGAATTAAGCAGCAGCTGTAGCTTTGTCATCTTCTATTGCAGGAGAACACTGAAACTTGCTATGTTGCTCCATTCTTACCACTCATCCTTTTCTCTTTTTGATGAAATACAGCACCACGAAGCTGAGGAAAAAGGAGAAAATTAGCCAAGCCTCACTGCCTCAGGGCCTGAACATGCCACGTTATCCATGACATTACTGTTTCCCTTTCAAGCACAAGAACCAAGGGGGTTTTAGATAGTGGGTGTAAGCACAAAACCCAGAAAGATGAGCAGCCTGGTATTCCTGAATGGAGCTTCAGAAGACATCAGCCTTGATAGAAGACACGGGTACCTGGATCTTACAGTTCATTCTTTTAAAAGGCTACTTTCCGAACATCACACCTTAAGTGAAGAATCTGTGGACATTCTCCCTTCATGGTTAGCTGCTGTCTGGACAACTGGAAAAGTCTATGCCTAGCATATGCTGCACTATAAGCAGTGGTTTCACAATGTTCAAAGCAACCTGAACTATCTTGTAGAGGAATCAGCGAAGAATCGTCCCAATTTTGCATTAAGTGCGGTAGCGGGCAGATAAAACCGTGTCTTACACGTCGGCCGCAATGGTGGCTTTTCACACTGTATCGTCCCAAACCCACTGCATTAATTATGCATTCCCGGGAAAAACCCCGTTTCCATGGTGGGTGGTCTCTCCTTCGCCCACCATGCCCTTATCTTGCTGCTTCATCACACCGGACGCAATGTTTAAAGTCCAGATGTGTGTACACCTCATGGTGCTTCCGGCCTTTGATCGCTGCAAAGAAGACATAGTCTTAAAAGGCAAAAAGACTGCAGCCCCAGGTTCAATGATGTGTCCATTGAGTAGCTTTTGGACACAGTGGAGGCTCGCCTACCCCGGCTCTGGCTGCAGGATGAGCAACAACATTACCAATCTGGCTTGGGAGGTGGGGCAGTGATGGTCAGTGCCAATGCCCTGCAAAAGAGGACAGCCACCCAGTGCCGCAAGCAGATGAATGATCTCCTCCGTTCCCCTGGCTCAGTCACTCCTCTCATCACTCTCAACTCACACACTCACAAACCCCTCACACATCCACAAGGCCTCACTACCGGTTCAAGGGACATCACCATTCATTCTCTCACACACATCTTCATTGTCCTCATCCCGTCCATGGGACCACTCACCACCTACACACGCCAGGCATACTTATCATCTGGCCTGGGAGGCATCCTGCTTACGCTATCTCCATCTCTATTCATGCAGGACAAGCTGGTACACAACAAGAGGGAGAGGTCGCAGATCAATGGAGTAATGCCTGAAATCAAGGTCCTCACGGACTTTGAAAACAGAGCCATCCTGCTGGCTGGCCACGATCTGGACCAGTCCTGTGCTGACAGTGAGGTCGGTGCTGCTCTACCAAGTGAGGATCCAGCAGTGCAACATCCATCAGACAACCATGCTGTGAATGATGTGTCCTCTTTGACAGGCCACAGCCATGCACTAATTATCTATCCTTGCTTTCACAGGCACATCTGTCAAACAGCTGTCAGAATCCATGACCCAGGGCTTCCAATAAAGCCCTGAAGAAACCTCTGAAGAGGAATCTGAAGGCACCCTCTTTGAAGTCCTACCACAGCGCTCACCCACACCCTCCACCAGTGCAAAGACACACACCTTGGTGGGACTTAGTTTTAGAGTAGCCTCAGGATCACAATCTGGTAAGCACATCACACTTTCTGATCCACAGCAGGCAGGGACTTCCCAGAGGCCACAACTTTGCTGAGTCCGTGTCAGATGATGAGCCTCTGGACTCGGTCATATTACAGTTGCTGGAGGTGCGAAGAGCAAGCTAGGGAACAACAGGAATGGATGTCCACTGCACTCCTCAGATTGCAAGGCGCGATGGAGGAGTCAGGCTGAGGTGATAGCACCAGAATGTCAACAAACTGAGAATGGTGGCTGCCATGGAGAACTTGGTCCAGAACATCACTCCTATGTTTCTGTATTTCTCAATTCCATCGCTGATGCCGTAGTTGGCCTCCAACAGTGTGTATGCTGAAGGGGAATAAAACAGGCCGATCTCATTCCAGCTGCCCCTTCTTCTCAAGGAGTCAGGTAGATGCCCTTGGGCAGCTGTAGGGAGGAGAATCATCAGATGTACACCCCCCCCCCCTACTCCACCCCGGGGCTATCCATCCAGATGAATCCAGGAGTGGCCGGCACATTTGAAACCCCCCTTCCTGTGACCTCTGCAGCTCCAACTCCACAGGCCAAGGAGTATGTGATGCCACATAGCAGGATTTGAAAAGCAAGCCGGGGCCCTCCAGGTCTCAGCCCTCCAGAGGATGCCTGCCACGTTCCTCACAGACAGGTGCAGCAGTCAGCAGGCTGCCTCCACCTCCACTGTGGAAGTCCGGGGATAACCAAGACATGGAGGGAGGGTTAGGAAGGTTAAGGGGATGTAGTTGCACAGTCTGGGCATGGGTGTAAATCACTTGTACATAATGTTCACTATTCTCAATAAACTCCCAAGAATGTCTCCCTGCCTATGACTCCTTGTTCTGATGAGCAGTGTTCTTGCCACTCAGATGTGAAACCTTTCTGCACAAGATAAAAGCAGGTGTTTCAGTCCAGGGCCTCTTTCCTGTGCTTTGTGCAGCCTTCAGAGCAAAGTGATAGTCCAGCCTCACACTCCCTGGACACATTATTGATGCCTGCACCTCAATGGTTCATATCATTACTGCCAGAATGTCGTGGGCAGGCGTCACAGAGTTCCATCATTCTCTTTGCGTGCTCTCAGCACCTCCAAGGTGGAGCTGGCCTCCATCTCTTCAACATCTGTGATCCGTGACACTGTGCTTCTGAAGGGCTGAAGGTAGATAAAGGATCAGATGCTGCATCTCTACGATATAACCCTGATCATAGAGCGCAATTGAGCTGTCCTCGGCCAGACAGGAGTCAGACACTCTCAGAGGCTATGTGAGAATCTATGGAGTGTCCTTACTGCATGTCATTATCATCATCCTGCAATCGAGTGACTATTAGGGCTTCCGCCATGCCTCCATGACAGAAACATTATCACAGAGGGTGTGTGCACTGTCATAAGCCAGACTGGAGTCAAACATTCATAGATGCAATGTGAGGTTCTTATGATTTCTCCTCACTACATGTCGTCATCATCCTTCACAAATCTAGCACTATGAGAGCCTCCTGAGTGCACCTGTCCTGTCTAGTCAGTGGGAATTCCTCAGCTCCATCATCCTCGCCTTCGAGGACCTCCTCACCCTCATCCCTGTTGGCGTCCTCCTCATTGGAGGAGACATCCAGGTTCTGCATCTCCTCCTCAGCCAGCCCCTCTCCCTGTTGCAGTGCCAGGTTGTAAAGGGCGCAGCAAGTGATGATGTTTCATGACATCCTCTCTGGACTATATTGCAGGGCTCCACCAGCCTGGTCTAGGCACCGGAACCTCATTTACAGCATCCCAATGGTTTGCTTCACCAAGCTGCGAGTTGCAGCATGTGCCTTGTTATACCATCGCTCTGCTACAGTCTGAGGCCGTTGCACGGGAGTCATCAGCCACGTCCTCTGCAGGTAGCCCTTGTCCCTGAGGAGTCATCCATGCAACCTCTGTGGACCCTGGAAGATGTCAGGGGTTTGTGACCAGCAAAAAATGTAGGAGTCCTGCAGACCCCCTGGAGACTGTGCGCCAACCTGCAAGATGCATTTGCAGTGGTCGCACACCAGGTGAACATTCAGCGAATGGAATCCCTTGTGGTTGATATAGCTGACCGCTTGTTGCAACAGAGATCTGAGAGCCACTTGAGTGTAGTGGATGGCACCCTGTGCCTGTGGGAAACCTGAGGTTTGGGCAAATCCAATTGCTCTTACATCCTGGCACTCCTGGTCCCAGGCGAAATGTACAAAGTTGTGTGCCCTTGCAAAGATGGCACCTGTGACCTCATGGATGCAACTGTGGGTGGAGGCTTGTGATATCGCATAGAGGTCACCTGTGAGCTCTGAAGGGAGCCACTGGTGTAGAAATTGTGCGTCGCTGTCAGCTTCATGGCCATTGGCAGTGGATGCCCTCCATGTTCATGTGGCACCAAAAACTGCAGTAGCTGGCAGATGTGGCTGACCAGTTCCCTGGACATTGGCGGTCTTTGGTGACACTGGTTCTTGGTCATCTGCAAGAATGAAAGGTAGTGTCTATAGACCCTGGGTCTAGCTAGGCACCAACCAGTGACGGCTCGCTGTGGCTCTTCGGGGATGTATGTGGGAGCCCCAGCCACCCGTTCTTCCAGGGGGTGCTGTTCCACCCTTTGCGCAGCCAGGCGCCTCGGTCACTGTCTTCTCTGTAGCCTTCGCTCTTCGAATGCCACAAAATATATAGCTAGTTCACCAGGCTCCATTATCCTGGTGTGTTCATCATGCAGGATGAAAGAGAGAGACACATGGGTTGGCACGGGCATTCTAAGAACCTCTTTTAGTTAATTCTGAAGGCCCCTTAATGCATCCTGGAGAGGGATGGCCACCACTTGGATGGGCAGAGATTAGTGTGCTGCATGGCTGCCCGAAACCTCACCTTCATCCGCCTAACTCTACCTGACCGAATGGTGGCAGCTTTGCTCATTGGACTGCATGCTGTACTCTCAGCTCAGGTGCAGACATTCTCCTAACCCGTGCTGCAAGGCTGCATTGTTAGCTTGAACCATAGGAGAGACTGATCCAAACTGGGATGATGACATTGCAAGGGATTGTGAGTGCCTCCACCAGTGACTGCTCCATGACCAGGAGATTGCATAATGCGCGCAGTCATCCAGCTGTTCAGCAGCCAACTAAAATGCGGTCTGTGCTTGAGGGGTGAAAAGTTCTGGAGCATTTGGTGGCACTTTGAAGCCTCTGCACTGCTTGACAGGGCAGATAAGCTACAGGCTCGACTCCAATTATATCAATGGGCCTGCAGCAGAACTGTTTCAGTTGCAGAGGAATGGTCACTTTATATAAGATTTCCTTAATGTGTGGCCACTTCCCTAGCCCACCCCCTACCGCCCCGCACGTGCTTATGTGCAACCTTCAACTGCAGGGCAGACTTGCCACCACCATGCTCCCAAGTTGCTTCAACCGAAGAGCAGGGTTTGCTGCCCCCACAAATTTGCCTCAACCTTGAAGTCCAATAGGTGTCCCTCCCGAGCACTCCGCAACATTACTGTGCACTCACCTCCCAGTTCCCCTCAAAGTGCAGTCCATGAAGTGCAAGCCTTTTATATGCTGTCGTGAAACACAGCGTGCAATCATGCCGACCTGGGCGAATAATCCAGCGGTGGGGTGTGGATGGGTCTGGCGGGCTGGCCTTACAATGATATGCTGATGTATTACAATGAGGTTCCCAACATCCAATGGTGGGAAACATAGCCTGCCATTGATAGGCTGAGTGGACGATTGCAAATTGGTTTCACGATATCATGAAACCGATTTTTGGGCTTCCTGCCGTATTGTCTGCTCATCCCACTGAACACACCCAACGCCAGTGGGCATGGACAACTCCCCCTCCGTAGAGTTCTGTAGAGAGGCGAGAGGTAGTGGAGTTATTCTCTTTAGAGCAGTAGGATGAAGGAGAGATTTAAAAGAGATGTTCAAAATTCTGAAGGATTTTGATAGAGTAAATAGGGAGAAGTAATTTCCACTGGCAGGAGAGCTGTTGACCAAAGTGCATAGGTTTAAGATAATTGACAAAAGAACTGGGGAAGATAAGGACAATTTCTTTTGTGCAGTGATGATGGGAGCAGATTAAATGAAATTTCCAAAGGGCAACCAGATGTATTCTTGTAATGGAAAAATTTGCAGGACCTTGGGGAAAGGACAAGGGATTGGGGCTAATTGGATAATTCTTTCAAAAGAGCAGGCCTGGGCACAAATGGACTGAATGGCCTCCTGTACAGTATGATTCTATGGTTAAATCTGGATCATCTGGTAGCTCTGGACAGGACTGCAGCAGATGCCCTCAGTACAGAGTTGTTTTTGGTACAACCTGAATCTTGTTTCTCCCAACATGTGGTTTCCAGGAGAAGAAGGCGTCAGAGTCCCAGAAGGATCTTATAGGCAATTCGTAGCCAGCCATCCAACATGCTGCAATAACTCAGATAGCACTTTAGAATGAGAAAAATCCTAGGCATAGCTGAAAAAAAACACGGTACTGAGGAAAATAAATAACCTGTGGCTTGGTATTGAAGCCGATGTTTCTTCAATTTATTTTACAGGTTGAAAGTGGATGTATTAAGATGTGGAAATGGGAAAAGTTGGAACGTGAGTGGCATTGTGAGTGGTCAGACTGGATGTGGTGTGTTTCAGAAGTGTGGAGAGGTGGTCCCCAGGTGAATGGATTGCATATCAGTGTTGTAAATACTTTTCAAAAACAGAATTACCTGGAAAAACTCAGCAGGTCTGGCAGCATCGGCGGAGAAGAAAAGAGTTGACGTTTCGAGTCCTCATGACCCTTCGACAGAACTTGAGTTCGAGTCCAGGAAATACTTTTGGCTGTTGACACTGCTCTACTTGGCAGCTTCTTCCTGCACCTGCATTGGTGGTAACCTACTACCATTCATTGTCTTCTGTGTACTCCCTCTTCTGTGTCAAAGGGAACACCCCTTTTCATAGTACCCTCTTCCTAATTCCTAATGCCTGAACACTATCCTCAACACTCATGCAGAATTGTTCTGCAAAGTACCACCAAACTTGTTGAGGCAACCAAGGCATGCCTTCAGCATTCCAATGGTGGGTTCAATGATCTAGACCCAGACTGACTGAAAAATGAAATGGAGTCATACTGCCTCTTCTGGTGGTCTCACCTTTCTTCCACAGAGTGTCAGGTTATCCTTTGACCCTGAATTTAAGCTGTAATTAAAATAGACCATGGATTTTCTTCTTTGTTATGCCTGAGAAATAATTAGTACCCATGTGTAGAAAAGGGGAAATAGCTGCAGAAGTCCATTATCTTGAATCTCTAGCCTCAGTATGCTGCACAAGATTTCTGGAGGGGTTTCCAGATTGAAAGTAATTAATGGATATACTTCTAGAAGCCAGTAATGGGATAAAATTAGGTCACACCTAAGAAACTCATGGGTTAACTTAGGACAGTTGACATGGATCTTTTGAAGGTAAGTTGTGTTTAATACATTTGAAAGAGTTCTTTGAGGTAATAATGGAGTACCTTATGTACATGTGTATATGATTTTCAACACTTAATAAAGTGACAGATGCAAGGCCTGTTGATAAAATTAAGAAACACAACATTAAAGCGAATGTGGAAGCATCTGTAAAAAAATGGATAAAGGTCAGAAAACAAAGAATAATGGTTAAAGAATGATTTCCGGTCTTCTTTGGCAGCCCCCTATCTCATGAGACAATAGTTTGCATCTTTATGGTCAACTCTGTGTTAAACATCACTTGGTGCAGCTCAGGAGCCCCACTCTGTCATGGCAGTCTCTGCCATATTTGCTGCAGATGAAGACAGTGAGCTGTGAATATGCAGGATTTACTAGTCTCTGTTTTCCTTCTGGTAGTTCTCTCAGCCAGCTGAGCTTTCAACTCCTTTGCACCTCATCCAAGTCCCAGCAAACAGTCAGCCACCAGAGTTCAAGGCTGTCGATGGCTGTCTCCCAGTTGTCTGTGCCAATGTCTTGCTTGCAATTGTCCTTGTAGAGGAGGTATGAATGTCTAGCAGGTTATGACCCAGTGGTCAGTTCATCTTACAGGAGGTCTTGGCCAACATCCATTCAATGAATGTGGCTGAGCCGGCACAGACATCATTGGCTTGGTAATAAGTGTGTGCTGATGGAATGAATATGCTCCAGGTCCTTTAAGTTGGTGATCTTGTCCTGCCAAGAGATGCTGAAGATACGTCTGAGACAACAAGGATGGAAAATGTTCAGCATTATAGCATCACCACCTGGAGTTTTGTCAATGGCAAGTGAATCAATAACTTTTCGGGCTTCGATAGATGTAAACAACGGCATCCTTTATGGTTGGTGTTGGAACTATTGTACTTAAAGTATGCAAATGATTTTGACTTAAGCATGGGGAACACATTATCAGATGTTGCAGACAGCACAAAAATAATGTGATTAATTGTGGAAAAGGATTATAAGCAATTTCAGAATTAACTGAAAGGGTAGTAGGTTGAATAGGATAGATTAAACTTAATGTGGAAAAATGGTGAGATGATAGATTTTTGGAGGGTGAATAAGGAGAGATCACGTGCACTAAATGTTAAAACTTCAAAAGCTGCAGAGAGGTTTAGATGTTCAGTTAGAAAATATTTAGAAATAGAAGGATAACACTATAAAAATGCACACTCAGCATTTTGCCTTTAAGGGTGTTCCATTTATCCTCACCTATACCATTGCTGAACAGTTTGCTGCAATCAATTTGTTTAAATTGTTTCCTCATTTCTTTGAAGTTTACCTTTTGAAGTTATACAAAAGGCTCTTGGTCTGGCATTTTTGAATTCTTGATCATGAATAAAGGAGGTTTAGGAGTGACCTAGTAGAGGTATTTATAATTATGGAAAGTTTTTATAGAATAGATGTAGAGAGAATGTTTCCTCTTGGGAAGAGCTTAACAAGAGGCCATCAATATAAAGTAGTCACCAAGAAATCTCATAAATTCAGAAGAAACTTCTTTCCCCAAAGAGCGGTGAGAATGTGGTTGCAATAAGTAGTATAGCTACATTTAAGGGAAGCTAGATAGGCATATGAGGGAGAAGGGAATAGAGGGTTAGGATGATAGATTTAGATGAGGAAAACTGGGAGAAGATTCAGTGGAACATAAACGGTGCCATGGACTGGTTGGGCCAAATGGTCTGTGTCCTATATCCCATGTAATGCTATGCTGAATTTAATAATTCTATAATATTGCCTCCCAAGGATACCATGATTTCATTTTCATATACATTGGTTGCCTTATTTATGAATACTGTGTACTACACTGCATCTCATGGCTTTCCTGATACAACTAATGTATTTTTTATATTATATTTACCAACCCTGATTCCAGGTTACTTGGGTTTCCCTAATTTACATTTGATCGATTGAAGCTGTCAGTTTAAATAACTTCCCTGTTCTCACAAGCCCTTCCTATTTATTTACTGAGCACTTTTTTTGTGCTTATTAGACAGTTTATACTATACCCCCAGTTCTAGCTTTCATTTTTTCACATTATTGATTACTGATCAGAATAGTTTATTGGTGGCTTTCAACTTTCCACTGGATCAAGTTCATTTACTTCACTGGTATCCTTGACATATTTGGTTCAGCAACGTCTTTTCTGTCTCTCTATTTTTTTGGACAACTCTTGAATTCGAGAAATATATGTTTTTAATACTAGATTGCCAGCCATTTATTTACATCATCTTCTTGATGGACTTCCCACCTTTCACAAACACTGGAAACTTACTAGAAAACATTATTTTGCACACTACTGTTGTGCACTGCTGTGGGTTTATTATCAATTCTTTGCTTTAATTTAATAGAATCTGATTCACTATCATGCTGTTAACATTTAAAATGTTGTGGCTTTGTACAGGGTCATCATTACTTGATAAAACTTAACTAATCAATCACTGCTTACGTGAGGTTACTTCAATTACAATATAGCACTGCACATCTACGTTCTGATAATTTAAGACCAGGGCACAACCTAGTATAACAGTTTCATTCTGTGATCATCTCGAATTTCACTGTATCTAACGAATTATGATATCAAAGATAGCCATTTGGCATGCTGGTCATAATAACATTTTTGTTTCCTTTGGATTCTTATAGTTTGACCATTTATGTTACAGTTGATATTCTTGAACAGGAGTCGTCAATGGGCAAATTGGTTGTAAACTCAACAACCCATCAGAGGTTGTGAGAGCGTTAACACATTCTCCAGGTATATGCTCTTACACAGTGGTAAGGTAATGTATGGATCTTGACAATTGATGATCTTGATTGAACCATTGTTTAAGATTATACCAGGCTGAAAGTAGAGTATTTCCTTATGAGAAAACTTATGAAAACACAACAGTGAACCATATATTCAGGACTTACCATATGATTATGACTCAGAAATTATCACAAGTTAGAGGCAAGCAGCATGATAATGAATCAGACTTTATTAAATCAAAACAACCAGCTGAATCTAAATCTGCAGCAGTTCTACAAAAGGTCGCTGTGACTATACCAGAACAAAAAATAAGAAAACCAGAGAGATGTATGTAAAACAGCATAGTGTTTAATGTAATGTTTAAACTGACCTTCATTTAATATATGTCTCATGCTGACTCAGTGGTTGAACTCTCACACCTTAGTTGGAAACCCACTTCAGAGATTTGAAATGCAGTCTTGGCCAGCACATCAGTGCTGCATTGTTGCAGGTGCTGGCTTTTAGATGACATATTAAACTGAGGCTCTATCTGCCCTGCAGGGTGGATGCTATCAATCCTATGGCACTATTCAAAGGAAAACAGGGGAGTTCTCCTGGAATCCTGGCCAACATTTATACCTCAACTACTATTATTATAAAAAAAAAGGTCATCAAATCATTCATCTCATTGTTGTTTGTGCTATCTTGCAGTATCCAAATTGGCTGCTGCATTTCCCTACGTTACAATAGTGACGATACTTCAACATTCTCCAATGGCCATAAAAAATGCTACATAATGCAATTTCCTTCTCATAGACATTTTATATTCTCTTGAAGAGTCTTTATATTTCTGTTCTTGGCAATCTCTTGTCCAATCTGTTCAACTCTATTCAAACCTTGGTATTGATGTTATCAAGCTGTGTATATATGCCAATACTTCATCATCACTGGAACTCTGACAATCATGATGAGATCTCAGCTGCACACTTTCATCTTCCAGCAATATATGTCACATATAGATTATAGAACTGATTTTAATCCTGCCCATCCAGCGGGAAAATTGTTGCAGTGTATTTACTTCATCATTCCCATCAGCTGCCCTTTTAACCTGGCATCCACCAGGGGCAGGCAGGTCAGGGTCTTATTGGGGAATTAGGATCCCAAATCCATTTTATTGCAAACTCACCAAAGTCCTGCTCAACTTGCCATAAAAACTTGTGAAATTGATTGGTCAAGGCCACCAATTAGTGCACAAAAGGGGGACTCATTTGCAGGTTATTGGATCATGGGATCAGTATTCCATTGTACTGTCTGAATTGTCAAAAAGAATTTCTAGCCTCTTACTCATATTTGCCTGGCTTAACCTCAATAAGCTGTATCTCCTCATCATGTTCACTATTGTTGCGAGTTTCATTTGGATGGAGCAACAGCTGTGAGGAAGAAAAACAGCCACCTCAGCACCAGCTGGGCCTTTGAGAAGGCAGTATGTGAGTGGGGAGGATGGTTACTTATGAGAGACCATATCTAGCACATAGCATGACAAAGTCAAAAAGTCAATCTCTTGGATCTTTCTGAATAGCAGTGCACTAGATGCTGTGCTTCTTCAAGGAGGCCGTAGGAGACTTCTGCAGCCTCCTGCAACAGGACTTACTGGACCAGAAGGCCCTACTTTACCAGTGGCTGTCAAAATCACCACAGCCTTTAATTTCTTTGTCAATGGTTCCACAGAGTGGGCTATAGAGAATATCAACTGCATCACCCAGTCAGTAGTCTATAGCTGTTTTGAGCTGGTTGCCAATGTTCTGTTAGCCAGAACTAACTTATATGGCACATTTCCCACAGACCTCCACAGTCAACAGAAAAGAGCTCAGAAATTTGCACCAGTGCATAGCTTTCCTCATGTCTGTGGTCTTATTCACTGCACACATATTGCCATTAGAGATCATTCTGAGAAAGGGCAACATTTATTACTCCCATTGCATCACTGCCAACCCGGGGGCTCGTGCTGATCGCTTCCACTGATTTGCAAGACAGCAGGCTGCAGAAGCTTCGTGATTGTTTGGAAGTGCTGAAATACTTGGTTCACCAATTGGAAGAGGTAAGCAGTTTTCATTTTATGGCTGGATCCCTGAAGTTGTCATCTCTATCCATCTCAACAGAGCTGGGGTGGACCACACCCTGTGGTAAGCTGTTGACTAGGCTGTCCATGCTTGGGTTGGATGTTTCATCTTATGCAACTCCTCTGGCTCACTATCTAATCCACATGGAGTGTTAATTGTTATGCCACTGATTGGGATTCATAGACTGCATAATGGTGCATCTCAGGGGAATTATTCTTCTCCTGAGGTGCTTTTTTCAATTGGATTCATGTGCTGGGAAGGATTTGGAAGAAAGAGAAAAGGGGCAAGATGTTACTGAGAGATTGAGCATCAGCAAGTGACAGTCTTGAGAATGCAGTTTTAATTTGTGAAGTTTAATGAATATTTGCTGAAGTGAATGAAATATTACAAGTAATAAGCAGAGACCTGGCTTAGATAAACTGGTCTGCTTGCCTTCTTTGAAGCTTATGGCTTTGCCTGAGCCAGTAATCCCCAAAGTTTCATGTCCTGCTTGGGTGAGGGCTATGACATTAGTTACTAATCCCTCTGTCTTGGTCCTCTCCTGCACATTAAGTGCTGTTTTGTCCTTCAAAAAGTGGTGGTTGTTGAAAAGATAAGTGGAGATATGTAGGACTTGTGTATATGGTGCAAAATACATTGAAGATGAGGAATAGATGAATGGAAAGCTAAACGTGTAGTAAGGAAAGAGTGCTGGGAGGAAGCAAAGGAAGAATTGAGCTTTTCTGGAATGAAAAGAAGAGAGCTGTTGCACTGTATCCTTGTGATTACGTGCTGAAGGATGTGATGGAAGCAAGGAAACTGTTGAGTTTGGAGCAATGATGAAAGGACTATTGTCAGGGATTGTTGATGATGAGATATAGGGCGGAATTTTACTCCAGCAGGATTTGACAGTCCCTGCCCTACTGTGACGGAGCTGTAAAATTCCACCCATTGGGTTGAAAAGCAGTAATTACTCTTTGAGGTTATTGAACCAATTCTGGGAAATTCGCTTTTAATTGCTATTATCAAATGAGCCTTTGTTTTTCCCGCAGTCTGAGCTTAAAACAGACAATTTGAGCATTTTTTCCCCCCAATCTCTAACTCACATGTGGGAATTTTATTCTGGATATAAATTCACACATGTGAGTTTGAGATTGGGGGAAAAAGTGCTCAAACTGTGTGTTTAAGCTCAAACTACAGGAAAAACAAAGGATCATTTGATAATAGTAATGTTAAAGTGAATTAGGACAATTTGGGAATATGGATTTTTTTTAACAAAAATGCTTTGGTAATGGATTCTAATATACAGTGATTTAGCTGAGACTCGCAATTCCCGTGACGCGGCAGAATATTTCATCGGAGGCAATATCTCTAGTATTTGGGATATTAAAGCAGGCTGATGTGGGATCAGAATCCCCTCCACTTGGACTTTATGAAATAAAAAAAAACCCAAAAACCACAGATACAACCACTGTAAATAAAAAGCCAAACCTCAACATAAAACACACAGAGGCAGGCTATACTGTAAGGGTTAATTTCAAACATTCCAACATCACAACAAGAACAGACAAAATTAAGAGACAGGAAAGGAGAGAATTATCACAACAATCATGTAAGATAACTGCTTCTGCCTGTTCAGTTCTGTTGAAGAGTCATACAGACTCGAAACGTTAACTGTGTTCCTCTCCGCAGATGCTTTCAGTTTTTCCAGGTATTTTGTTTTTGCTTCTGCCTGATGTAGTCAAAGGACTGAATCACATACAATGGTACAGGACAGCTGCCATTGCATAACTCAATTAGGAAAATGGGAATTTCATTAGCATAACGACCCCAGACGATGGCCATTCCCTCCTATCGAGGAAGGAAGAAAAACATTGACATGCTATCACCTTTGGAGCCAGAGATATCTTGTCTGGGTGGGGTCCATTGATGGAAATAACATCAGCCTGAGTGAGTCTGACTGGCTTAAAACACAGTTATAGCACTTTTTCCCCAATCTCGAACTCACGTGTGAATTTATATCCAGAATAAAATTCCCATGTGTGAGTTAGAGATTGCGGGGGGGACTGCTCAAATTGTGTGTTTTAAACTCAGACTGCGGTAATAGAATAAAAGGATTGAAAGGTGCTAAGCACTGACCATCCAGCAGAATGGTCTCAGGAAATGTGTTTATGATATTCCGATAACAATCATTATAAAAGGGACAAGATCGAAGGGTTTGGGGCGGCAGTCGGAAGACGGGTCAGATCTGGTCACCAGATCCGACAATCAACACTGGATAGACCAGCTGTGTTGGAGATTGTAAGTGGTTTCAGCCAAATCGTAGTGAGGTTGGTCTGTGGTTTTGTGGTCTGCAGTCAGGGAGGGTCCGGAATGGTCAACCTGGCTCACGGACCTACAATTCACACCGGAAAGGACGTTGGAGGAGTGTAAGTTATCAGCCAAATCCGAGGGGCATTGGGGCTGAGGTTTTTAAAGTAACTTATGGGTAGCAAACAAATCCTGGGGAAGATTTGGGTTGAACTGAGCAGTTTGTTGCAGATGTGCGGGGTTTTGCCTGTGGTTTTTAAGTAGAGGCTTTCTAAAAAGTTGTGCTGATTTTGTGTGTTTAAGTGGAAGCCAAGGTTAAACTGTAGAGTGATTTAAATCAGACTAATTAAGTGTTGTGTAGTATCAATTACACTAGTTTAGAACTCTTTGTATTAGGGTGTCAGGAGTTTTTAATAAACAAGAAGTTTGTGGTTGAGTCAAACCCCGTGTGTATGTGTAATTTTGTCCTTTATAAAATCTTAAAGTCAAGAACCGTCCATTAGGAGAAATGGGAGCATGAACCTCTTATGGAATTCCTACAGTGGAGCTAGGACCAAGATTGATGATGTTCAAAATAGCCCTATCAGTCACCACTGTATAGTGGACCTGCAGAAGCTCCTTATTGTGCTAGAGAACAGTACCTCTTCTTTGCTCAGACCTCCTCCACGAGGACCTCCAGGGACCCTCCAATATCCTAGAGACAACTCGGTGACCCATTTTCCGAATGGTCCTTCTTCCAGCAGTATGACAACAAAATCTGGGATCAAAAAGTGTAACCTCACTTCAAGAAGCGCATTCTTATTTTAAACTGGCCCAAGGAGGCCTGAGAGAAAATGAACAGACTGCTTGTTCGGCAGGACAGCCTATCTATCAGTTTAAAATGATGCCTGAAAGTTAGAATCTCATGGGGCCTCATGTTGGTGTGATATCATGAGGGCTCCCCATTCTGCAATAAATTCTAATTTTCAAGATGCACGCATTGCTGTTTTCGAGTCTTCATTTTTGCGGGGAGGAGTGATATAGGACAGACTTTTCCAGTCTTGCCAGTGGGTTTCGTGGTGAGCGGGAATG